>NC_136514.1:73574652-73714652 GCF_053919585.1 Euprymna scolopes
AGTTATTATCACTTAAATAATATTAATACAAGTTATTATCACTTAAATAACGTTAATTCAAGTTATTGTCACTTAAATAATATTAATGCAAGTTATTATCACTTAAATAATATAAATGCAAGTTATTATCACTTAAATAATATTAATGCAAGTTATTATCACTTAAATAACGTTAATTCAAGTTATTATCACTTAAATAATATTAATGCAAGTTATTATCACTTAAATAATATTAATGCAAGTTATTATCACTTAAATAATATTAATTCCAGTTATTATCACTTAAATAATATTAATGCAAGTTATTATCACTTAAATAATATTAATAAAAGTTATTATCACTTAAATAACGTTAATTCAAGTTATTATCACTTAAATAATATTAATGCAAGTTATTATCACTTAAATAATATTAATAAAAGTTATTATCACTTAAATAATATTAATACAAGTTATTATCACTTAAATTATATTAACACAATTATTATCACTTAAATAATATTAATACAAGTTATTATCACTTAAATAATATTAATACAAGTTATTATCACTTAAATAACGTTAATTCAAGTTATTATCACTTAAATAACGTTAATTCAAGTTATTATCACTTAAATAATATTAATGCAAGTTATTATCACTTAAATAATATTAATACAAGTTATTATCACTTAAATAATATTAATATAAGTTATTATCACTTAAATATTTTTAATGCAAGTTATTATCACTTAAATAATATTAATATAAGTTATTATCACTTAAATAACATTAAAGCAAGTAATTATTACTTTAATAATGTTAATGCAGTTATTATCACTTAAATAATGTTAATGCAGTTATTATCACTTAAATAATGTTAATGCATGTTAGTTTCACTTAAATAACATTAATGCAAGTTATTATAACACTTGCAACTGAAAGTTTCACGGTAACTAAAAAATAACGCAGATCATTACGGAAAAAAGGCGTTGAAAAGAAAAAAGTTTGTCACGACTTTCAAAGATAGCGTTGTACTTTTTCAAAAAGAAAAAGGTTCGTCGCGACTTAGAAAGGTAAATTTTTATACTTTTGAAAAAAGAATTCGTGACTTGTTGTTTTCGCTGCTAAAATCGGGCGTTATTTTTTTCTCTGGAGAAAAATATACAGTTGATTTTTTTTTTCTCTTTAGACAATGAACTTTTTATATATTTGTTTTTTTTTCTCTTCGTTTTATTGTCTGGAGGAAGAAATAAGAAAGAATAAAACGGTTCCGTAAAATTCAGCGAACGTTTTGAAATTGCTAATGCTGACAAAGCAAAATGGACGAATTGAAAGTAGCGTTGAAACATTTGACCAAGCTGCATATCGATGCCGCAAAGCGTAAGTCACAATCCGAAAAACACTGCACTGAACGTCAAATACGAACCGAGGAACAGAAAAAGGAAGTTAAAAAACAGTTAGCCGAACGTCAATTACGAAGAGAGGAATTACTTATAGAAATTGTTAGAAATAATGCGAAGGCGGAAAGGGATTCAGCATTTTCTCAGAATACAATATTGACTGCGATAGACAATTTTAAATACAAGGAAGAGGAAAAAATCATTAGCAGCGTATTTTCGGCGCTATGAAGATTTTTTTAATATTGACTCCAGCAACTGGTCTGATCAAAAGAAAACTAGACTTCTACTACGAAAATTGGAAACGGCTGAGTATGTTAAATTCGTGGATTACATCTTGCCTCGGAAAACAGCAGATTTATCATTCAATGAGACGGTAAATTTGTTAACAGAACTTTCCTCGCCGAAAACGTCTCATTTCCATAAGCGTTGAAGATGTTTGAATGTGGTAAAAGACGATAATGACGATTTTGCCACCTACGCCGCTGTAGTGACCAAACACTGTGATGACTTTAAGTTGTTTGAACCAACAGCAAATAATTTTAAATGTCTTCTGTTTGCGCAATGATTAACCTCGGGAAAAGATGCGGAAATCAGGCGCAGAGTCCTTACAAAATTAGAAAATGAACCGAACTTCAAAAATTGATTGGGGATTGTCAAAAAGTAGAAATTATAAAACAAAAAGATGCAAGAAATATCGAAGCAGGCATCGCGAATATTGAAAAAAATCGTCGAAATGGCACACAGACACTAACCACCGAAACTCAGAAAAACTAAAAGCACCGAGCGCTTGTTTGAGATGTGGTGGAATACATTGGGTAAGGGATTTCCCATTTTTAACAAAAAGATGCCATATATGCAATAAGATTGGTCATAAAGTTCGCACTGTAGGAAAACTCAGAATAGTAGCCGTGTACGTAAAACCAAAACTAAGGACGTCGTAGATGAAAATCTACGCAAATATGTAACGGTTAACATTTTCGGTAAGGCTATTAAATTCCAAATAGACAGTGGATCGGATCTTTCAAAAAATAAATCTCAAAACGTGGAAGATATTACGAAAGCCGACTATGTTAAAAACTAACAGAACGGCGACGGCCGTTAATGGTACAAAAATTCATTTTGAAGGTAAATTAATTACAAACGTCACTTTATGAGGGGAAAACAAAAAAACTAAGATTGTACATGCTAAAAGATAGTGAGAACCTGTTCGGTTCTGACAGCATGGAGGAGTTTCGTCTCTGGGACATTCGTATATCCACATTCTGCAAGAAAATAGATAGCTGCCCAGCAGAAACGGAGAAACATAACTTATTTCAAAAAGAATGCACAAACGTATTTACTCATGGCCTGGGGAGATGTACAAAAATGACCGCAGATTTTAAGTTGAAACCTGGCACAAAACTGGTGTTTAAAAAGAAACGTAAGGTCCCGTTCGCTTAATTGAACAAAATAAATCAGGAACTAGACAGATTAGAAAGCATCGGTATACTGGCTAAAATATACTAAAGACTCACGTTCGGTATCAAGGTGGCACCCGCAATATTCCAGCAAGTAATGGATACTATGCTGTCCGGCTTTGACACTGCAATCGCATATCTTGATGACATTATCACATCGAGCAAAATCAGGGAGGAACATGAAAAACATATCAGACTAGTATTCAGTCGAATACAAGATTATGGATTTAATATCAAAGCAGATAAATGCGTGTTCTTTTTACAAACAATTAAATACCTGGGTTAAATAATCGCCCAGACCCAGATAGGGCGACCGCTATTAAAGAAATTCTGGCACCAGTAAATATAACTCAATTGCAGAGTTTTTTTAGGTTTGGCAAATTATTACCAGGGGCCCATCCCAAATATGCACAAATTGCGCGCACAACTTAATGAACTGTTGAAAAAGGATAAAGCTTGGGAGTGGACAGAAGATTGCCAGATATCATTGCAAGAAATAAAAAGAATCCTGACTTCAAAACTATTCCTAGCGTATTTCAACCCGCAGTTGAACATAATAGTAGCTAGCGACGCTAGTCAATATAGCGTCGGAGCGTGCATGCTACATCGAATGCCGGATGGCTCGAAACAACCTATTGCTTTCGCATCACGGACTCTCTTGCCAGCGGAAAAGCATTATTCTCAGATCGATAAAGAGGCCCTAGGAATTATATTTGCAGTTTCAAAATTCCACCGGTTCTTGTACGGAAGACATTTTTTCTACAAACCGACCAGAAGCCGTTGACATCCATTTTTAGATCAAAAAAAAACTTCCAACATTCACTGCGAACCGACTATTAAGATAGGGAACTATTCTGCTGAACTATAATTTTACAATTCAATTTCTCCCCTCAAAACAACTAGCCCATGCAGACGGTCTATCGAGTCTGATTCCTGCCAAAATGGAACCTCTTGAAGATTACCTAATCGCGGCACTATGTATTAATAGTGATGTAAAAACCATGATAAACAATATTATCCGCGAACTGCCGGTCACACTTCAGGAAATTAAGTCAGAATCCCTAAATGACAATTTCATTCAAACCACAAAGAAATTACCTATGGGTGACACCAGTTCAGACATTTTTTTCTGTTTGCGACGAATTACTGTTATATGGTGAAAGGGTTGTCATCCCACAAACCCTTCAAAAAGAATTCTCAGGGATTTTCACATGGGGCATCCAGGAATAAACAGAATGAAAAGCCTAATGAGAAGTTTTGTTTATTGGCCAGCTATGGACCAAGATATTACCGACATGGTGAACAGATGCAAAGGCTGTGCTTTGGCTGCAAAAGCACGACCGATAACATATAAACCTTGGCCTAAGGCTGAACAACCATGGTCGACGATCCACATCGATTATGCAGCACCTGTGGAGGATTTTTACTACCTGGTAGTAGTTAACTCTTACTTTAAATGGCCAGAGGTACTAAGATGCAAAAAACTGACCATTGTTTGCTCGGTTTGCAGTTGTAGACTGTCTGGTTTGCGACAACGCTACACAATTCACCTTGACAGAGTTCAGCGAATTCTCCGAGACGTATCAAGTCATGCATATAACGACACCCCAGTACCACGCCAGAAGCAAGGGTCAGGCTGAACGCTTCGTCGATACGCTTAAAAGGGCATTAAAAAAGGCGTCCAGTACACAGACAGAAAAGGCCACTCAGCAATTTCTGCAGGTTTACAGAATCACGAGAAATCCGAACAAACCAGATGCGGGATCCCCAACAGAAATCATGTTTGGACGGAAAATAAAATCTGCATTTGATAAACTGCTACTCAAACACATGGTACACAACAGAACCTCTACAATGCCAACGAAACAGTTTAACAGTGAAGATAACATGTATTTTAGACATTTTAGAAATAACGTTTCTTTTTGGGAACAGGGCACGATCTTACGAAGAATCAGCCATGTTACATACATCATTCAGGGCCCAAAGTTCCAACATAAGAGGCACCTGAACCAAATCAGGAAACGCTTCTACGAGGATCAAGATGAACCACCGCAGGACGGCAGTGAGACGATTGAAACTGTGTATGACTGTTTTGACCTAGACCCTCCAAAATGGATGCCAAATCCGAGGCGCTCCGGCAGAAAGAGGAAGCGCACAGACCCTTTGGTCGTCTGCCCCAAAAGGAAGAAATACTGATTTTCACAACGGCGGAAATCAGCTTGTGAGGAAGGTGTTGTGGGGGATTCACCCTCCAAATTGACTGTTCTATCCATTATATAAACCATAGACCTTTTGATCCCAGGTGTGGATTAAACACCAGAGCGACCCTCGCCTGTTCGGTGACATTTACTACTCTTTTCAGTTGTAACCTTTTTTACGTTGTTGTTCCAGTAATACATTGTTTAAACTCTATTCCGTTGTTCTGTTTTCTTTGTGGCTTATTGCAAGCCATAACACATCTAAAGATATTTAACATCTAAAGATTCATAATTAAAAACGAACTTCTAATCTTGTTTTATTTTTATAACCCAATCCAAACTATCCAAATCTGATGTAACATTTGGCTGTCGCTATATCTAATAGCTAAACATGTAAACGTTACATAAATATAGATATCTCACCCCATACTTACAAAACTCTTTAAGCGTTGCCTTAAAGAGAAGTGCTTCCCAACAACCTAGAAAACCTCATCAGTATGCCCTGCATTTAAGAATTCAGGTGATAAGTCATCTCCTTCTCAGTACAGACCAATAAGTCTCCCGTGTGTCATGAGTAAGCTGCTGGAATCCATATTAAATAGTAAGTAGTCAACCACCTCAGCAGAAATAACCTTCTTAGTGCCATGCAATATGGTTTCCGTTCTGTCAGATCTACAGCAGATGTGCTAACTGTTATATCTCATAGGATTAGCGAATCTCTTGACAAAGGCTTCTTCTCTAGGGCAATTGCTCTTGACATTGGCAGACTGGTTTACTTCACAAGATCTCCAGCTATGGTATAGCTGGAAATGTCTTCTCAATTATTAAATCATTTCTCTCTGATAGGTTCATAAGAGTAGTAGTTGATGGGCAAAAATCAGAAGCTCACAGTATAAATGCTGGAGTCCCTCAGGGGTCCATCCTGGGCCCAACTCTTTTCCTGATCTACATTAATGACCTTCCAAATCACATCCTTACATCATTCGTAGACATTTTTGCTGACGACACTACCATCTATGGTAGCACATCTAAAACAGTAAACGACCAAGTTCTCTCCGATTCTCTCTCCTCTGATCTTGATCACGTTGTACAATGGGGAAAGGAGTGGCTGGTTACTTTTAATGCATCTAAAACCAAGCTTCTATCTTTACATCATCAACGTTCTGATCCCCATCTGGCATCAATTGAAACTGTTGGCTCTCGTCTAGGGGAAGCTCCATCTTTTGATAAGCTTCTGGGCTTGACCTTTACTCCTGACCTGAAATGGAACGCGTACATCATGTCAGTTGCCAAGGTTGCTGGAAAAATGGTAGGATCCTTCTACCGCTCCAGAAGATATATCACCTCTAATTCAATTCTCTATCTGTATAAAAGCCAAGTACGTCCAAGGATTGAATACTGCTGCCACATCTGGGCAGGAGCTGCTAAAAACAGCCTATCCTGCCTTGACAGAGTACAAAATAGATTCGTGACTTAGTGGGTGATGCCCTTTTCTCTTCTCTGCAACTTCTCTCCCACAGGAGGGACGTTGCGAGCCTGTCTTTGTTTTATAGTTACTACCATGGCAGGTGCTCGTCTGAACTCCAATCTCTGGTCCCCCCCTCGCCAATCTTTCACGATAAACACCCGCCTAGCTGAAATCACTGTCAAAAATTTTCCCCACTCCTTATCTGTGCGAAAATCAAGACGTGGATTCCATGAACAGAGCTTCTTTCTTAGAAGTGTACGCCTGTGGAACTTTGTTCCGGTTGCCTGTTTCCCACCTGGTTACAACCTGGATGTCTTCAAGTCCAATATAAACAGGTTCCCGATGAACCGCCCCCTTAAGTAAGACATTTTATCAAATCTCCAACACTAACGTACTGTACACACAATAACCCTTATCCCCGAGTGGCTTCCGGGCCTTGGTAAGTGGTGACTATCTTGTAAAAAAACGTGTAAACGTTACATAAATATACATATCTTATAGCAAAGCATGTAAACGTTACATAAATATACATATCTCATATCAAAAAATATAAACGTTACATAAATATACATATGTCATAGCCAAAAATTTAAACGTTACATAAATATACGTACCTCGCAGCAAAACATATAAACGTTACATAAATATACATATCTCTATGTAAGACATGTAAACGTTACACAAATATACATATCTCTATGTAAGACATGTAAACGTTACACAAATGTACATATCTCGTAGAAAAATATGCAAACATTACACAAATATACATATCTCATAGCAAGACATGTAAACGTTACATAACCAATCCAACGAATTATTCTTAGAGTTTCATCAATCATTAGATTGCACACGTTACATTTTTATTAATGTGCGATCCAAACATGTTATGTTTCTTATTATTATTCTGACTCATGTTCTTATTTGGAGTATTATTTTCACAATGTTTCGGTCGATGTAACCTCCGACTTTCTTCAGATGAATTTTGTCGAACTCTGGAATCTTTCTACAAATTCGAGAATCTGCACGGAATTTCAAACAGAACCTTTATTTAATCCACGGAGGTAGCATGCTCACGTTCTGTGTGTGTGTGTGTGTGTGTGTGTGTGTGTGTGTGTGTGTGTGTGTGTGTGTGTGTGAGAGAGAGAGAGAGAGAGAGAGTACTGTCTAAGAAGTATAAATTTTGAGGCAGGCAACTAACGTTTCTGGAACGTTCACAACTTCCGTTGTTCAAACAGATCTGAATATAATGCCTGTGCCAAAATTGAGCGTTTATTAGTTATTAATTCTCTCCATTTTTGTGGGCATTGTTTGGTGGTCTGAAGGTAAATTTTAGCAAATGGACTCAAAGGTAGATTTGTCGTTGTGTTCGAATCTTCCGACGGGCACGATTTTACCGTAAAGAATCGTTGAAGTCAATGTTGTAACTAATACTTCAGAATTCTACCTTCAAACTCCTCGCCCTAACATTTGCGCGCAATATGAACTGGAATAAATACATAGAGGACATTGCAAAGGCTGCTGCAAAGAAGGTGTGCTGCCTCTATCGAGCTAGAAGACTACTCACACCCTGAGAGTATCTTGTACCTTTACAAGGCCACCATTCTCCCATGCATGGAGTAGTGTTGCCACGTATAGGCTAGTGCATCTACCGCTAGTCTCTCATCCAAAAAAGAGTTGTCAATCTAATCGGTCACACTTATCAACTAAGCTCCAGCCCCTGTCTCATCGCCACAATGTTGCATCACTGTGCCTGTTTTACAAGTATTTTAATGGAATGTGTTCTGATGAACTCGTTTCACTTGTACCCCCTCGATGTACATATCCCCGATAAATCCGCTTAGCAATAAGATCTCATCATCCCTTCACTGTTATTGTCCTTAAATGCCAGAAAGCTTTCTGTTTTAATAGTTTCTTCCCTCGAACAGCTAGACTTTGGAATTCTCTTCCTGCTGCCTGCTTCCGTGGCTGTACTGATATGCAGAAGTTTAAATGTAACATAAACAAATATCTTGTTAATCTTTCCTAAACATGGCCCCAAATAGTAGCTACTTATGTCCAAGTGGCGATATTCTTTGTAAGGGGTGAATATGAGTAAGAAAAAAATGCATAAGCGTTTGAATACAGTACTTATCTATTAACTAAACTTTTTGGTTTCGATTCTAGCTGATGGCACTCAAGTCATATTTATTTTTAAAACCTTTGAAATCACTACTATATACTGGGTACAATGTAATAATCAATAAGGTATTGGTTCTGTAATAATAAATACGAAATCTGAATTAATTAAATATCATATTTAAGCGTATTTCATGAACGAGCAACACCGGGCGGCGTGCTAGTATATATATATATATATATATATATATATATATATATATATATATATATATATATATATATATATATATATAAAACTTTATAGAGAAAGAGATGATATTCCGTAGCTTCATCTCTTCAACGAATACGTAAGTAATTAGACGCTATTCTCATTAATTACTTATTCACGTCTCAACGTATGGGTATCTATAAATGATCGTTATTTGATCATCGCGAAGGAAATGTGGATTTTGCTTTTCCACCAGGGGGCGATAAACTAAACGCGCGAATGCTTTTGTTGTTGTTGCGTACGTTGTATTTTTTCGGTTTTCTTTCTTTTTTTTTTTCTTTTTTATGTTTTATTTTTATTTTTTCCAGCATTCATTTCCGCATCGAAATCTCATGTGATATTAATTATTATGGAACCGACTGTTCGATATTTTGTCTGCCCACCGATGTGTGTTACTGCGAAGAATCAGGGAAACTTAGTTGTCCGACGCGTAAGTTATTTCTTTATTTTTATCTTCAAACCAACAAAATAAAAACGGAAAAGAAAAGAACAAAGCAAACTAAAAATACCAGGATGATTTTACATTCTCATAATTATATTTGTCAGAACAAATATACCGGCTTTATCAGCAAACCAGAAGAACGACCGACTCAAAATCCGCAATAAACGGTGTCCAGTTAAATTTTGTTCCTGATATTAACCGGTTTTTCTCAGTATGGACTACACTTCTTCCGAAATAAAATAACAACGTACACTAGAAGTAGTCTCGAATCGAAGTCCATTGTAAACGGTGTTGGGTGAAACTTGGTTCCTTATATTAAAATCCATCCGTAATATAACTTCCGACAAGAGTTTCCGAATCCTTGTATTCGATAGTTTCCTATTAACAAGTGATAAAACTATGTTTAATCTTCAAATAATTAACTCTATATAGTATAATACGTTAACATTATATTTCAATACCAGATGATCCCCGTTCAATGTGGCTTTTATATCATGGAAATTAAAGGCCACACAGAAAATTCGCGAAATCGAAAATTTAAAAAAAAAATACAATTAATCACCGTTATTAAACGCAATAAAATTTATTTTTTTGATCGATTTCTATATTTTTAGCTTACTGAAATTGTTTTAAAGTTTGTTTTTTATGTTAAAATAAATTGTAATATCTTTAAGCTTTACGGCCATTTTTACAAGCCTTCGACGCTTACTTCGAAAAAAAGCACTTTAAAAAAGTTGAAGAACTATAAAATCATGCGACTCAATAGAAAATATCATTTCTTGTGTTTGGTAAAAGTCATTAGTTCTATATTTTGCTTGTTTTGAATTTCTTGGCTGTTAATTATACTACATAATTGCTAAAACTAAGCTGTTTGGTGGTAATACCAACACCTACCTCGCTGTAGTCACCATACATTTATAAATTACCCTAAAAGTAACCGTGGCATCTAAAATTAATCGTAACCCCTAAAAAACACTCTAACACGCTTTTATCAGTAAGAAAATAACCCTCTTCTAAAAATAAAAAATAAAAGCATTAAACACTGGACCTTCTAGAAAAACTCGAAATTCACTATAAACCGTGTTAGGTCAAGCTTGATTTCTGTTATTAAATGCCATGCGTGATATAACTTCCGGTGAAAGTTTAAGATTTCTTGTATTTGATGTTTATTTTATTCTTTTACTATCAGTCAATCCCAGCTTTTCTCAGGTCCTATGTACTGTTCATAACTTTATGTGCATATGTATATATATATATATATATTAAAAAGTTTGACTGGTGTCAGGTAACCTACATCTAAAATTTCAAGTGTTTAGACCCAAAATTGGATATATAGATATATATAGATGGATATACAGATAGATATATAGATATATATAGAAAGATATATTTATAGATATATAGACAGATTTAGTAGATATAGATAGATAGATATATAGATAGATATATATAGATAGATAGATTTAGTAGATATAGATAGATATATAGATAAATATATAGATAGATATATAGGTAGATATATAGATAGATATATAGATAGATTTAGTAGATATAGATAGATATATAGATAGATTTAGTAGATATAGATAGATATATAGATAGATGTATAGATAGATATATAGATAGATTTAGTAGATATAGATAGATTTAGTAGATAGATTTAGTAGATATAGATAGATATATAGATAGATATATAGATAGATAGGTAGATATATATAGATATATAGATAGATATATAGATAGATAGGTAGATATATAGGTAGATATATAGATAGATATGTAGATGGATTTAGTAGATATATATAGATATATAGATAGATATATAGATATATATATAGATAGATTTATAGATAGATTTATAGATAGATATATAGGTAGATATATATATATATATAGATATATATATAGATAGATTTATAGATAGATATATATAGATATATAGATAGATATATAGATAGATTTAGTAGATATATAGATAGATATATAGATAGATATAGGTAGATATATATATAGATATATAGATAGATTTATTGATTGTTTATTCTTTTACTCTTCTTCACCTTAAACGAGACATAAGAAGCTATTATTTGGAACCGTATCCCCAGAGACACTATGTAGGGAGTTTAGCAGCTAGATGTCTGTTGACATTACACTTGACTTCTGCATGTTAGTACAGTCAGAGAAGCAGGAAACTGGGAGAGAATTCGAAAGTCTTACAGTCCGAGGGAAGAAATTATTAGAATAAATGGCTTTCCTGTATCTAGGATCCTTTATTAGGGTAGCAAGTCTGGCCCGTGTTTTTTTTTTTCTCCATTTTGTTTTATAATTTTACAAAATGCATGTCGAGTCATGGTTCATCTATGTATATAAAAGCGAAAATGTGTGTATGTATGTATGTATGTATTTATGTATGTATGTATGTATGTATGTATGTATGTATGTATGTATGTTCGCTTTTTGTGTATGTCTGTAAAAGGCTTTTTTCGTCGGCCTTCTCGCTCGGCTTGCTTCTTCTTAAAACTTTTTATATCATGTCTAAATGATAATATCTACGACTTAAGAGCTAGGATCACGTGTGTATTTAATTTGCCCGACTTTCACTCACTATATTTTCCAGATATTTCGATCGCCGCGTGTTTCTTTCGCTTTTCAGTATAAAACAAGCGAAAACTGGCTTGCAGCCGCGTCATGTTTCAAGGTCAAACATCACGCGACTTAAATTTCTCGCACCTGTTAATTTCATTTTATAAACGTTAAATTAAGATGCTTTTCTCTCATGGTTAGGTCCCAGGGGTTTTTCCCCATTTCGTTTCCACCTCAACGTTAAAGGTTCGGGTTTCAAGCTTACTTTCCTACTAAAACCTTTTTTTTTCTTTTACACCTCCAATCACCCGGCCAACGTTTTTTTTTTTAAACAGGGTTGTTTTGATCACCACCCACCCCCACCCCAACACACACACCTACAACCACCAGGGCCACGCCGGGTACCCCCGCTAGTCTATCTATATAAAAACAAAACGGCCGCGCGCGTTTTTGTATGTGTAAGAAAGGCTTTTTCCGCCGGGGTTCTCGGCGACGTTCCATTTATTTAGAAGTTTCCTTATACTTCCTAGATCATAATATCTACGATTTCCTTATACTTCCTAGATCATAATATCTACGATTTCCTTATACTTCCTAGATCATAATATCTACGATTTCCTTATACTTCCTAGATCATAATATCTACGATTTCCTTATACTTCCTAGATCATAATATCTACGATTTCCTTATACTTCCTAGATCATAATATCTACGATTTCCTTATACTTCCTAGATCATAATATCTACGATTTCCTTATACTTCCTAGATCATAATATCTACGATTTCCTTATACTTCCTAGATCATAATATCTACGATTTCCTTATACTTCCTAGATTATAATATCTACGATTTGCGAACAGACGTCGTCTCTACATTTATTTTGATTGACTTTTATAAAATCCCCTCTATTCTGTCCTTTCGCGTGTTTGTTCGTTTTTTTTTGTTTGTTTGTTTGTTTGTTTGTTTGTTTTTTCGTATAAATAGAGCGAAACTAATCGAAGCAAACGTTCAGAAAGGCAATTAGCTTTGATCAATGCGAGGGAAACCTTTCATATCAAACAATTGCTTTTCATTTAGAGAGCTTCCCCTTTTTGTGGGAAGCTGTTTTCCCCCAACATCGTGGGGAAGCAAAATACGGCAGAAACTGGCCTGCAGCCAACGTTCATTTCTGCGATTGCGTGATTATTAACTCATTCACTTCAAGTCAACTTTTTGACAACGATAAATTTGAACGCTTTTCACTTCCTCTCGCGTCATAGCATAGCGGTAAGATGTCACCTTTTCTTTCACTTTTCACGGGTTCGAGCCTGCCTGCCTACTACCACTTTTCTTTTTTGCTCCAACCACCCGGGCAACGCCGGGTACACGCGCTAGTTTTACATAAGTTCTTGCATTACAAATCAAATATTTTTATTATTAGTATGTCAATAAGCAGCAACAAACAAATCCTACGTTTATTTTTATTCTCAATTGTCCTGCTTGTCTTCATAGACAACTGACACCCTCTGAAATTATAGTGAAGTAAGAGTTGCATAATAACTAACCGTACATCTCCAGCCCCAACACCGTTTAAGTTGCTCTACGAAGGCTTCAGAGTTTAATCTATCTTCCTATTTTATTCATATGCAGTGTGCTACCCGTTTAATAACTTACCAGGCTTAACGATGCTTAACCATCTGGATTTATGAAGCCAGTGGCATAATTTCTCACCGTACATTCCCTGTCCTTATATTTCTTAAGTGGCAGGGGTAAATGTATTATGATCGTAAGTAAACGAAAGAAAAAAACTTGTATTTTCATAGTTATTCTTATCTTGGATTAGTTACTCTACCAAGGCTTTAGAATCATGCCTACCCTATTATTTTCAAGCATAGAAATAGGAAAGAAAGGTAGATTAATAAAAGTGGTATTCCCAGGCGATCACTCATTTAATAATTGACTTGGCTCAATATTGGGTACTTGCGCAGAATAAGGACTGTGTTATCGACGGAATTCTCCGGGTAGTGTATGGAAAACATCAAATGGTGCGAAACGCTGAGTAAATTTAAGAAAATATTTATTTGCTATCAATGGTTTATTTCATTTAAAAAAATATTTATCTTTATTCGAACAAAAAAATCATTAAAAATATTCATAAAAATATAAAAATAAATGTGTTTGCTGTCAGTTGTTTGTTTCTAAAAAAAATAAATATTTATTCATGAAACTTACCTTACAATGAGTGATTTTTTTTTCTTGGTTTGGATTTTAATTTTATTAAAGTTAAGTAAAATTTGTACAATAATTATTTATTGTATTTTCTTTGTAACAAGAAAAGGAATATTGTTTCTATTTTTCAATTAATTTTCATTGAATTAGCTTCGTAATAACAGTTTTTTTTTTTTTTTTTCATTAAAAAAAATGGCTCACGTTTGCGCAAAAAATAATATGAAAGTTTCATTCGGCACCTTACAGCGTTTAAATAGCCCGGAAAAATCTGACAATAGCACGGTTATTACTCTGCATAGGTATCCAATGTTATTTTATTAGTTATTCTCTGAGTTTATAGTGAAGCCAGACTTTCGTAATCAGTACCTGTATATCCTCGTTTGGTAGCAGGAGAAATTTAATACGACCGGAAGTAATTGGAAAAAAAACTTGAATTTTCTCATTCGCTTGCTTTATTAAGGTTTTAGAGTCTAGAGTACCCTACTATTTCACTCATTGGTAGAAAGAGGAAAGCTAGATTTATAAAACTGGTATTCCCAAACGGTCACCCATTTAATAACTGATCTGGCTCAAGTAATTTAATTGAATATCCTTTGAACTTATAATGAAGCCAGAGTTTAAAAATCTCCAACCGCATATCCTTTTTTCAGCATATTTAATAAGACCGGAAGTAATTGGAAAAAAGGACTTGTTTTTCCTGAGTTTTTATTCTCCTGGACTAATTGCGCTGCTATGGCTTTAGAGTCTAAGGTATCTTACTATTTTACTTGCAGGTAGAGGGGAGAGCTAGATCCATAAAATTAGTATTCCCAAGCGATCACCCATTCAATCCAAGCTTAAACTAAGTTTAAATTGTTACGAGAACGATTCTTTCAAAAGAGGTTTAATTGTACGATGGAATGGTTTATTAATAATGGCGAAGCGTGGATAGCTGAAGGCAAAATGCATATATTAAATCTAAGCGTCTCTTTGAAGGTAGCTGATTATGCGTCTCGATAAAATATGACTGACAATGCCGTAGCTGCTGTCGCTGTTGCAGCTGCTGCTGTTGCCGCCGCTGCTGCTGCTGCTGCTGCTGCTGCTAGCACGTTCAATTATGGTGGAGAAAACCGATTTATTATGTCCCGGCATTGATTTTTTGATTATTATACTAAACTTATCGCCTTTAAATGATTTTCTGTTGCATCTAAATCAGGATGGCCGAACCGCGCAAAGCACTGTCTTCTCCTACCCAACTCGCAACACCCCGTTACCATGGCGTCGCTAATCACGTCGGCCAGTGCTCGTCGTTTCGTAAACGCTGTGTCTGTTCTGATCCCAATTCAATCATCTCCGTTTGATGAGGTCGGCCATTTTTCATGATTATCGCATCTCGCCGTCACATTGGCACACGAGACGATGAAGATATATCCGTTGTCCTTAGGAAAACGGTATCTAACACCTGCCACGGAGCAGAGTAATTGCTTTCCTCCTTCGATTTCCCGACAAAAACGAATTTCTAGCCGACTAAAATTGAACGCCAGTCTAGCCAAGGAACCCCGAGTGTCCAGAATGGTCTAATGGTCAGCAGTGAGTCCATTAAACGTCCTGAAAAAATGTTACGCTGTTATTGTTGGGCATCACAGGACCATGAGCACCTGTGTGACGTTCAGCACCGGTCATACTTCACTTTTTAAGATTTACCGGGGTATGACAATAATAAATAGAGAGAAAATTATAAATTTTCGAAAATTTACATGATTGGCGAAAAGAAAATACGGACATTTATTAAAATAGCCAATAATGAAAAAAAAAAAGGTGAAAAAATAAATAAATAAATAAAAAATAAAGATAAACTAAATTACTCTTCTACCAACCTGGCTAAGTTTCTTGTGTTTAAACTTATTTTTAAGTATTTTAGTTTAAAACAAAAGTAGTAATTAATTATTAATGTCGAGTTATAATGAAAAAATATAGTGATTTTGTTAACGCCCTAATCACGCCTCGATAATCGCTACAAAATCGAAAATTAAACAAAATATTGATAGAAACATATCCAATAAATGTAATCAATCGTGTGAAAATATAATATTTTACCAGTGTTTTGTTTAATTTATATTTTGGGGCGATTATCGAGGCCCAACTAGGGCTCTAATAAGACCACCATTTTGTTTTTTTTGTCTAACTCGACAGAATTTACTTTTATTTTTAAGTGAAAAACATTTTTTTAAGTTAACATGCTAAAAACGTATGCAAATAGGCAGAGGGGTAACTTTTCTTGTATTTTGTAACATCAGTTTGTTGGTTATAGTTTTTTTTTCTTTTTCACTCTTTTTTTTTTTGTTAGCTATTCTAATAAATGCTCGAAAATCGTCAATTAAATTCAAAATGGAGAGTAAAAAGTGGATCATCGTAAATCCTCCTTTATTTTATTCTTTACTCGTTACATTTCATGAGAAATGTTTCTGACAAAGGGGAATGAAGTGCTGTTTTAGATTCAATCATCGTTGGCCACTTTTTGACTTTGAAGTAGTACTTATTTTTACTTCCTTACATCAAGTAGCTTCGTGCCTTGTCTGGAGTAACTCTCCAACAGTCTTTGTTTTGTCGAGGTTCAATGATAACTCTAAGTGTATACTTCTGTTCTGATTAATACTGAGTGGTCGTTAGGAAGTGTTGAGCGTATTAAAAGAGATGTTTTGGCAGGATAGAACACATTTGCGTGCGTTACTATCGCTTGTCAGAGAGAGTTACTTGGCTGCGCCCGTGTCTCTGGAACGCCTACAACGCCCTGATCACGGCAACTAGCTCTCCGGGTGTTAAACACGAAAAAAGCGGTAGGAACCTCCCCTTTAGAGCAAGATATTGATTATGTCGTCGGCTACCTCTGCTAGTGGATCTTCTTTTTGAGTTCTCAGCGTCTTTATTGGCAGAACGGCTGCGCTGGAATTGAACGCTGTGTGAAATAGACGACAGACGCATTTTCTTATAAATATAGAAAGTATTATATTATATATTTGAAGGAGCATTTTAAGAACTCGTGTGTTGGCTGTTCACGACCGACCCGTATGTCACCGAGCGAGATCAAATCCCAACTAAATTACAATTCTTTTTTCGTGGCAAAATACGAAAGAGATATAGAGATAGAAAGAGAGATGCGGAGTATATATATATATATGCACCACTTTTATATCCTGTTACGAAAACACACACGATTAAAATATTGGATAAAAATTTTAAAGAGAAGGTTTAGTAATATGTGTGTGTGTGTGTGTGTGTGTGTGTGTGTGTGTGTGTGTGTGTGTGTGTGTGTGTGTGTGTGTGTGTGCGTGCGTGTTAATCTTTGTAAGGGGACATAAAAGTGGTGCAAAACTGTTCTGCTCTGATATTTTTCTCGGTTATCATACCTTCCCCGCTACACTGGCATGGGACACGATGAATATATATCCGTTTTCAAAGACGCTATCTAACACCTGCCATAGTTTAAAGTAATAGCTTTCATCTTTCGATTTCCCGCCAAAATCGAATTTCTTGTCGACTTAAATGTAACGTCCATAACTGATTCTAAATCGCCCAAAATGTCCTAATGGTCAGTGGTGAGTCTAAAATAATATTGTGAAATAACACTCTAAGCGGTTCAGAGTATTCCTCCCACCTTGATAAAGTATAAAACTAACTTCGAAATCTAGTGAGCGATGCCATTTTCTTCTCACGTCTCACAGAATAAACATTGCTAGTTTATTTTTCTACTCCATCGTTATTTTCGTGGAAGATGCTCGACTGAATTCCAATCTTTTCTTCCCACATTTAGCACAATAATAGAAAAAAAGACGTCTAGCTATAACCTCTATAAATATTTTCTTTTACCTTATCGTATAAATTAGGTGGTTCTGTCGTTCGTATTAGTTTCTGCTATATCTTTTCTAGTCAGAATTCTTTCTAGGAAGAGATCACATATTTACAGCATGGATAACATGAAGGTTGCCAACATCCTAAGTGAAAGTGTTTTAGAAGAACAAACTGTATTCACCCACCTTGTCTGTTCGTGGCGTTAACCACTTAGCCATAGTTACCTATCTTTCTTTCTCTGTGTACGTAAAACTAAACGGACCTTCCATAAACCAAGTTTTTGTTTCAAGAACTATCCATCTATGAAACACAATACCACATCGCTTCTTCCCAACTGACTATAACGTGGTTGTTTTTAAGTCTAATGTTAACAGATTCTTCTCGAGCCGTCCCTAAATAATGAGAGTTATATCGTTTAACATATTGTTTACTATATTGTCATTGCTTTGTTCATCGTCCGACTGAATATCTCATTCGCTCTTGTCCTCGAATAGCCTTTACTCTTTTATAAGCGGTGACACGTTAAAAACAAAGAAAAATATATTAGTAGCAGAACACATTCATTCAGTTCGTATGTATGAGATGATTTTATTGTTGGCAGTAGTTTCCCCGATATCTTTCTAGTTAGAATTAGAATTCTTTCTAGAAAGTCATTGGGTACTTATAGGAAGGACACCAGAAAGGTTGCTAATATCATAAGTAAAAGTAATTTTTATGGAACGAACTGGAATCGAACTTGACATATTCAGATTGTCAGTTTGTGTCGTTGAGCACTTAGCCACCGTCACCTCATAATGCATATCGATTAAAATATCAGATAAGGATTCTAAAGATAGTGTTTAGTAATATATATATATATATATATATATATATATATATATATATATATATATATAGTCTTCTCGAATGTCTCGAACGTGATCTCGAACGTTCTTTCCGTCTCTAACGTGATCTCCTTTTTAAAGTCCTTATTTTTTCTTACCGGTGACGTCATTTGCATACGTGCGTTCGCGCTATGTTACAGGACGAGGGGTCATCCTGAGGGTACATCACCAGTTTCCCTCGCCCCGCACCACTATAAAGAATTTTTTTTCGATTTCAATTCGATTTGAACGCGGGTTAAATTACACAAACTTCAATTTTGATAAGAATTTTTATCAAGTTAAGATAATCTAATATTGTTGCGAGTGAATAAATGACCATTTTCTCGGTCGGACTCGGGGGGGGGAAGGAACGATGATCGAAATCGTGGCTGAAGCGCTGCCTATGGCGCCAATCTCTACAGGGTGTGGGAGGATATCGTAGGTATCGTCATTGTGTTGGGATGAGGGATGGCGATTAGGCCGTCAGTTGATGATTGTATCTCAGAAGACATCTTATTATTATGGATACCTGGTGCATTCCGAGTAGACGATTATAAATAGCACGCGATTTCGTGAAGAGATTTTAAATATGCACGCTTAACCGAATTCACTCTAATGCACGTGAGAGACACACACATACATAAAACATACGCATTCGCATGTATACAAATGGAAATTAAAGCCACAGATCAAGTTAGATTATATATATATATGTATATATATATATATATATATATATATATATATTATATATATATATGATTGTTGAGCTGGATTAAATCCGACGATATGAAATAAAATGGAGGTGGAAGGACCTGGATACTCAACGTTTCGCCCGATTTATGCGGGCTTCGTCAATGACCATCCCTCTTGAAGAAGCCCGCATAAATCGGGCGAAACGTTGAGTATCCAGGTCCTTCCACCTCCATTTTATTTCATATATATATATATATATATATATATATATATATATATATATATACCAGCATTTCATCCCGCCATTGCCCGGGTGTTTGGAAGTGCATGTTGAGCAAAAAAAAAAAAAAAAAGTGGTAGTAGGAATGTAGGCTCGAACCCGTATCGCGAAGGAAGAATAGAACGGGAAAAAAACGTGACGTATTTGCTGTTACGACGACCGCCAAACCGGAAGTGACGTAGGCTTAAAGTAAGGCTAGACAATCGAAAAGAGGAGATGACTTTCGAAAATATCGGTGAAAAAGGCGACCCCTCCCTGTAGAAAAGTGCCCAGTTGAGGGTGAAGAAATTAATGTTTTTAGCCAATTTTTCGGTATTTTTTGTCTGAAGGGTCAAGCTTCAAAACGATACTGATCTTGTGAAAATCCATCGCCTCTGTCGAAAGTTTTAGGCAGACATGCAAACATACATATATACATTTATATATTGGTAGCTCAAATTTTCGACCCAACCCGATTAAAAGCTTGCCCTATCTCTGAATACTCTTTATGTAAAATTTCAAATGTGTAGACTAGAAATTGTCTGAGTAAATTCGTAGATGCCGCAGAGGTCATTTTTTTTTTAATTTGACCCCTATTATAACCCCTTAACATTTATTGTTTGGGGCTCAAATCTAGTTATAAAGTTAGGTCAATGTCCAAGGAACCTATATCTAAAATTTCAAGCGTTTATACCAAAATTTGCGGGAGAGTTTGGTAGAGTTCTCAAAGGTCAAACCGTTGAACTTTGATCTCTTAACAGCCAAATTTCTGACCGAAAACTGATTACAAAGATTTTTCTAAATCTACATTCCCTGTATATCAAATTTCGAGTCTGTAAACTGAAAATTGACAGAGTTATTGTGTAGGGAAATGTACACAGACGGACACACACACACACACTTTATATATATTTATATATATATATATATATATATATATATATATATATATATATATATATATTAATACAAAAGAATCGCTAATAAAAGCAATAACAAATCTTGCATTTAAAAATGCGATAAAATCGTGCATAAAAATTCGACAGGGTATTGTAGCCCAGTGGTAAAACACTAGGCTGCCGATTGGGTAGTTTAGAGTTCTAATCCTGACGGCGAGTGATACCCCGAAACATGTATGTCCATGGATAACTTTATATCCCATAAAAAATATTTAATAAATAATAATAATAATATTAATAACTAGCGGGACTTATGGAAATTCTACAGCGGCATTTTTCATACGTAATGTATTGTTGCTGGGCATTCTGTGGGCATTCTGTTCAGCATGAAGGAAGGCACAAACATATTATTCTGGCCGTTTTATTAAAACTGTATCGCTCCCTTACTAAAATAATAACTTTGATATATTTACTGGGTTGATTATTTCATTACAAACACACCCGTCAATTAACTCACATTTCATCATTTTTCATAATATATGAATATTTTACTATGTTCGACAATAATTTATGATAATATTAACTCACATTATCTCCTCTCCCCTTACTAAAGTTAAAAATTTGATATATTGTATGGGCTGATTATTTCATAAAAAATACAACCATACACTAACACACATTTCATCATTTTTCATAATTCTTGAATATGGTACTAATTTCGGCAATAATTTTTCATCATTTAAACTTACCATATTACACACCTTACTAAAATAATAACTTTGATATATTATCTAGGCAGATTATTTAATTACAAACACACCAATCAATTAACTCACATTTCATAGTTTTTCATAATTCTTGGATGTGTTACTAATTTCGACAATCATTTTTATCATTTTAACCGACATCATTGCCCCCTTACTAAAATAATTACTTTGATATATTGTCTAGTCTGATTATTTCATTGCAAACACACTAATGCATTAAATCACATATTATAATTTTTCATAATTCTTGGCTATGTTAATAATTTCGACAATAATTTTTCTTAATTTAAACCATCCTTATCGCCCTCTCTTACTAACATAATAACTTTGATATATTGTCTGGACTGATTATTTTATTAAAAACACACCCATCAATAAACTCACATTTCATCATTTTTCGTAATTCTGGGATACGTTACTCATTTCGACCATAATTTTTATAATTAAAACAATCCCTATAGCTAGCTCTCTCTCTCTCTCTCTCTATCTTTCTCTTTCTCTTTCTCTTTCTCTTACTAAAATAATGACTTTGATGTATTGACTGGGCTGATTATTTCATTGCAAACGCACTAATGTGTTAAATCAAATATTATCGACGTCATAATTATTGGACATGTTACTAATTTCGACAATAGTTTTTATAATTTAAACCATCGCCCTCTTTTACTAAAAAATAACCTTGATATATTGTCTGGGAACTCACATTTCATCAATTTTTATAATTCTTGGATATGTTACTAATTTCGACAATAATTTTTCATAAGTTTAACACACCTTGCAGCCTCACCCTTACTAAATAATAACTTTGATATATTGCCTCGGGATCATTATTTTATTACAGATATACCAATCAATTAACTCACATTTCATAATTTTTCATAATTTTGGATATGTTACTAATTTCGACAATAATTTTTTATAATTAAACCCCCACATTATGTCCCCCCTCCTACTAATATAATATTTCATTACAGACAGACCAATCGAGTAACTCACATTTCATCATTTTTCGTAATTCTTGGACATGTTACTAATTTAGACAATAATTTTCATAACTTTAACCCACTATGTCACTCTCCCTTACTTAAATAATAACTTTGATATATTGCCTGGGCTGATTATTTCATTACAAACACATCAATCAATTCCGGGTATTCTCATAGTATATATGTTCCACCTATCTTATCCAATTCCGGATGACGCCGCATATTCTGCTAGTATATATCTTTCACCTATCTCATTCGATCCCGGACGACACTGGGTGTTCTGCTGGTATGTTTGCCACCTATCTCATTCAATACTGGGCGACGCTTTCTGCTAGTATATATTTGCACTTTTCTCATTCAAACCTGGAACTGACTTCATGTCTGCCACCCAACTATTAAAAATATACATGAAATAAAGTAATGTTTAAATCGTAAACTGTTTCAGTAATGTTTAAAACATAAATTGTTTAATGTTTAAATCGTAAACAGTTTCTGAGACTGATTTTATATCCCCACCCCACTGCTAAAAATATACGTGAAATAATGTAATTTCTAAATAGTAAACTGTTTCAGCCCTTTCCAAGACTGACTTCATATCCCCCACCCCACTGTTATAAATGTACATTAAATAAAGTAATGTTTAAATCATAAACGGTTAAAGTACTTTCCGGGACTGACTTCATATCCCCACACTACTGTTTAAAATATACTTGAAATAAAGTAATGTTTAAATCATAAAATGTTTTAGCTGCTTTTCGAAATTAATACATAAAAACAGTACCACGGTTAGAGATTAGGCAACCATTGCTTCAACATGAATTTCTGAGTGTAGTATCAGTCTCAGCATTGCAGTGACTTACCCTCCTTTTTTTGGTCTTGGTTAATGTAGGAGAAATCCTTTATTACTGATACAATTTTTATTTTTGTTACTGACCAGAGTGCCCCTTTTGGGGAGCTGGTTTCCCCCAAAGATTTTTAACCGACCTTATGTCCAACTCTGCCCTTGTGGAGAGGCAAGTAAACAAAAAAAACATAATCAGAAGGGACATTTTTCAGGGCATCTTATAATTAATCAGAAGAGACATTTCCAGTGCGTTTTATAACTAATCAGAAGGGACATTTCCAGGGCATTTTGTTATTAAATCAGAAATTATTTTCCCAGTTACTTTTGTAATATTATAACTTTGTTACATTAAACATAGTACCTATTTACAATGCCTCCCCACGGGACAGATTTAGACACCAGGGTCGTTTTTTAACGTGGAGAAAACGAACAAAAATTGTCTTAGTCGTAAAGGATTTGTCCTCCACTGGGAGAGAAGAAATTGAAATGTAGCATCTGAGAAACAGATACTACACTTTGATCTTGGCCAAAAGGTCAAGAAGAACAAATCATTTTTATTAGCTTTGCATCAACAGCGACACCAATTTTTTTGTTAACACACAAAAGAAGAACACACACGCTATCGTATTAATATATAGATAATGATAAACAAAAATTACGTCCCGGAAAAAAAAAGGGTAACCGAAAATAAACAAAGCGTAGATAATTCCCTCGTCGTTTCGATAAGCGAAATAATTAAATGCAACAGAATCGCTAATAGAAAGCACATCTTTTATATATACACAGAGTGACCCCAAAAAAGTGGGCCCCAACTCTAATTAGGACCCGTTTCTTAGTATTTTGTCCGAATGAAATGAAACTTTGCTCATAACTAATTTATTATATTCAAAACATCACATCAAAACACAAGGGTCTTTGGCCTTTTTTTCTCCGTTCTACAGCATATGTTCTAGATGGCCTCTCCGTTCTACAGCATATGTTCTAGATGGCCTCCATTTAGCTTTTGGTTTTTTTTGGGGAGGGGGGTCACCCTGTATATATATATATATATATATATATATATATATATATATATATATATGTGTGTGTGTGTGTGTGTGTGTGTGTGTGTGTGTGTGTGTGTGTGTGTGTGTGTTGAATATATATATATATATATATTTATATATATATTACTATTTCATTTAATCACATAAATTAATATCCTAAAGTATAGATCTATGCGTAAACTTTAAGTATTTACTTCAACAATGCTCAATACGTAGGTAGAGCTAGGTAGTAAGTTATAATATATATATATATATATATATATATTATAACTTACTAATATATATATATATATTATTGCAATCATGACAGGAAGACCCGTTTTGGTGTTCATGATACAAAGTGGGAAATGATAGTGGCATAATTAATAATAAAGCAAAACACATGAAATAAATATTAAGGTATTCATTTCATGTATGTTGTTTATATGAGCATAAATAAGTATTGATATAATTTCACACCTCTACATCCTACAAGAGAAGAAACTCACAAAAAGCAAAAGTTATGGGAAGTTATGTCCACCTTAATAATTGTCATCATCATCATCATCCTCAGTAGTAGTAGTAGTAGTAGTAGTAGTAGTAGTAGTAGTCACTGGGAGTTTTCACACAGACCATTATCGAAGATTTCTCTCTGTCAACAACCTGTGATGTTCTCTGGAGTCTGAGTGACAACAAGCTTTCTAGATTGCCAGTACTCTCCACCTCTTTAATTTGCGTTATCGCAACAACCGATGCTTGTGGAAAGGATGAATATAACCGGGGTGTCATTGGTTGAAACACTTCTTTAATTTTTTCAGACTTGGAAGTTTCAGACAAAATGTATATTTTTCAATTGAAGTTTAAAGGCATATTTAAAGATATTACTCAGGAGAGAAACTTGAATGCCTATTACACATTAACCCTGAGTGTCTAAGGTGTCTATTGAAAGGAGTTTGTCAGGACAACCTGTCATGAGGATACTTATCGCTACAAGTAAATTCTGGTTGTATATTTAAAATCACGTAATATTCGCAGCCAAAATAAAATCTATTTGGTACGGCTAACTCAAGTAACAGCACGAAGCTGGATACTCCACCAGACAAGACGAATTCTTATCCTGAAATCTTGTAAGACCAAGAGACCACAAGAAAGATATCCTCTAATATATTTAAATGGTTGATTGGGGAGAGGAAGATTATACTCCCAACTTATTTATTAACTCAGTGTTTGATAGGTATAGGGGAACTTTAATGGAACATTCGAATATCTATGTATTTCATATAGAGATCAAGTTTTAGCACCAGTAAGGTTTGTGGAGTTTCATTTTTGAAAATTTCAACTGAAGTAAAATAAAATTGCAAAGAAATTATTTTTTGCCTTTGAACCAAAGGAAAAGAATAGGTCACCAACACTTCCACGCGCCCCCGTCGTAAAGACGAATATCTCGTACACCTGCGTTGGTGTTAATCTTTCGTAACGGTATTACTGTTACTCAGCATTTTTCCCTCTGCTCCCTATCTACTCTATCCCACCTTTGTAAATGTTCGTTAAAAGGTTGGCCAGGAGTTATCGTTCCGTATGAATTTTTTTATTATGAATGGCTTTCTACTCTAGTCGTTGTTTTACTTCATAGACTCACAAGACAACTTTCCACCATACCGCGATGCATTCCACAATGGCATTTTTACTATATGGTAATGCTACTGTGCGCTTTTTCATAAGAAAAACCCCCGTGAAAGTATTTTTAAATTAAATTTTAAATGTATAGCATCAAGTATCACTCTTCTTTTTCTGTTCCTGAACCAAAGGAAAAGAGTAAACCTACCCCACGCGCCTTCATCGTAAGAAAAAAAACATCGTGAAATCTCGTGCACCTGCGTTGGTGTTAATCTTTCGTGACGTTATCACTGTTTCCTGACATTTTTACATTTTTTCGCTATCTACCCCCCCCCTCTTTATAAACGTTCGATAAAAGGTTAGCCATGAGTTATCGTTCCTGATAGATATTTTTTTATCAATGACAGCTGGGATAAATTAAAAATGAAAGGGAAAGAAACTATCACAAAAAAATTCCTAGTTGCTATCTCTTAAATGCGAAAGCAACCGTTCTCTTCATGGCGGTAAGTTTCTTCCTATTAACTAAATGCCACATCCACACATCCACGTCTCCACACACACACACACACACACACACACACACACACACATATATATATATATATATATATATATATATATATAATAGTTGGTAGAGAAAAAGAGGATTTTATTAACATTTTATAATCGATCGCTCTGGTAGATTTTCCCCTAATCTAAAATATATATAGTCATTCACATACAGTACTGTTTCGTTGCATCACAATTCATCAGTGCGGTTAGACTAGCACCTTTCCCTAGCTAAGAATTGAGCCTAGAACTATCGCATTGAGTTGCCATTTCCCCCCATAACCCCCAAATGACCTCAATAAATGTTTATTTCAAACAAACATTCGTCATCACTTTTATAGTGCTCAAGTCGCATGTCTTTTATTTTACAAACAAGGAGCGAGCCTCTCATTTACAGCCAATTAAGTAGTGGGTGAGATTTTTTACGTCAGTACTCTATCCAAAGAGGGGGGTAATATATCCAAAGAGGGGGGTTCAATATATATATATATATATATATATATATGAGCAAACAGTTAATAAAACATGTTGAAAAACACTTTGAAATGAGTTAAAAACATATTTAATCTAAAAAGGAAACGCTAGATAAGTGGATAGTCCTTATTCCGCGGAGTTTCGAAGAAATACTTTCCTTCTCATCAGAGGGTAGGAATTAGCAAAATGCGGGATCGGATTTTGCATGCAAAAGTATTTGATGAAACAACAAGTAAGTCAAGGATCTTACTTGAAAATAAAAAAAAAGTGAAGCAGAAGGAATATGGTGAAGAAAAAGATGATTACATATGAATGGACAGTCTGGCGGAAGATAAATAATCCGGTGACGGTAAAATCCAAATATGTAACTTCAAGAAAGTTAATTATTTTATAAGCTCTATCTCCTATTTGGTTTTATCGAGCTTTTACATCTGGCTGAGATAACTTTATTAATGTCAATTCTGTAATATTTATAATATACTTTAATTTTACCATCTTGAATCATTTTGGTAAATTTAATTGTAATTTTTATTATATATATATATATATATATATATATATATATATATATATATATATATATATATATATAATTATTTACTATAATAATTATTAAATACCTACAGACAATAGTTTCGTCCTTTCGGGAATCATCGGGGTAGGGTGTCACGATTAACACCAGTGGATAGATTCGATCCCGGCAACAGAAGCCGTACCTGGCTTCATTAGCAAGGACCCAATCCTTTCGGCTACCGTTAATCGCAAGAAATGCTGTTGAATTTAAACATTTATTTTTAAAATATTTTTTAACGTCTGTCAGAGTGATCTAATCATTATATGATGATCTGTGCATTAGAGCTAAATTGATCGACTTTTTATTTCAACTGAAAGTGGCCAACGGTAAGAAACGAGTTTCTTAAAGGGGCTGACATAATTATTTACAATAATAATAATTAAATATATATATATATATATATATATATATATATATATATATATATATATATATATATAATGTTCGTGATCCTCTATGTAATGCTCGTTGAGGGGGGTACGTTTATAACATATATATATATATATATATATATATATATATAATGTTCGTGATCCTCTATGTAATGTTCGTTGAGGGGGGTACGTTTATAACACACACACACACACACACACACACACACACACACACACACACATATATATATATAGCTTCAACAACAGTTCGACAAACGTGACGAATAACATCTGACAACCAGTTCTTCACGGGACGAATAAACATATTTCTGTGGGGAGGGGGTTATATTCAGGCGTTGCAAGCTTATCTCTGCCCTATCGTTATTTTCATGGCAAGTGCTCATCTGAGCTTCAATCTGTAGCCCCCCTTGCCAAACTTTTACAGAAACAATTGGTTTTCTACAACCACTATAAACAGAAGCATTACGGAAGCATTACCTTTATCAAAAACATTACAGGTAGATTACGCGAGACTTATAAATCTGCCCCCATATATTTTGTTCTTTAGTCCTTACATTCTATAATGTTTCTGATAAAAAATGAAATGATTTGCTGTTTTCTCGTCTTGTTTTGGGTGGATTGTATTAACGATTTTCAATCCTCTCATAATATGTATCAACATTTTACTGTTAATCTACTAATCTCATTGATCTTTGTCAACGGGTGTTTTTGTAGGCTTGAAAGTTGTGATTCTTTGATAAAAAGATTTTCATAGCAATCGCCTCAGACAAGGCGTGGAGCCACTTGATGAACGGATATAACAAAAACGAGAGCTGATTATGGCAAAGTCAGTGGGTCCCTATTGACTTTAGTCTTGAAGAGACCAAGGTTGTAGATAGGAGGAAAACAGTCAACGGGAAGGGAATTCCACAAGCCTACAGAAAGAAGCTACTAAGATAAAAAGCTGTATTCCAATGAATTATCAGCTCAGTGAATTGGTGAAGACTACTAGAGCAACGAATCAAACGAGCTGAAACAAAGGAAACGGAGAATAGATTTGACAATTCTGAAGAAAACATGACATAATAGTATTGATAGAAAAATCTTAGACTAGCAACATCACGTCTGTGAGAGTGAGGTTGAAGAGAAGAAGAACGGGCAGGGGTCAATCAAATTACAGATACGTTTCTGCATTTTAAAAACCCTTAAATGGGATAGAGATTCACCAGCCGAAATATGACAACAGTATTCCATACATGGTCTGCTAGTAGAATTGTAGAGATAAAGAATAGCCTCGGGTGTCAGAAAATATTTAGAGCGATAGAGAGAATCAACTTTACGAGAATCAGAAAGAGCAATGGATCTAATATATGGAATCCAAGAAAGATTTGATGTGAAAGAAACGCCAAGAAGTTCCAGAGTCAAATTTTCTGCGATAGTAGAGTCATCCGTGAAAATTTCAAGAAGAAAGATTAACGAGATGAATATTAATCCATCCATCCAGCGCGGCCGTAGCCAAGATTGAACTCACTACACGAGTGTGTAGTGTAATTCAAATCTTGTCGGTAGCTGAATACTTGCTGCTTCGCCAGGGCTATCAAGGGTATGTTTTATCGTGACGCTATCACTAGATGGAGTGCCACCACGGCTTAAGAGAGTCTCATCTACCCTCGAGAGAAAGATAAACCGCGCCAGTTTCTCAACCTGGTATTTTTTACCTCGCGGTACATACAGCGCCTCGCTTTCCTAAAATGGTCACCCATTTGGTACTAGCCAGGCTCAACGTTGCTTAACTTCGTGATCTGGCGAGAACCAGTGTACCAATGTGATTGTGCCGTATATGAATATTATATGAATATTGACAGAATTCTACAAAGCAGGTCATTTTGTACGCCAAGTCAACTTGTAAATCAGCTGCATATTTTAATTGATTCGATAAAAAAAAATAGACGAGAAGTAACAGAAAAGAGCGTTGTATCATCAATATAGTTGTTATTAAATCAGTTGACGCAGTTACCAGGTGACTTAAGAACAATATGAAAAACTACTGAGAAAGAGTTCCTACAAATCTTTTAACCTCATTAATTTCCCCCTTCGATCTCTAAAACTATCCGCATCCTTTTCTAACCATTACCTGATTACGCCTTTATTTATTTACTTTTTTGGAAAAAGTTTCACGCCGGAAGAGATTTTCTTCTTTTTTTCTTAGTAGTTCAATGGAGTTCCGGATTGATTAGTTTTGCATTTCGAATGCGTTTCAAATTGTTTAAACATTATCGATCTTCCATTTTCAAGCTCTTTTGTAGATGCGACAAAGCACCTCTATTAGGTGCTTTGTCGGTTAATCGAACGGTCTAAGGTGTTTTCCGTTGATCTCTCGCGCTTACGTTGTAAATAACATTTTCGACACACTTAAATTTGAAATAGCATTTTATTCAATCTCTCATGATTACGTATAGTTTGGCTACCATGCTTAAGTTTGAAATAGCATTTTTTTTGTCTGTCATGATTCAGTTTGAAATAACATTTTTGTCGATCTCTAATACTTAAGTTTGAAATGACATTTTTGTTGGTCTGTCATTATTATGTTTAAATAGGATTTCTGTCGTTCTGTCATGTTTAAGTTGGAAATAGTATTTTTGTCGTTCTCTCATGCTTAAGCTTAAAATAGCATTTTTTGTCGGTCTATAAAGCTTAAGTTTGAAATAGAATTTTGATGAATAGTCATGATCAAGTTTAAAATAGCATGTTTGTTGGTCTGTCATGTTCAGATCTGATTGATGAAGTCTGTTTTGTTAATCTGGCACGCTTTAATTTGGAATATCATTTATATTCACGCTTAAGTTTGAAATTTTGTCGGGGCCTTTTTTGTTGATAAGACATGGCGAATTAAATATTATGGTACCCATTCGCTGCACAGTTATGAATTAACAGGGATTAGTAATTACTGCCTAAATTTAACCAGATTAACAATTAATTTGACATAAAGAACTCATTCTGTCAATTGGTTATAACTTTTGCCTGTTAACACACTAAAAGGTCTAGTATTTTTATATGAATGTGTTTATAGTTAATCTGTTGATCTAATAATCAAACTAATCGAAGACTAAGAATAAGCACCTTCGATCTGATGTGTTTATAGACACTAAAAGTTCTTGAACCTTTTTCTTAAACTCATTATTTAAATGCTCTGCCAATTTTAGGGCATCCAGGCTCTAAAGCATGTTCAGAAGATGGAAACTTCCAAGTAACACCGATCTTTCCCTGTTTATCCCGGCTATCTTTCTAGTTATCTGGTAGCAATTCACGACAGTTATTTGGTGTATGTTTGCACTTGCAGCCGCTTGTCAGTCGGGATTCCGCTCTTGATACTCAGTTCAGCAGTAACTCGATCATTTTGGTGGCCTTGTACCTGCCAGGCTGAGAAAATCGTTCTGGGTAGTCCTTGGATGTCTATCTTCCCAGGCCTTGCCTCCCGCCTTTCGGGTGAAGTAAGTTTATTGCTTACTGCCTGAATGCGGGCGGGGCTGCCCAGGTAATTTTTTAAAAGGTTGAAGTTCTCCTCCTTTAGAGACGCTCGCTTGATTCTCCTCATTTTTCGACCTTGTGTCACATTTTCTTGCAGTGGCATGAAAGTAAAAAACAGCAATGCTGGTTAAAGAAACGTGCTGTGAAAATTGCACAACTCTTCAGATCCCTTGCGTATTCCAATCTTACAAGGAGTATCCTTTGTCACTCGAGTCTGAAACAATACATTTAGAGTTTTAATGCTAACTGCGATAAATCCTTTTTTTCCAGATTTAGAAATTCGTCAATATTTCGAATAAAAAATCTAATTGTAAAAAACCATTACAATTCAAAAAAACTACCTGCTGGAATCGTGTATATTTACCGATGACATCACACTCTATTATTGACAAGAGGGCAAATCAAACGCACATATCCAAAACAACCGTAAAACCCTTAGAAAATCATATGCAGTTATAGTGGATGAGGGACAAAACTAATACTCCCATGACAAATTTTCTTTCTTTTAAACAATAAGAAACCTTACCAACCACCGATCGCCATGGTTGCAAGAACCTTCCCGAGAGTCCGACATTGAAACTCCTCAGCCTAAAAGTCATAAGTATCATGAATTTGAATAAATTCATAGAAGGTGTTGCTAAATCTGATACAAAGAAAGCAGGTTCCCTCTACCGAGCTAGAAAACTTCTTATACTTATTAGTATCATGTATCTATAACGCCATCGGTCGGCCATCTATTGGTGCCACACCTGGGCTGGTGGTCAACAACTAATCTTCTTGTCTTCGATAGGATGCAAAACATAGAATTCCTAACCTAATAAGCCCGGCGTTATATACCAACCTCCAACACTTGTCGTGCTTATTATGCAAGTACTCTCCCATCGAAATACTCCGACTAAAATAATGCATTTCCCCCCCTCTCAAACCGGCTAGTAGGAATGTAATGAATAATGTATATGTTATTCATTCTCTCTCAGCCTCTCTATCTCTCTCTTTATATATATATATATATATATATATATATATATATCTTTATATATATATATATATATATATATATCTTTATATATATATATATATATATATATATATATATATATATATATATAGGGTGGCCATAAAGTCACGCACCAATCGAACATATGGAGCAATTGTAATCCTTGTAAAGAACTTTGAATTCGAATAAATATTACTACTATAACCTTTTTAATTTTTTAACTTTTTTAATTAACATTGGTGCGTGACTTTGTGGGGACCCTGTATATATATATATATATATATATATATATATATATATATATATATATATATATATAGGACTATCCACTTATCTTGTGCTGTCTTTTTAAAATTAAATATGTTTTTAACTCTTTTTAAAGATGTCTTTTAACATGTTTTATTAATCATTTGTTCATATATATATATATGTATATATATATATATATATATATATATATATATATATATATATATATATATATTATAATAGAAAAATTAGAAAAATGCGACCTGGAAAAGAAAGGACAAGATATTCTAGTAAAAATATACTAAATTTATAACTTAAAATATTGCAACATTAAGAATTGATTATATAATGTTATAAATTGAATTTTTTTTAAATCCTTAATTCTGCAATATTTTAAGTTATAAATTTATTATATTTTTACTAGAATATCTTGTCCTTTTCTTTTCCAGTTTAAAGAACTAGTCCTTTTCTTTTCCATGTTTTAGCTTAACCATATTTCTTTTCGTGCTCGAATTTTTCTATTGTAATCCATGATTTTACCAGGCTTCCAATAAATTCACTTGTTCTTTGTTTAATTTCAGTCTCATTCCTTGGCCACTATAAACGCATATGTAATAACAATGTACGACACTCGTCTGCTTTCAATAAAATCCACCAATTATCTCCCTTTATGCTTTCATTCTCTCTGTTTCAGTTGTCACTTCTCTTTTCGTGACAGCAGTGAATTAGTAGCAACAGTAGTCACTGAAGCGACGTAGTTACTATGGAAACCAGTCATAAAAAGCGTCGCTCACCTCCTTACATATTTTTACGTTTTTGAATACCAGAAGATTCATCATAACTTTTGTTTTACTGAACGGAAATTGAAATTTTTTTCACAATATAGCTGAGAAGGTGATCTATAAACTGTAATAATAGTTTGAAATTTGGTCGAAAAATGAGTGAGCGGTGAAGCTTTAAAGCAGATTTAAATGACTAAAACTGCCACATAACCATATATTCAAACACAGTAGTGTTTGAATGATAATATGTGTGTGTGTGTATGTGTGTGTAAAAAAAGAAAGAAGGAGGGAAAATGAACAGAAGTGCACGAATAAATATTTTTACAACAATATTCATTTTTTGGTAATGTTCCTAGAAATCTGCATACGATCGTTTCAGAGACTACTTGGAATTATCAATACTTTCTTATCTTTTGTAAATGTGCAGTTCGTTTCCTCATTATCACAAAAATTCTTTCACCAAGATCACAATTAAAGGTTCATAAAACGCATCAACACCTTAAACTTTTTATAAAGATTTCAGATTTATACATAAAAAAACAGAGACATATTCTCACCAAGTCTTTATTACGGAGGTGACGATCGTGCAATGGTTAACGACACTGCTTGACAACCTGAGTGGGCTAAGTTCGAACCTAGTTACAATTAAACGAAGTAGGGAACCTCAAGTGGCTCTTCCACTTATTATCTGATATCATTTTAGAAAAAATTCTTAAAAGAAAGATATCGGGGAAACGAATGCCAACAAAAATCATTATGTATTATGCTAAACAATGAAAGCAACAACAGCAATCCTATCAGTGATGAAGATGCCTCTAGTTATTGGTAGCTAGCTGTTCATGCAAAAAAATAATCTCAGATTATATATATATATATATATATATATATATATATATATATATATACATATATATATCAGAATAATGCAATGCAATAGATCTACTAGTATAGAAATCCAGTGATTATTGGTCTCACAAAATATTATTGGCTCTAGTATTTTATAAAGTCAATCCCAGGTAATTAAAAAATTGCTCAATATACCAGATAGAGCAAATAAATCATAATTTAGTAGTTTCAATTTTATGGCGTGAAAATCTAGAGTTTTTATTATATGCAAGTCAAAGAATACATTTTAATAAGTATATCTCCTTAACCTATAGGTTTTCGATGTTTACCCATCTCCTCAGAGGAGAAAATATTAGCAAATATTATAATGGTTTATATCTAATTTGCTAAATACAATAAACATAGAAAATTCACACACACACACACACACACACACACACACACACACACACACACACATATATATATACGGCATAATCACGTTGACACACCGGTTCCCGTCAGATCACCGAAGTTAAACAACGTTGAGCCTGGCTAATACCAAACGGGTGACCGTTTGGGAATTCTAGGCGCTGTATGTGCTTTCCGCTTATCTCGGCATTGTTTCCAGTCGTCCTGAACCTCCACTTGCCACTGGTATTCAACAATGTCGATTCAGGAGAGGTGTGGTTGAAGATTGCGCAACTCTTGCCACAAAAATTTCACGCGCAGGCACCCTTACCGTGGGTATCCATAGTCTGTCAAGACTGAAGGAAGCCTTTTAAATTTAAATATATATATATATATATATATATATATATATATATATATATATATATATATATATATATATATATATATAAAACAAGGAAGTTTACGAGGTTAATGCAAGAGTGCCCAATAGTGAGGTAGACTAGGGTGTATACTTTATGTGTTTTTACATAAACGGTAATATGTGCCTACAGAGTCGTGAGCATGTTTCGGTTAGCTAGTTACCAGTAACTGGAGACCTTTTCATATATATCTATATATTATATAAAAAGAAATTTGTGTGTGTGTGTGTGTGTGTGTGTGTGTGTGTGTGTGTGTGTGTGTGTGTGTGTGCTCGTGAGCGTTCACTATAGATTTGGAAACGAGTGGGCCAATTTTTTTTTAATTTCACGCGACGTGTTCTTCAGTAGGTTTTGTAAACTACAATGTATTGTGGACAAATTTACTGCGGGAAGGCATGTGAAACTTTCACCCAGTACACTGCGGTGGGGTCTGTAACTAGAGCAGGCAATCAAAATGGGCGATTTCACCGATTTTGATAACAATAAAAGTATGGGTTGGTGGAACATTTGTTGATCCTCATTCAATACAAGGCAACGCCGGGTCTCCCTACTAGTTATATATAAAAGAACAGTGTGTGTGCATGTGTGTGTGTGTGTGTGTGTGTGTGTGTGTGTGTGTGCGTGTGTGTGTGTGTGTGTGTGAAATTTTACGCGAAGGTAGTTGATATGTCTAAGACTGTTCTTATTTTGGTTTTATATCGGAATGCGTCTGCTAAGTATCGATAATCATAAAATCTGATTAAGGAAGTCCGATTTTGGCCAAAGTTATCACTTTTATACAACCTAACACTACAAGTGTATTTGAGAAGTTTGATCACCGCACAAGCAGAAGGCCATAAAATCAACGATAGATAACAGTATTTCTACCTAAACGCGTGAATTAAAACAGGTGCGCGTTCGAAATGAATGTTTCTTTTTAGAGCACAATTGAACGATGATACTTTATATTTGGTTAACTTTAATTCAAATGAGTATGTAAACGTTATTTCACAAAGTAAACAGTTCGTTCTTTCATAAAACAGGGGCGCGTTCGAAATAAATGCTTATATTTAGAGCATAACTAAAACGTGAGACTTGACTTTTTCATTTTAAACTGTAATGCAAGCCACTATTTACAGATAATTTGATAATATCAACAGTAGATTCTCTACAGTGCAATGTAGACTGCAATGTATTATGAACTAAGTTATTGTGGGGAGGCATGTGAAGTTTCCTATGTGGGGAGGTCCCTACCTAGAGTAGGCAATGAATCCATTTGATGAAAAATGGGCGATTTCCCCGGTTTCGATAATAATAAAAGTATGGAAGAATGCAATCCCAGACAACGTCGGGTTTCCTTGCTAGTTATTAAGAAAAACACTTTATCCGATTATGTAAAATGGAGATAATTATCTGATTCATTAATCCGCTCTTTCCCGTCTTGTCCCAAAATCCAGTATCCTGTACATTCGACCGTGGGAAATGGGGCGGTCAGTGTTTTGGGTTGAATGTATTGATCGTTGGCCGAATTTACATTCGTTATTAATGAAGCGGCAGAATGAATGGTTGGTAAAAATATTTTTTTTTTTCAATTTTGGAGACGATATAAATAATTTGTTTAGTTTTGCGATGACGTCTGGTCGTTTATTTTTATTTTGCTGACAGAGTTCTTGGCACACACACACACGCATACACACACACACACACGCACACACACGCACACACACATACACACATATACTATCTCATCTTCTTCCTCTCTGATTCGATTCTGTATGTTTGTTAATCTGCCCCCCCCCAATCTCTCGATTCAATTCTTTGCGTTCAATTAACTTTGGAAATTCGTGCAACATGGCATTTTCATTTGAGTACCCATGTCTGCCTCTTTTACACTCTTTCTTTATTTTTATTCGTCCTTTTCTATTTTTCTCTTTTTTCATCATTTTATTCTTTTTTCCTTCTTTTTTTTTTCTCCCTCAACTTTATTTGTTCCTTCCATTCTTCGTTCTCTTCTTCTTCTCCGTCTCTTATTTTTTCTTTTCCTTCTTCCTTTTCTTGCTTTCCCCTTCTTCTTCTTCTTCTTCTTCTTCTTCTTTGCCTTACTTTTCCCCTTCGCCTTTTTCTTCTTTTTCTTCTCCTTCTTCGTTCTCTCCCCGCACCACCACCAGTCATTTCTTCATCTACCTCCCGCTCATCGTATCTTTTCCCTTTTTTATCCTTTGCTTTTTTCTTTCTTCGTCATTTCCTCTTCATTTCTCTTGCTACTGATGATGAATTTATTCGATTGTTTTTAATCCTTTTTTTTTCTCGCACTTTTCTTTGTTTTCTTATTTTTCGTTTATTCATTTGCTTCTTTTTTTTTTCCTTCTTTCTTCACACACTTAATGCAGTGACGTAATTCTAAGTGCGCACTATTCCCATTGTTTTCGAACTAAAACGTTTATTTTTTTTCGAACTCTTTTCCTAAATTATTTTCCGGAACAATTGTAAAGCTTTTGTGTCGCTTCGTTTACCTTGACAATCCAAATGTAGGTAATTCTTCCTTTCTTTTTTTTTTTTTTTTTTAAGACGCCATTTTTGTTAACCTTCTCCCTATCGCCCCCCCCCGTCTAATTGTCATCAACATCGTAAATGTAACAGTAATGAAAAAAGCAACTTTTATGGCATGCACAGAAACGGCAAACACAGTCTAAACATACATGTAAGACAATCAACGAGATACCAAATAAAGGCCTGACGACGTTTGAATCTACAACAAACATAAATTTTCTACAAGCTCCCTCCGTTCGGATATTTCTTCTAATATAAATGACAAGTGGGAGGATAGTATGGCTAGAATGACCATGTACTACACTACTCTCCCCAACAAAGCAAGTGATAATATATAGGAAGAGGTTCAGTAAGGGTGGTGAGTCATAAACGATACAACACGTGTCTGTAGATAATAATTTATATATACGAGGGGCGTGCAATAAGCAATGCCCCTGACCCATTCCCATAGCAGTAGAGCAACGAAACTTGGCACAATTATTAGTCTTTCTCTACATAGGAACCGCCCAGAGTTATGCATTTCTCCCATCGTTTGATGCAGCTCTGGAGACCGTTTTTATAGAACACCCCAGGTTGGTCCTCCAACCACGACGTGACTTCAGAAATCAAGGCTGCATCATCTGGGAAATGCTTTCCTTTCAAAAAACAACTTCATGGCTGGGAAGAGGTGAAAGTCAGAGGGTGCAAGGCCAAGAGAGTAGGAAAGATGGGGAAGCATTTCATAACCACACGCCCGTGCTTCTGATCTGACGACATGCGAGTTGTGGACTGGAGCGTTATCCTGCAAGAGGAGGGTACCTTTGCTGATTTTGCCCCGTCTCTTGATTTTGATAGCTTCCCATAATTTCCTCAAAAGTGAAGCATAATAGGCTCCTGTAATTGTGGTATTCTTTGCCAGGAAATCTGTCATCACTACTCCGTCCTGGTCCCAGAAGACTGTGAGCATGACCTTGGCAGCGGAGGGCTGCACCCTTGCCTTCTTTGGAGGTGGTGAGTTCAAGTGCTTGCACTGCATTGACTGGGCTTTGGTCTCTGGATCATAGTGATGGACCCAGGTTTCATCCTGTGTAATCAGTCTTTTGAAAAACTTTGACTCATCTTCTTGGCACATCTCCAAATTCATCCTCGAGCGCTCGACGCGTTCTCGATTTTGGAATGATGTGAGCAACCTGGGAATCCATCTGGCAGACACCTTATGCATATGCAAATGGTCATGAATGATAGTTTCCACAGACCCTGTACTAATCTTGACATCTTGAGTTTTTTGCGAATAGTAATGCGCCGATCTTCCAAAATGGCAGCCTCAACTTGACGGACAGATGCCTCATCAATGGCAGAAGGAGGCGACCAGGTCTGGGAGCTTTTTCCACAGACCTCCGGCCATGTTTGAATTCACGATGCGAGCGTTTTACAAGGTCATATGATGGGGCATTATTACGATAAGTTTCTTTCATTTCATCAAAAGTCTCCTGTGGTGTGCGCCCTTTCAAATACAAAAACCGGATCACTGCTCGACATTCAACAGGCTCCATTTCACACCTGACTCAGTTCAAACACCTGTAAAACAGAAACCACAATAGTTCAGAGCTGTAATTTGCCACATAACCCGTAGAGATATAAATCGTTGCATATGCAGAATTTCAGCTAGATCAGACAACTGGAAGAGGGTCAGGGGTATTACTTATAGTACGCCTTCGTATATATATATATATATATATATATATATATATATATATATATATATATATATATATATATATATGGGGGGAGGGTATTAACGGTCACATGTCTATCTGTCTGTCTGTCTGTCTTTTCAAACTATCTTAACCAAAACTAAAAGTCGCAGAGCGGTGCTAGAGGCCTCAAATGATTGGATTTTTGACGGACCATTCTTTTATGGATCTTTAGCTGGTTAAAATAGTTTTTAAAAGAGTAAAAAATTGAACAAAATTCGTTATGCACATCGTACATTCATCTTAGTTTGCTTTTAAGTTTTAATTATATGCGTGTCACGTTGGTACGTTGGTAACGTCACCAGCTTTGGATGCTTCGGTTTCGATATATATATATATATATATATATATATATATATATATATATATATATATATATATATATATATATATATATATATATATATATATATATATATATATATATCACTGTCTGTCTGACGTAATGAACATTTAAATTAAAATGTTTAAAATTCAACGTTATTTCACACGGTTAATAGTAGCCGAATGGATACGGCCTCCGCTAATCGGGCCAGAGATGTCTCGTGTCGCGGGGTTCGAATCGTTCGACTGGTAGTAATCGTGACACCCTGCACTGAAGAATCCCGAAAGGATGAAACACTAGTGTCTGTAGGTATTTAATTATTATAGTAAAAAAATAATTATATATATATATATATATATATATATATATATATATATATATATATATATATATACATGAAGCTTCCCATCTGATGTCATCACATGGTTGAAGGGAAAAATTATTCCCAACTCGCTCTACCATATAAATAATTTAATTCGTTTAAACTTATCGCAAACAAAATAAACTTATAAACCGCTCGTGCATACGCACATTAATTAATTAACTAGCAGGATTTGTGGAAAATCCACAGGGGACTCATTCATATGTAATATATTGATGTTGGCATTCTGTAGATGTTCGGTATAAATGAAGACGTTATAATTGTTCTAATATTATTGCAGATATTTTTGTTAAAACTGCAAAAGTATTTATCTAAGCTAGCACTAACGCGTTGTAAAGTACGCTTCAATATGATATTTTAATTCTTGCAGCTTTTATATATATTATTATAGAGTTAATGTTCTATCGATTTTTATATGTTATAAAGTTGCGATGTCAAAAATAAAAAAAAATATATTCGTTTGACTTGGGTCCATTAGTTTGAATCGAAACCGAAATAAAAACTTATGAAAAAAATATATGTATATATATAACTTGAGTTCCTTCAGCCATAATCGAAGCTGAAACCAACACTTATGAAGAATTCTTGATAAAATTATTTATAAAAAAAAATAGATGATTTAGGTGCCATCAGCTATAGTCGAAACCGAAACCAAAACTTATGAAGAATTCTTGATAAAATTATTTTTAAAAAAACATAGATGATTTAGGTGCCATCAGCTATAGGTCGAAACCGAAACCAAAACTTATGAAGAATTCTTGATAAAATTATTTATGACATTAAATAGAAGAACATAACAATTAAACGACCCGGATGTAAGCGTGACACACAAAATAACACACACGCTATCGTATTAATATATAGATTAATTATGTACACACAAACGCACATGTGCATATATAGAGAGCGACAGAGAGAGAGGGAGTCCAGTTTAAGAATGTAGTCGTTGGATATAATCCATAGAATATCCACGGGGTTTACTAGTGCCTAATAACAAATAGAGCTATTTATATATTAATATTTATTTATGCAGTCAGGATTTACTACAGGAGTTACTAAACTGGCATGCTTTGATCTATAATAATTAATAATTAAAATCTTATATCATCACGTCAAAAAAATAATGCCTAACGAAAAGACAGATGATTTTGCCTGGTGAGATTTTAGTTAGTAATAACTATAGATCGAGACATTGTCATGCTAGTGTAACAAGCTTGTACATTCTGTATTAATAAATATATATGTGTGTGTGCGTGTGTGTGTGTGCGCGTGTGTGTGTATGTGTGTTTAAGAAGCATTTTTTTCTGTTAAGCATATTTCATGAAATAAAATAGACGTTTCGTCTATTAATTATGTTTTTTATCAGTTCCAACTTCCGAATAACGGTTTTCACTTCTTGTATATACTGGCTGATGTAATCGCCATATTTCTGTTATTAAATATATATATATATATATATATATATATATATATATATATATATATATATATATTGTTTGTATCCGTTAGAAGCGCTGAGTGAAATATGAAGAATAAAACATGTATAAATACATTTGAAGCCAACAAAACTGCAACGCGAAATTTTTTATAAAATAAACGGGTGTTTATTTTTAAAGAAATATATTTCGGAGTCAGACTCCTTTGTCAATCTTTTTTTCTCTTCTTCCTCGACTTAATGTAGTGGAAGATATTTCGATGAAGAGTCCACGTGATGTTGTTAACTGCGGGGTTTTTCAAGGAAGAAGAGAAAAAAGAAAAGATTGACAAAGGAGTCTGACTCCGAAATATATTTCTTTAAAAATAAACACCCGTTTATTTTATAAAAAATTTCGCGTTGCAGTTTTGGCTCCAAATGTATTTATTTATTATTCTTCATATATATATATATATATATATATATATATATATATATATATATATATATATATATATATATATATATATATAATTGCTCAAAACCAGTTAGATTAATCTATCCTTGTCTATGAATCCAGAAAGATGTGAAAGTACTTAAATTTACAACAAATGTGTGAGTGCGTTCCCTAGGGACTCTAAAACGGTTGAGCCGATTTTTATGGAATTACACACGGATGTATTTTATGTGCCTGGCAATGTTTGAGGGTTTATTTATCGGAATGTCATCAACAAGAATCGATGATCGAAATAATCCGATAAAGGAAGGAACAGGTAATGTTGATCAACGTTAACACCTTACACAGTTTAATATCACAAGTGCATTTCAGAAGTTTTATTATCACACAAGCCAACAACAAATAAAATCAACAGTAAGTTATTTGATATGATAGAAGCGCGTTCGAAATGAATGTTTCTGTTTAAAGCACTATTTAACAATGATACTTGACCTTTCCATTTTAAACTTAAATTTAATTCATTATCACCACACAAGCAGTAAGACCAGGCATATAAAATCAACAGCACATTCTTTGATATGGCAGAGGCGCGTTCGAAATGAATGTTTCTATTTAGAGTATAATTAAAGCATGATACTTGACTTTTGTATTTTAAACTTAAATGCAAACCATTATATATAAAAACATAATTTTATCAAATAAATACTAGATTCTCTGCAGTGCAATGTAGACTACAAGGTATTGTGGACTAAGTCACTGCGGGGAGATATGTGAAGCTTTCTCCCGGTGCACTGCGAGTGGTCTCCAACTAAAGCAGGCAATCATTCAATGTGATTGAGAAATGGCCGATTTCAGTGACTTTTAAAACAATAAATAGAAGTGTTAAACATTCGTTAGTCATCATTCAATACCGGGCAACGTCGAGTCACTCTGCTAGTGTTTGTATATAAAAGAAAATTAATCAAATATATATATATATATATATATATATATATATATATATATATATATATATGACCATAAGCTTCGTAATTGAGAAAGAAACGGCAGAATGTGTCGGTTATATGCACCATGTAAGTTGTCCAAAATGGTGTTTTAATAAGGTTTTAAACATCTGATGAGTACGTGACTAAATATGCAGCAATAACATTATTTTACAGACTTGTTAGTCGCCTTACAAACCATATTATTATGGATACTTTTTTTAAAGTAATAAATAACTCATAAAACTTGATGTTTGGAACTACGCTATTGTGTATATTTCGGCATGTCCTCGTTGATGCAGATGTTATTAAAAAGCACGGGTTGGGGAGTGTTTGTTTTGTTTTTTTGTTTATTTCTTTTTTTTTTTGCGTGATCATTTTCTTTTTTACCTTTTCCAATCTCCGATATTTTTTCTTTTTATATTGTTATCAAAGTTGCATAAGTTGGATCCATATGCTTGTTTTTGTATAACGAGTGTTTTCGACTGGAACATTTCTGTCATTGTCAGGGAGAGTATGTCACTTAGAGTCTTAAAATTATGTTTTTTAACAAAATTACATTTGGTATTACATGTGTTAAAATTTAAATATTTTGTCATGATCCCGTTTTGGCGTGATTTTATTAGGTTGACAATTTTTAACAGGGAGAGGTTAATATTAATATTTACATTGTGTTAAATTTACAATTTTTTTTTAATATATGCATATTATTAAGAATTACGAATCTAAGCATTTTAAAATGTTCCAATTGCATTCATAATTTATATTATTTATTTGAGGTTGTTTCGTTTTATGTATAAAGCTTCCGGTATTTTTAGTGTTTTTATACAGGGTGTCCATAAAGTCCGTGTGCACTTTAAAAAATTTATAACTTTATTTGTATTTGCAATAGAAATCATCTGTAAAATGGATTTGAAAGTAAATTTATATTTTTTAAGCTTTTATTGAAATTTTATTTAACTTTCCACATGCCCATCATGCATCATTAGCAATACAAAGGGTAATACGATTTTGCAGTTCACGAAAAACATTTGCCAAATGATTTATAGTAATGCCTGAAATCACATTAGTAATTCTAGCTTTCAAATCTTCCAATGAACTAGGTTTGGTTGCATACACAATTGTTTTCACATGTCCCTATAAAAAATCTTCTGGAGTCAATTCTGGCGAACATGGAGGCCAATGAAATGGTCCACCCCTTCCAATCCATCTGTTAGGAAATTCCGGATTCAGAAACTGTCTAACACGCCGAGCAAAGTGACAAGGAGCTCCATCTTGTTGAAACACTGTATCATCTTTCAAGTTTCATTGTTCAAGTTGCGGAATAAAGTAATTCTGCAACATATCTAAGTATCTGTCACTGTTAATAACACGATCTTCAAAAAATACGAACCTATGATTCGATTTATTCCCAAAGCACACCACACATTAACTTTAAGAGAGTCCCTTTCATGTTCAGCGGTTTCATTTGGGTTTTCAGTTCCCCAAATTCAGCAATTATGCCTGTTGACCTTGCCACTAATGTGAAATGTTGCTTCATCAGAAAACAGTAAATTACTCACAAATGCATCATTATTGCAAAGTTTTTCATTGAACTGGTGACAGAAAGTTAGCCGTGCATAATAATCCTCTTCTAACAACTGTTGATGTAATTGAATTTTGTAAGCTTTCATATGAAGTTGTGCCCGCAGCATCATATGCACAATAGACTTTGGCAGCCCGAGCTCCAATGATGCCCGTCTTACAGACTTTCTTGGACTTGCAGTAAAGGATTCTTCTATGGAAGCAACACTTTCGTCACTGACACATGGCCTTCCAGACCGTGGTTTATGATGGACAGAGCCTGTCTCTTTAATTTTTTTTCATCCATTTAACAATGGTGTTCCTATAAGGCGCTTTTTTATTTTATTCAATTCTAAACTTTCTTTGTACAGCAATAGTAGATTTCAATTCAGCCAACCAAAGGACACAGTTTACTTTTTCCTCAATTGAAGCCATGGTATCAAATTGATTCTGAAAAACAAAAGAAAATATTTTTTACTTATTTTTTACTTATCTAAAAATTGTTACGAATTCTGTGGTGATAAATTATTTAATAACTATACTTAAAACTAAATACATGAAACTTTATAACATTTTTTACAGATTATTTCTATCGCAAATATAAATAAAGTTATAAATTTTTTAAAGTGTACACGAACTTTATGGACACCCTGCATTAATATCGCTTTGTAGGACCTTTTTATTTTCGACCATGATTCTTAGGAATTTGGAATAATGGCAGTGCTGTTATATTGAGCTGGAGTCGGAGAGGTGGAGGGTTAGCCTTTCTGACAAAGTGTTGGTAGTGTGGTCAATATAATAAGCAGTGTTAGAGATACATTCTCCTCGCGAGCAATTAATTGATAAATTACATTGGGTTTTTTCTAGTAAGTTATTGTTGCGAAGTGTTGTTGTTGATTACAAAGTCGCTTGTGGTTATTTTTATATAAGTTTATGATAAACTTAATTTTTTGTTATTTTAGGGAGATACGTATCTGTGAATTATATTTTTTAGAACATTTTTATCAGTTTTTTTTTAGTTTTTATGTAGCTGGTTGCGGTAAAATATGTAAACCGGTTGAAGATTATTTTCTTGTTGAATATTAGTAGCTCGATTTAATTTGCTAATAGTTAGTTTAATTTGTTTATCGATACGAGAGTTTGGGAACTGGATGTTGATTGGGACCGGGTTTTGCTTGTTTTTTTTTTGTTTGTTTGTTTGTTTGTTTTTTGTTGCTTTTTTACCCCCCTCTAAAGAATACTTTTTTGTTTTAAGAAATCACTTTCATGCGATGTGTGAAAGTTTTTATTATTGCGATTTTGTAACGAAACGGACATTCACTTTTGTAATTTAAGATGCAGGAATTAACGGGTGTAGGTTTTTTGAACACGAACGTTATGAATTCATCGTTACTGGAATCGATAAGAACGTCCAAAAACAGGATTTTGTTATTAGTATTTAGTTCATAGGTAAAAGCAAAAACGGAATTAGTTTGAAATGTATTTTATATAGAAACAGATGACTTTAAAAAATCAAACTAATTCATACAATTAATATTATCAACAAGCATTGATATATCATCAAAATATCTAACGTAAATACAAGTTATTTTGTTGAATTGAATATTTCATTTTCAAGATTGGCCATGTTTAAAATTGTCAACCCATTTAATAAACACGTAGCCATGACAATATATATATATGTATATATATATATATATATATATATATATATATATATATATATATACTAGCAAAAGTACTCGTCATTGACTGGGTTCAAAAACAGCCTACAGAAAATGGACTCTGATTTATGAAAGTATGATAGGTTATGAAAAGGAAGGGATGTAAATTTGGGTTGAATTTTGGGGTATCAAAACCAAAGCAAAATATGATGAAAGTAAAAATAAAATAGATAAACCCCATAATTTATTATACCATACCTGTTCACACTGAAACACATCACAATATTCTCTGGATCTATATTAAAAAAACCTTGTTAAACTTTGTGACATATTTCCATTCTAATTATGTTTCAGTTTGAAGAAATATGGTATAATAAAATAGTCATCAATAATGTTTATCCTGTTGACATTATTGATGACTGTATTTTCAAAAAAGGTTTCGGATTTTAAATCCCGTAAAAAGTTTGGACCCTTGAAATGCCCGGTTTATTTAAAATTACCGTGGATTGGGGAAAAGAGTAATAGACTTTCCATACAGATTCGCAGAATTATTTACGACTGCTTTTATTCTGTGTCCTTGCGTTTGGTATATACTACGAGACCTGCTTTTCCGTCTTTTCGCAAGGATAGTTTGCCTTACATCCAAAATAGCAATATTGTATATCAATTGAAATGTCAGCGCGATGCGATGCTGGTTATGTTGGGCGAACATCCTTCCACCTTTTAACTCGTATAAACCAGCATGTTCCATCGAAGATCAGACAAGGGAGGATGGAGTCTGGTGGTATCCCTCCTTCTGCAGCCTTGGACTCTGCTATTGGCCAGCATTTGGTTGACAAACCGTGCTGTGCCGATAGATATAAAATAGAATGGTTCGAGGTGCTACATAGAGCGGACTCCAAAAACCATTTTAAAGATTTTGGAGGCCGTCTCTATTGCGGTACGTCAGCCTTCTTTGTGCCGGCAAAAGGAAACATCAAACGCATTGTTTCTCTTTGGGGAACTTTGAATCTTTTCTCCCGTTTTTTTTTTTTTCTCCCTCGTTGTGCCAATATTTTAATCGTTTTTTAAACGTTAATAAATTTATTTCAGTGTCCCCCGTACTTTTGGCACATTTAATAAGTTCCCCATTAGAATTCTTTATTTTCGACACAATATTATTTTGTACGCTATCGATTTTCTCCTGATGAGATGATAGCCGAAAGAGCTCTTGAGAAACTTCCACTTATTATTTTCAGAACAATATATATATATATATATTAGTGGTCTGGCAAAGCCAGGCCAGAGGGAAGACAACCAAGCAAAAAGAACCCTAAGCAAAATTCATCTCAAAGCAGCAAAAGTAAAGCTGGCTTGCCAGGACACTATATACAAATGTAGGCAAATTTGGGCATAGTATATGGGTTTTAAAATATAGGGTTTTTTTTACCAATTGTCATAAAATTTTAACCATAGAATAGTATTATAATATTCAAAAGATTTCAATATTCAATTTGGCTAGGAGTATATATATATATATATATATATATATATATATATATATATATATATATATATAAGAGCAAATAGTTAATAAAACATGTTAAAAAAACACTTTGAAAAAGAGTTAAAAAACATATTTAATTTGAAAAGGAAACACTAAATAAGTGGATAGTCCTTAATCCGCGGAGTTTCGAAGAAATACTTTCCTTCTCATCAGAGGGTAGGAATTAGCAAAATCCGGGATCGGATTTTGCTTGCAAAAGTATTTGATGAAACTGCAAGTAAGTCAAAGATCTTACTTGATAACAAAAAGTGAAGCAGAGGGAAAAGGATGAAGAAAAAGGTTATTTCACCTGAATGGATAGTCCGGTGAAATGTAAAGTATCCAATGACGGTAAAATCCAAAATTTTAAATCCAAGAACGTTGGTTAATTTTCCACTCGTACGAGTAAAATCCAAGGAAATCGTGTAATTGGAAGATGGTCCAAAATAATCCAAAAGGCCGAAATACGTGGAATAATTCACAAATAGGTACAAGGAAAAGAGGAAAGAATTCCAATAATATTATAAAAAGAAAAATAAGATATGCGTTAAACTCGGCTGCCGAGACAAGGTGTAATTAAGAAAAATGAGTGAAGAAGATGAGAAAAAAGAGAAAAAAGATTGAATGGTGATTGAATAAAGTATATATATATATATATATATATATATATATATATATATATATATATATTGCTACGAGTATATATATGTATATATATATATATATGGCTACGAGTATATATATATATATATATATATATGGCTACGAGTATATATATATATATATATATATATATATATATGTATATTTGGCTACGAGTGTGTATATATATATATATATATTTATATATTTGGCTACGAGTATATATATATATATATATATATATATATATATATATATATATATACATATAGATAGATAGATAGATAGATAGATATACCACCCTTTTTGGTAATTTTATAAGTTCTAAATCTCAGGGACTATTGAACAGAATTTAACAAATGAAAAAGTGTTAGTCATTCAAAGACCATAACTACAGAATCGCCATGTATTTCAAAAGAATTCTTAAATATACTGGTCGCAGATCTGTTCTTAGGAATCCGTCGAGCAAAAATCGGTACATTTCAGTGGCCTATTATGTACAAACTGTGAGATTAGTCCGGAGTAATCTTTATCAAGCTTAAAAAAATATTTGGGAATGAGTGTTTGAAGAAAACAAAGGGCAATAACCTTAATTGTGTAGTGGACTATGTGAGATTTGCCTCTTAAGCTCGCACTTTAAGGGGATCATCCATCATCTAGAGCCTATTTTTTGGCATCTTTTACAGCCAATATATGTTTCAATCATAGTCATTTGTTTTTTGTAGTTTTGCATATTAATTGCAAAATATCTTATATTTCCCAAAACCTCTGGCCTTCATGGAGGAAGACTAAAACTTGCTGCTATGGTTTCAAATGATCTGAAATAACATCAAGGCGAAATTGATTCCAAATATATCTCCATTCTTTGGTTTTCATACATAAATACATTTCACAGTGTATAAAGATTATTTGATACTGGAAATATTCATAATCGTACCTTATTTCCAAAAGAAGGGAGATATAACATGAGAAATATTTGGAATCAAGTCTCCTTTTGCTTTTATTTACGATCATTTGAAACCATAGCAGCAAGTTTTAGTCTTCCCTCCATCAAGGCCAGAGGTTTTTCGGAAAAAAAAAAAAAATATATATATATATATATATATATATATATATATTAGTGTATACCTTCTGTTAATAATGACGGGAAAAAATAATGCTTCGGCAATTCGCGCAGTTTGGTTAAATTATACCCTGGCGGATAATTGTTGTTTATTTTCCAAATGAATTTTTTTTTCTTTCTCTTTCTCGTTATTTTTAGAATCAATTAAATGGGATTTTGATTTTCCGGTTTCGTTTCTTTGCAGCCGACCGATTTGCGTACCAAATTACATCTCGATACATCCGCCAGTTCGACTGTCTATAAAGAAGAGGCGGAACTTCTTTTTATCTTCTGATGCGTTCGACATTATTCAGATAATCGCCATAAATGTTATTGCCGTCTTTTGTTAATCAAAGGTTGTCCACATCCCTTTTTTTTTCTATCTTTTTGAAACACAGAAAATCGATGCCTGATATTTAAGAAATGGAAAAAAAGAGAAAATTAAGAGAAATATTTTTAAAACGATTTTTGTATCTTTTCGCGAATCTATATTCACCTATCTTTCTGTGAAGTCCTGTATTTACATATTCCCACAGAAGTATGTTGTAGTACATGATCGAAGGAGGCACATTAGCCTCTAGATGATTTGCATGGACAGCCTCGTCGGCATTCCCCGGCCGGGGTGCTTCAGACAACAAACAATAAACAAATTCTTCACCAAAGAGGGGGAGTAATGCCTAATAGTGTGGACATTCTATGATATTGTGATTTTAGGAGTATGCTGTGAGCTTCTGAATGACTGTACCGCTGGACACGTTTACACATGTGTTAACATGTAGACACAGACAAAGAATAGAAAAGAAATTCAACTCGCTATTTCAGGTTTTAACGCAACCTCCTTTTCCTGCCACGCGTGACTTCTCGTCCCGCCAGTGACGTCCCCCACGTTTCTAACGTGATCGTGATCGTGATCTGCCCACACGTTCTTTTATTTTCTTTGCTGTGACGTCATTTTGCACACAGCTCGGTCATTTTCATATAGCTGCCACACGCATGTACGCGCTCTGTTATATGATGAGTATGATAAAAAATTGTAAAAGAAGATTTTTCCTCCTGACAAGATAATAGTAATCCTTCTCCTACTGCGATTTCAGGGACATGTTGTGATTTCTGAATTACGATACGGGAAGTTTGGGGTTGCAATAAGAGAAACATTATGCTGCGGCTTATTCGTCGAGGAAAATGGCTTTGATTCTTGCTCCCTTAGACGGCTTTTGACAACGAGAAGACACATGGTATTTATCTTCTTATTCCTTGCAAAACTCGTCCCTAAACAAATTTGATTTTTATAAAGATTTATACCACAGCCCGGCAGATAATAGTGCAGTAAAATGTACCAGTTTCTATCAGACAGATTGCTGAGAACGGATACGTGACTAGTATATATCAATATGAAGTCTTTGGGGATTTTTCTTAAATATCCGACAGTTCTGCAGTTGCGGCCGTTTTGGTGATACGTACGACTTCAAAACATGAGGAAAAAGGATATGGTGACTAAAAGGTTGCTTTAGTACAGTATGTCCTTTTGATTCATCAAACATCGGATTCTTAGGGCGTTTGTAAATAGTGATGTCGCTAGTCTGTCAGGATTAAGTTTAGAATGGAGTACTTTATATTTACACTTGAAAATATTTCTGTGGTATTTATGTATTCTTTTTTGTGGTGAGCAAGATTTGCGTGCCAGTCTCTTAGTTGGGCCCACCTACGGCGAAAATGAGTTCGCCCAAGGGCTAAAAAAAGACGACGCCAGCATCGTTTAGCGATTAACTGCCGAGGTTGCTCTGGTAGTGTGCGGAAAAAAAAACACGTAAATTATCAAGTTTTATAAAATTCTTTGCAGTTAATGAAAAAGAAATTAAGAAATTTACGTACGGAGTTTGAACCTATAGACCACATTATGCACAAAAAAAAACACGTAAATTGTCAAGTCTTATAAATTTTTTTGCAGTTAATGAAAAAGAAATTAAAAAATTTACGTACGGAGTTTGAACCTATAGACCACATTATGCACAACAAAAAAAAAACACGCTATCAACTTACCCACAGTAGAATTTTCATGGCCCGTTGTTTAATAATTGTTGCTAAACACCAACATGGAAAAAATGGTCTTACCGATGATAGATAAATTAAAATAACGGTTTCGATTATCGATTATCGGTAATTATCGGGGATATTCTGAGACAAAACTTAACTAAGATCACTCCCAGACTTATACATTAAAGTTCTGTAGATTTTAAAGAAAATCTGTTCGGCCGTTTCGGAGTCTATTAGGAATGAGCTCACACATACACAAAGTTGCATTTACATAATTGTAGATAAGAGATATATAATTAGGTCCATTTCTCTACCCTCGTGAAGTTACACTTTTTTATATTGTACTTTGTATATGAGATTAACTATTTAACAATCAAACAAGTCTTTTTAATTCTACGATTACGTTATTGTTATTATTATTATTATTATTATTATTATTATTATTATTATTATTATTAACGTCAACAGTATTAGTACTACAATTACTATTGGTTAGGCCTCTGTGCTTATTATTATTATTATTATTATTATTATTATTATTATTATTATTTCTTTTCTCTTTTTCTTTTAAATTGCTCAGAATACTCAGAATTAATTTTCTTCCCCATTATCCCATACAAGGGACAGAGAATTACATCTCCGAAATGTACCTGCTTTCTTAGAAGGCAGAAGCCTCTTCCAAATAAAAAATATTCAGCCTCTCACCTGCCAAATAGTCTGTTTCATTGTTCTGTTTTACGTCCTTTTCTTTTTTAATACGTTAATTTGTAATCTGATCTTCAGAACACTAATTTTCTTCCTACGTAATCCAATTTTGAAGTAGAAATGTTCTCTCTATGTAATCGTCACATCCTGCCTACAATTTTACAGTGATGTGTTACCGATCTGTTTGAGAAGGAAAAATGAGGAATTGAATTTTTGAAATTGTTGTGTTTTTCCTCGCGGGAGAGAGAGAATAAGATTTTTTTCGCAGGAGAGAGGATGAGATCTCCGAAAAATCTTCTTTTATCGCAGGCAAAACCTCAAGAGATCTATTCGAGCTTCCTATCTGACACATATCCTGACTCAACTTCGTGTTTTACGTTATTTTCTTTAACACGTTAACTTAATTTCTTATCATAACTTCAAAGCGGTAATTTCTTTCCTATCTAATCCAATTTCGATGTTGAAATGTTCTCCCTGCATCATCGACGAAACTTTCTGCACTGAAAATTGTGCCGATGAAGTAAAAAAAAAAAAAAAAAAAGGAAGCAATTTTTTAAGTAATTTTTATTTTCCTAAATATTTTTTTGTACAATGTTTCGCCGATTCTCGTGAAGACGCACATAAACAGATTAAATAAATTTGATACAATTGTATTCGTGACAGGAAAAAAATTTCCATTTTTTTTTTTAAACTAAATCCAGTAATTTTTCTTGTCAACGAATTCCCACAAAAGATGCATAAGTTTCTGCCTTCTCTACCATATCGATTATAGAGTATTTAGATAATCAGCGTTGCGTCATTATTTCATTCATCCTTCATTTTCTCAATCAATGGCCGCGCACGTCTTGATAGCGATGGACTTTTCAAAGGCTTCCGGCAAGCAATGCCTTTGTTTGTTTTTCTGAAGCAAAAAAAAATCAAAGAGAAAAAGTTATCAAAGTAAAGAAACGTTTTAGAAGATATAAGGATTATTATTCTTCTCTTTTATGTGTACTATAATAATATGGTCTCTCTCTCTCTCTCTCTCTTTTCTCTCTCTCTTTTCTCTCTCTCTTTTCTCTCTCTCTCCCTCTCTCTATCTTTTCTCTCTCTCTCTCTTTTCTCTCTCTCCCTCTCTCTATCTTCTCTCTCTCTCTCTCTCTCTCTCTCTCTCTCTCTCTCTCTCTCTCTCTCTCTCTCTCTAACAGTTTAGAGAGCAGTCGAACTGCCTTTTTTAAAAAAAAAAAACGCGTTTATTTTTTTAAATTCTAATTTTCGACTCATATAAAAGTCTTCATCAGAAGAATACAGATATTTTTTAATTTTTTTTTTTTTCTTGCGGTATGTTATCACTTAGTCTTATGTTTTTGTCCAAGATTGTAGATATATGTCCGATTCCAGTGTTCTGATATACACGTGTTATTAATGAATTCCACTGTTTAACTCCATTTGCAATTTGAAAATAATAACGGTTTTATAAAACCGTTATTATTTTCAAATTTTAAATGCAGTTTCAAACCAGTAAAATTAAAATTAAAATTAAAATAAATAGATAAAAAGTAAATCTATATTTTCAAATTTGAAATGCATTCAAACAAGTAGTAGCACACACACACACACACACACACACACACACACACACACATATATATATATATATATATATATATATATATATATATATATATATATATATATATATATATATATATATATTACATTTGGTAATTTGTATGGAAATATATTTTGTTGCAACAAAGAAAATATAATGAAGGTTAATGGTAACTTCTAAGAAACTGTAGAAATTAATGAAAAAGGTGAAAATCCAGAAAAACACTCATCGTATGGTAAGTTTCAAGAATAAATAGTTTTTCTACTCGTTTTAAAATTACATATCTGCGCACATGTTCGCCAACTGTTCGTTTCATCTAAATAATTTCGTTGTTTTTTGTTTGTTTATTTTATTTTTGTTATGCTTTCTTTCTTTTTTCTTTTTTTTTTGAAAAAATTCAATAATTATTTCTGGCGATTGAACTTGATTACATTCATGATGATTTCAATCAATTTTTCAAAATAATTTTCCTGAATATTTTTTATCGTACTTGCTAATTGTAGGCGCTGCGATCGTTCTTATCCAGAATTTTATTTATAGAATGAAATTTACTACCGGAACAGTAGCAGAAACTCATTATGAATGAAGCGGACAACAAAGATATTGTGTTTTGAACGAAATAGGTTACCTTGTAGACTTGTATATAATCATGTTTATCAGCTGTTTTTTCTTGTGGATAAATCAGTAAAGTTCCATCCTTACACTGTAGAGATCTCTAGATGCTAGAAACTCTATACTTAAATAGATTCTTCTCTTGAACTACTAGACTTTAGAGTTCACTTCCAGGATCTTGCTTCCAAGACTGTACTGACACGCCAAAATTCAAGTGTAATGTGAACAGATATTTCGCTGCTCAACTCCCTACATAGTATTCCTGTTAATTTGACCCCAAATAGTAGCCCTTATATCAAAGTGACATCGTACCTTGCTTGGAGTAAAATAAGAATAAATAAATAAATTAATAAAAAAAATCATTTCGGCTTCCAATTAATGTTAGGTCATCAGGAGAGAATACGTACTGTTTTGTGGCCTTCCGCTTGGCGTCTTTTTCGCGTATCAGCCTCCCTCATCGCTGATTTGAGGACCCATTATCTGAATTGCATTTAAATTTAAATTCAATATAGTAAAAACTGGACTTTTAATGATTTAGTGTTCCATCAACGGCTTAGCTTTTTTACATGCCGTTTACAGGTTTGATGTTTGCGTTTCACATATTCCTTCAGTTAAGACGGGCTCGTATCGAAAAGAAAGAAGAAAAAGAAACAAATAAACGAATGAGTATTAATAAATAAATAAGAATTAAAAACATAAATAACTAAATAAATGGATAAATAATATATATTCTCACAGAGAATGACTACATTGTAGACACTACTACATCAGCATGCAATGTTGCTCTTTTGCCCAGAGCCACACGGTACATTTTCTGTTATCTCTATCTAGCGTTTATTGGCTGCGACTCTTTTGCAGCCTTTTATTCCAAGCTGATCTAAAAGTTGTATAGACAGCGTGCAAGTAAACTCTTTGCTCGAACCTCAACAGCTCGAAGAATTATATAATCTTCGTAAGTAAGCTGTCTTCTTAGATCGTATTTTTATATCCTGTATTGATATTGTCCTCCCCCCCCCCGCTCTCATAAGATACTGTCAATGCAATCAAGACGAGTCGTGTGCTTGATGAGAGAACAATGTCTGACTGTTGCCCCTTTTCTCTCATGACTTTGCGGTAATTATTGTGATAGCCTGGGAGATCTAAGGTGACTATCCATTCGTCATCGAATCCAATAATATTTTGGTGCTAATAATAATAGGCCACTTATATATGCTTACACCTCGTCCATATTTTTCCTCCTTCAGCAAAAAAAAACGCATGGTTTATGTTAGCTGCTTTGAGCTACATATTACTGATTGCTGGGATCATTTCATCTAGTACCGTGTTGTATCACCACGTATATGGGTCATTAGCAAATACCACCTTGCAGGAACTAAGAACATGTTCCATAGTCTGTTGTTTTTCGTTTCACAAAGGGCAGTTTGAATATTCCCCCTTCTTCCATTTGACGCGGTTCGTCATTAACGAAAGTATGTCGTAACTTAAGAATATTCTGAAACTCAAACTCAGTGGAGCCACGTAATGGATCTTTGCATAGCTTCTAAGTTCGTTCATTCACTCTGCTACGACTGTTAAGTCCATTTTACGAACCTTTTGCTTTACTCCTTGCTCCTTATTTCCTGAATGACCAGATCTCGGCGATCTTTGACTGAAGTCGTAAATCATCTTTGAATGTTGGTCATTCCCAGCCCAGATCTTCTTGTATGAGTTTGATGACTTCTTTGAGAGCTAGGTTTTCTTTGGTTTCATTTGTGGTTTAATAGAGAGTTGTACTGTCTTTACCACCGTGTCCTAAGAATTGTTCAATGTTATTTGGACCCTGATTTTCCCAACTTGGAATTCCTCTACAACATATTTAAGCGGTAATTTTAGTTTGGGTTATTTGCTATATAGTGCTACATCTTATAATCCGGGATTGCAAACCCAGCCATTTTTTTTTTTTTTTTTTGTATATTTACTGATTTTTGCTTCTATTGCCTCACCTGTGCTCATAGTTACTTCGTATACGAGAAGAGGTCTTAACAGAACTGGGATGAACATGTGTTAAGCCATTCCTTGCATTTGCAGTGAACAGCGCCCGAGCGTTTTTACACTCTCAACTGTTTTGATTTCACGTTAATCTAGTCTTTCAAAGTGTCATCGTACTATCTACTCAATCATGTTTTCTGTTCTTCTGGAACAGTAGGGATTTTCTGGAAACCCACTGCAAAGCAGATATCCAGATATACTTTCCTGTTCCTGAGAGAGAGGCTTCTGAACGTCTTAGACTTGAAGGTTATTCTAGACCAACTCCTCAGTTTTATCTATTATGCGTTTCTCGGCTTCTTTTGAGGTGAAGATCATCATTTCGCATTCCACCCCCTAATGTAGTAGGGCTTGTATTGCGTTCTTTTGCTTTGAGAATTATCTTCATCGTTAAAATGAAAAGTATAGGTGTCACTGTAAATCTTATTGCTCGAGTCTCATTCAGTTTGTGTTGTAGTCATTTGTAGTAAACCGCATATGAAACCCGTCAAAATAGGTAAGCTTCTTGCATATTCTCACTGGTACGTGGAATGGATAATTGAATTGTTTGATGAGCCACACACCCATGTGCATTAGCCAAATCTAGCGATATGGCATAAAAGTCAGTTTTTTTAGCTTTTGTCTTTTTGGATAGCCTCTCATAGCATGCTTCTAAACTCCAGGCAATCTGCTATATCAGGTACACCCCCATTTTGCACAGAAATTGCCATATATCTTTTTTAGATCAGGTATTTGGTTAGTCTTGAAGCCATTACTGCGAAAAATATTTTTCCTTCTACTTGAACAAATGTCTCAACTCGATTAGATTCATTCTGGTTTTAACCAATTTTTCAAAATAATTTTTAACCAATTTTTCAAAATAATTTTTTGAAATACTTGTATTACACTTGCCAATCGTCGATTGCTGTAATAGTTTTTTCCCAAAATTCCACTTGTATTGAAAACAAAAAATAAAGAAAATTTTCGGATGATGTATGTACCCATGACGAAACAAACATATCATATTCCAAAAATCACGACATTTGATCAAGTAGTTTCATTTTTATATAGAAAATCAAAGTTTATGCGTATCCGAGAAGTGACTATCTCGTCCCCGGTTTTGAAAGAAAAACAAAGAAGATAATTCAATAATAATTTATACTTACTAGATGCACGTTGTAATGCCTTCGAATTCTCATTAATCGCTTAAAATGATTTTCTTTATAAAATAAAACTACTTGAAAATTTTACCTGATTCTTAGAATTTTTTTTTTTTTTTCGTTACGGGTACATATATCATACAGATTTTTCTTTGTATTAGTTTTTAATATAAGGTTAATTTTGAACTAGAACCGCTGCGCTTTCATTCGCTAAGCGTTTCGACACATTCAGGTGGTTTACGCAAATTGTCGAAATATGCCAACGAAATATCGGTTTAATTACTGTTCGTATTCTGCATAAGTTTGAGACAAATTTTATATTTACGTATTATTTTATTTTAGAACCATTTGAAGTATTTATTAGCGATAAGATGGGACAAATGTGTCTGCGTATTCTTGATCGGTTTTGAAAGATGACGCCGTCGCGCTATAGAAAAGCATTGAAATATTAAAAGTAATCATGGCATCATGGCGATTCATGTCGACTGAAAAGATTCGAACATGTTGGTTTAATATTCCATGAATGTCTTAAAGACCGTGACAGGTAAGCTGGGAAATTGAGACGAAGATGTGGAAATTTTGTTTTCCAAACCATTTGCTACTTGGATGTAAGGGGCTACTATTTGGGGCCATGTCTAACAGAGTACTGTGAGGAGTTGAGCACCGAGATGCCCATTCACAGTACATTTAAAATTCTACAGGTTTCTTCAGTAAAAGAAGCAGGAAGCAGGGAGGATTCTATAGTCTGGAGGGAAAATTATTAGAGTAGAAGACTTCCTGGCATCTTTGAGATCTCAACAATGAAAGGGTGCAATTTATTGGTTGTTGGGTTAGTTGAGACTATGGAGATTGAAGGGGCACAAGTGCTATGCGTTCATCAGAGTACATTCTATTAATATACCTGTTTTACAGGTAGAGGGATATAACATTACGGCGATGGGGCAGGAGTTAAAGCTTGGTCGATAGTACGGGACCTATTAGATTTGAGACTTTTTTTTTTACCCTGTCTATGAGTAATAGATTAATGGTAGGTGGATCAGCCATATTTGACAACAATACTTCATGCACGAGCAAACTGCGGTCTTGTAAAAATATAGTATACTTTCTTTCACTTTTCAACAATGGGCAAATCGAATGCGCACACAAGCAAACCAATTTCTTAATCTTTGGAAAATGATCTTTAACTTTAAATTAAAAAAGACAACAATTATTAGCCATCTTGATAACATCTTCGGACCAGGATCATGGTGTAGTATCTGTTCTGATGCTACACTTCACCTACACTTCACTTTTTCTATCCTCGGTCATTGGAGGAGAAATCATTCATGACTGAGACAATTTTTATTTTTGTTACTATTCCGTGTGCCTCTTTTGGTGAGTTGGATTTTCCCCATATTAAAAACCAATCTTGTATTTAACTCTGCCCTCGTGGGGAGGCAAGTAAATAAGAACATTAAATGAGATAAATAGCCATTGAATTCTCAAATAATAATTTTTTATTATTATTATTATTATTATTATTATTATTATTTTAGATATTATGCATCCGGCAGTTGCACCGATTAAAAATACTCAATTTTGGGGCAATTTGTTGTGTGTTTTTTTAGTTTTTGTCGAACCGACATTTGATTTTAATATAAAATATTTACAAATGTACATTTTATTTAACACTCTAAACGTGAAAATAAGTGCATTTTGCATTAAATAATCCGAAAAGGGTTGATATGCCGTAAAACAACTAGACACGTGTAAATATAAAATGTTAATTTCAATATTTCTGTCCATCTTTGCGTTCAGTTTCAGACATCTCTTGATAAGACCAAAAATAATATGTTTGCTTGTTGTTTGTTTGTTTGTTTGTTTGTTTGTTTGTTTGTGTGGTTTTTGTTACTTTTTGTTTTTTGAGAGGGGAGGAGTAATGTTTGGAAGATTTACTTATTTAGTTATTTGTTTTTGCTTATCCTTGTCAGCCTAACGTTAAGCAGACATTCTTCCGTCCACGCAGGAATTGCACACACACATACACACAGATATAAATATATATATATATATATATATATATATATATATATATATATATACATACATCTATATGTATATGCATATATACGTATATAAATATGCACATATGCGTATATATAGCTATACATTATATATCTATATACACATACATACTTATACAGATGTGAGTATACATACATGCACACATGTGTATATATATCTATATCTAAATACACACACAAACACATATATTCACACACATATATATATATATCAAAAGCATATATATATACATATTTTCACACACACACACACACCTATATGTATATATATGCATGCAAAACACATGCATAAATATATACTTATATATTCTCATATATAGATATATACATACCTAACACACACGTACATATATGTGTGTGTCAGATTAGTTTATGTTTAGTTTTTTGTTTATAGTCTCGAGATTTCGACGGAGGAAAAAAAAAGCAAAAAGTTGCGCAAAAAATAATCTCCGCGAAAAAAAGAATAGTATTCCTGATTATTTTGATAAAATTCGTTAATGTCGCCTGAAATTGTAAGATGCTCATCAGTAGTGATTAATAGCAGAGTGCCCGTCAAAAATTACTGTAGTCGTCGCATTTGAATCAGAGATTTTTGGCGTCACGTCAATTGCTGCTCAAGTGAAAGATTTATCCAAAGATAAACGGCCACAATGCGTCCAGTGTTGTGTCATTAGAAATCATTTAAATGCTCATCTAATAAAATGATGTCACAAAGAAACTGTATCACAAAGTGATGACATTGTCCTTAAGAACAGAAAAGATGGAACAATTTTATCTTATCGTTATTCTTTTCTATAATAATATCGTCAACGTAGCGGGCACAAATAGAAGGCTTTAGTAATTATATTATGTTTTTTGCGGTTGACCTGTAAAAATTGCTGAAGGTCGGTTCAAGAACCGATCCAATGTACACGCCATCGATTGTGTGTATGGATGCTATCCTTATATTCATAGATAGGAGCATCAGTTGTGTAAGTAAATAACATTACCGAGAGAAAGAAATAAACTCTATTTAATGTCGGGTGGGCAGACATGCACAGTACGCTAGTCATGATAGTGTTCCACCCCAAAACCATAACTTTGTATGACACGTATTTTATCTTTATTGAAAAAAGAAACGGAACAATTATGTATATATATATATATATATATATATATATATATATATATATATATATATATACGTGTAATGTGATTGATAATTTAAAATTTAAAAATCAAATTATAATTAAATTAAAAATCCGTTTCATAAGAAGGAACAACAACAAAATCAATTATCTGTACGATCGTTTCGGAAAACAATGCTTTTTATTGTGGTATACATCAAGTTACGTACAATAATTACATATAGTTTTTTAATAAGCAGGGTCTCCTCGTCAGCAAATTTTGAAGGGTTTTTATTGAATTTAAAAGACACCATAAATAAACCTAGCATTAAAAGTGAGGCAGATGAATCTGAAAAAATTGAAATAAAAGGTCTGGATTTAGAATTTATAAGAAAATTAATATGGGTTAGAGATAGAAATAAATAGAGAAAAATATAGATTTGAATTTACATTATAAGTTTGCTTTAAAAATATATAGAGATATTTACCTTGTAATTTTTCGCTTTTTGAAATCAGGAACTATGGTTAAAATACTCATTTAGATGTTTGCTATAGCTTTTTATCTTATTGAATGATGAATTTTAAAAGGGGGGGGGGTGGACGCCCGTGCAAAAAATTATTTCCGTTAGCGTATTTTTTATTTAAAGACGCTACGGTTTATATTTAGAATGTTGCTTGTGCAATTATATGTTGTAAGGGGAGATAATTGTCATGTTTTCTTTACTTTATTTATTTGAAGGGTGTAAGGGAGATAATTAGTTTAACTTAATTTATTTTAAAAAAAATTGTAATCTATTTTTACTAATAAGTAATTTTTAATGATTTAAGGTGGTTTATATTTATTAAATTTAAACCAACTATATATATATATATATATATATATATATATATATATATATATATATATATATATATATATATATATATATACAGGGTGCCCCCAAAAAGCAAAAGCTAAATGGAGGTCATCTAGGACATATGCTGTAGAACGGAGAAAAAAAGGGCAAAGACCCTTGTGTTTTGATGTGATGTTTTGAATATAATAAACTAGTTATGACCAAAGTTTCATTTCATTCAGACAAAACACTAAGAAACGGGACCTAATTAGAGGTGGGGCCCGCTTTGGGGGTGGTCAGCCTGTATATATATATATATATATATATATATATATATATATATATATATATATATATATATATATATAAGCTGAACGTTTGTGTGAGTGTCTGGTCACGAATAGGCTCCTATATTGTTGATTTTTATAGAACACTGATTACATATAATGATAGAAGATTGTATCGAGACACAGGAATTGGTATGTTTGATCTGGCATAATGATGATTCATTAAAATTGTGAGGTCTGCGTACGCGCCTGGTCCACAAAGTATGGCAATAAAAAATTAAAAATTAAAAAAAGACGTTTACAAATGTTTTTGATATAGATGTACATAATAATACTTTTATAAGTATGTTTTAACTTAAATAGGGATGGTATAATAAAATTGTGGGATCTGCGTTCGCGCCTGGCCTTCATAGAATGGAAATAGGTACAAACTTTAATAAATACTTTTCATATCAATCTGCGTAAGTATACTTTGATAATTGTTTCAGTTTGAAGAAATATGGTATAATAAAATTATGGTGTGTTCGTTCGCACCTGACCTCCATAGAATGGAAATACGTCACGTTTAACAAGGTTTTTTAATATAGATCCACGGAATATTGTGATAAGTGTTTCAGTGTGAACAGGTATGGTATAATAAATTATGGGGTTTATCTATTTTTACTTTCATCATATTTTGCTTTGGTTTTGATAACCCCAAATTCGAAGCTATCTCTTTACAACCCTTCCTTTTCATAACCTATCATACTTTCATAATTCAGAGTCCATTTTCTGTAGGCTGTTTTTGAACCCAGTCAACGACGGGTACTTTTGCTAGTATATATATATATATATATATATATATATATATATATATATATGTATATATATATATATATATATATTAAGATGATTGATAATTTATAATTAAAATTTAAATTTAAAAATCAGTTTCACAAGGAAGAACAAACAAAATCAATAAATTGTACGATCGTTTCGGAAACGATGTTTTTATTGAGATAGACAATAAGTCTTGAACAATAATTTTATCATATAGTTATTTTAAACAAAGTCTCCTCATCAGCAAAACTATTGGGTGGGAGTTTTAAAGACACCAAAACTAAAACTAGCATTTCTTTTTTAAGTAATGCGGATGTATCTGGAAAATATTTAAAATATAAAGAGGAAATAGATAGTTTTTTGATGTTGGTTGGTTGGTTGGTTGATTAGTTGTTTTTGTTTTACGGCATATCAACCCTTTTCGGGTTATTTAATGCCGAATCCAAAGATTTTGAAGAAAAATTTTTTTAATAGAATATATTTGTTGTTTTCACGTCGATTTCTATTTAACCCATAGTTGGGACCCTGACAGGTACTACCACACCAGGTCAGAGTGGACCTGGGAGCAATGGTAATTAAAGGGTGGCTCCACACTCCCCAAAGCCCACAAGCTGGGGCCTCACCACTGGATATAGTTTAAGGTCATATCCAGGGCCCCCATTGAGGGACTTTTACCCTCTGCAGGGGGGGGGGCAGGCGGCGTATTCTAATGCCTCACCGACAGGGCCATTTTGATGTTGATAAACAAAGTTTTCCCCCTTTTTTTTCGATTAAACTCGATTCGAGCGATGCAATTTATTTGCCTGATTTGACTCGATATAGTTTTAATCAACTCGTTGCTCTGACTTGTAGAGTATATTAAATTGTTTTATTTTAATTAATTTTTAAAAAATTAATCTTTGTATTTTTATTCCTATATATATATATTATATATATAAATAAATAATATATATATTATTTATTTATATATATTTTTATATGCACATATATAAAAACTATGATCATAATTGAAAATCGTTTTATTTTCATATGCAGTTATATATACTGATATTTTGTTTTTTGTATGTTTTTAATATTTGCTTTTTTTTTTTTTATTACAAAGCCCTCGTGATTTATAAAATATTTTTTTATTACATTTTCACCCCAAACAAGGCACATTGCCACTTTGATGTAGGGGGCTACTATTAGGGACACAGGCTACAGGGGTACTAGGTGGGGAGTTGTGCAGCAAGATGTTGGTTCACGTTACACTTGAACTTCTGCATGTCAGTACGGTTGGGGAAGCAGGAACATGGAAGGGAATTCAACAGTCTAGCGGTTCTGGGGAAGAAACTACTTGAGTAGAAGTCTCTCTTACATCTATGGATCTCAACTGTGAAGGGGTGGGATTTTACTGCTTGTCGGGTTTGTCGGGGGTATTTACGTAGAGGGGGTACAAGTGCTTGCAGTTCGTTGGAGCATTCACAGTTAAAGTACTTGTAGAACTGGCAGAGGGATGCTACATTACGTCGATGGAACAGAGGCTGAAGCTTGGATGACAGTTTAGTACCTATCGGGTTGGCGACTCTCTTTTGAACCTTGTCTAGGAGTGAGAGACTAGTAGCAGATGCACCGGCCCTAATATGACAGCATTACTTCCATACATGAGCGAATGGTGGCCTTATAGAGGTACAGGATACTTTCGAGCGTTAGTAGCTTTCTAGCACGGTAGAGAGAACCTACCTTTTTCGCAGCGGTCCTGGCAATGCTCTCAATGTAATTGTTCCAACTAATGTTTCCTGTGAACGTTAGGCCGAGGAGTTTAAAATATGTGCTTTCAGATAGAGTCTTTGGGCATTGCTATTGGTGGTAGAGAAGGTTTCTTGTAGTTATTGAAGGAAACAAGTTTAGTCTTGGTAGCATTGAATGTGACCATCCATTTTTGTCCCCATTCCACTACAGATTGGAGGTCATCCTCCAGTGTTTCTGCCATTTCTTTTTATATGTGTGCATTTGTTTTCCTGTCGTGTCTGTTATAGAGCCTAGTGTTATCAGCATATATACCTATCTCACAGACAATTTTGTCAGGGAGGTCATTTATGAATATTAGGAATAACAGAGATCCAAGGATAGACCCTTCAGTCAATCCCGCATTTATATCATGTTGTTTAGATGTCCGACCATCGAGGACAACCTGGATTTTTCTCTTATCTAAGAAGGATTTAATTATGTTAAGTATTCTTCCAGTGATACCGTATGATCTGATTTTCCTAAGAAGACCTTCATGCCACACCCTGTCAAAAGCCTTAGATATATCTACAGATACCGGTCTACCCTCTCCTGCTATGCCCAGTGAATGGTATATACATTATATATATATATATATATATATATATATATATATATATATCCTGCTTTGTCAAGTGAATTATATATACGCTCATAGATTACAGTTAGAATATCTGCTGTGGAACGGGCTTGCCTAAATCCATATTGTTGGTCGGTCAAAAGTTTAGCATCTGTAAGGTGATGGACTAGAGCTTTGTCAATTATGAACTCAAATCTTTTGGCAAAAAGTGGGAGGAGACTAATGGGGCGGTAATTTACTGGGTCAGGTCTTTCGCCAGAATTCTTGAAAACTGGCACTACAGAAGCAGTTTTCCAGCAGGCACGAAAGCAAGATTCATTAAAGCATTTGTTGTAGAATTTGGAGAGGATTGGAGCTACTTCGGCGGAGCACTTTTTAAATAGCACAGCCGGGATGAGATCAGGTCCACATGCTTTTGAAGTGTCAAGATTTTTTATGATAGCATGCACCTGAGAAGAGGGGATTTTCAGATCGTCTAGTATGGAGTCTGTCCGCAAAGGAATGTCCGGGAAAGGGTTGTTAACAGGGTCCAGTGTGGAGTTGGAGGCAAACCGACTGGCAAGCATGTTAGCCTTCTCGGTTGCTGAGCAAACAACCTCATGATTGTTGGATAGTGGGAGAATTGTTGATTGCCCATTATTTACTACACTGTTGTAGATTTTCCAGAAGTGATGGGTTCCTAATTAAATTGTTTTATCATTTTGTTTATTTATATATGCTACAATTATAGGCCGTACAGGTCCAAATTTTAGTACGTCTTAATGTTAGATTGTTTTTACAGCCAATACGTAGTTAAATCCAATAAAATATTTTTGAACACATAAAATGCTATTAATAATGTTTACCTATTCATTTCTTTATATTTTATTATCGGTTTTGTTTAAATACGTGTTTATGATCATATATCTATGACATTACGCTAAATCTATAGTTGATTTTTAGTTGAATGTGTTACGCCTTTATAAGTAGTATAAAAATTTGTTAGAACCTTAGATTGAAGATTTCACGGTATCGGTTTCGATTTCCGGTCATGTCATTAATTGTTGGAATTTTGTTATTCACTCTTCATGCAATATTTTCCATTTCTAGAAGTAAATAAGATTTCTGATATTTCGAAATGAGAAACAAATCAGCAATTTATTTATTACATATAATCGGTCCCCCCGACAAAAAATTCACCCTTGTCCGTTCATCCGTTTGTCTGTCCGCATTTTTCTTAATATCTACGTCTTGAATTTTTTTGAAATTTTGCACAAACATTAAACATGATATAAGTAAAAAAAAAAGCAACTCTGGTTGTCCCCCCCCCCTAGGCGTGCCTTTTGAGTTAAAATGACTAAAATTGACACTTTTATGCTTATTAAAAAAAATGATGCCATGGATTTTTATAAAACTTTCTAAAAAGTTGTAACTAACTGATTTCTATATAATTTTGTTTGTCTATACTTCGTGATAACTTTTGGTTGTGCCCCAGGGGCTCTTTTAGGGCTAATAAAACACTCCATTTTTGGGACTATTTTACCATATTTGTCCAAAATTTTCTGTGTATCTATTTAGCAGTTTTGCATGGTGCTGAACTCAAATTTAAATACGTTAAGATCTTGGGGACTTTTGGGGTTAAATTAGGGAGGGGGCAAATGATGGGCTTAGTCATTTCTTTTTTCTTTTTTTCTTTTTTTTCTTTTTTTTTTTTGCATGGCGCAGAATTAAAATTTACATAGGTTAAGGCCTAAAACTGCACCGTTTGTTCATTTTCACCAGGATTTGACGTCCCTTGGGGACTTTTGGGGCTAAATAGTATACTTAATATATACTATTACTGCAAGCTTGCCTATATTGAAAATGCTTGCTTCCTATCTAGCCAATCAAACCATCTAATATAGTTAGCCTTATTTTCAAGTACATTCGAAATATAATACAGTGCCATTAGCAAAGAAAAAGTTACCTATGAAAACGAACCTCCTAAAGTAAAACCTTGAATAATTATCTAAACTCGAATGTAAATTAATATTAAGCCGACTTTACAAATTGATAATAGTTAATTATTGGATTTTAATTAATTATAAGATGAAACTCTAATGATTTAAACTCGATAGATAACGACAAACTTCCACCAATTAATATGGGAGGGGAGATTATCATCAAAAGTGTCCTGAATTGTTAACTTAGCACCGGACTTACTACTTAGATATAAATATGTCACTTGTACCCATTCCCCTCCTCCTCCCTTTTTTCTTTTTTTCTTTTTTAAATGGAGAGTAGGTAATGCAGTGGGTGTGTTATCGGCAGCTCCAGTAACTCTCGCTTCTCCTCTTTTGTCCCTCAGTCCTCATTCAATGAGTGATTTTTCTGACAAAGGGTGAAGAAAAAGCTGCTTAAAGGTCGGTAGTACTTGTTGACCAGTAGTCTGAGATGTCGGAAATTTTTCTGTCTCTGTCTGTCCTTGTGGCCATGTCACTAGTAAGGCTGCTGGAGGTAAACGTTTTGTCTGGGTTGACGTTATCCGCCTGATAGTCAGGGACCAGAACCTTGGATTAACCACTAAGGAGGCTGTCCTATCAGCAGGCGCAAAGTACTGGGACTGCTGTATTGCCGTTTGATGAGTGGATCTGGACCATGCAGTGGTCTCTGGTGGGGCCTCTCGATGCCATACTAGTGGGTAATTGTTACGGCTTTACCTTTTCGTGTGCTACAAAAAAAAATTTCCTGTCTTTTTCTCTCTTACTTTCCCTCTCTGTACTGCTCTAACCAAGTATGCCGACCTATTCCACAAATCTCAAAACCTCAACATGAAATATCTCCAGAATAAAAACTCGATTAAACCTAGAACCCCATCTTCCAACGTAGACCCCTACTACCAGGTCTCCTTCTCCAACATCAGGGGTCTACGTTCCAACCTTCCAGAGGTTGAAACCCAATTACAGGAGGCGAAACCTAACATATTATTTCTAAGTGAAACTGGAATAGGGCCGACCACTTCCCTAGACTAGTTCATAATTAACGGATACTCTAACTTAACAGCTAAATCTGACCCCCAAGATCGCCATGGGCATGGAATATGTGCCTACATTAAGGATGGCTTCCCGTGTGGCAGGGATATCTCTAGAGAAGATCCTAATTTACCCTATATGTGCTTCAGGGTTGCACTTGCTAACACCACTGCATTTATATTTGCCCTCTATCGGCCCCACAACAGCGGAGTTACAATCTTTAAGAGCATATCTGAGAAAATAGACCACATACTGTCTACACATCCCTCGGCTAACATCCACATCTGTGGTGACTTCAACGCCCATAACGTGGAATGGCTGACCCATTCAAATAAGACAGATGATGAGGGGAGGTTTTGTCATGATTTTGCCATTGCTTATGACCTCACTCAGATTGTTCGCGAACCCACCCGTGTACCCGATACACCCGGTCAATATGCAAGCCTCCTAGACCTTTTTCTCTCAACTTCCCCTGAGTTATGTTCATGTTCCGTTCATTCTCCTCTAGGATCCTCCGACAACTCCGTCGTATCAGTTAAGATAAAAACGAAATGTAAGAAGTCCCCAGACGTACCCCTCCACCGTACTGTATACCGATACTCTATGGCTGATTGGGATAGCTTCCGTACATTCATATCTGATTTACCTCTGCACTCAATGTTTAAAAAGGAAGTGTCCTCTATAGTATCAGATCTGACCGAATGGTTAATTGTATGCATAGACCAATTCATACCATCTAAAAAATTCCAACAAAAACCTAACAGCCAGCCATGGTTCTCCCCAGAATGTGCTGCTGCTATCGCGCACAGAAATCACTTTTTCCATAGCTACCAACGTAATAGATGCACTGAGACTAAAGCTGCTTTCAGGACTGCCAGCAACTACTGTAAAAGAGTAATAAAAAATGCAAGAAAGCTATATGCCCAGTCTGTTAAATCCAAGGTAGCTGATTAGCGGCTTGATTCCCACCAGTTTTGGCAAATAACAATTAGGATCTTGAACAGAAGTGTGCGTTCTATCCCAACCATTATCAATGGACCAGAGGTCATCTCGTCAGCGTCAGACAAGGCCAAACTATTTGCAAAGAACTTTGCAGCTAATTCTACCCTATGCGACGAAGGCCATCAACTCCCCATATTTCCTCCTATAACACAAAACAAGCTAGGTAACATACAAATATCCGTGCATGGGGTCATCAAGCTAATCAAGAACCTAGATTCCAGTAAAGCAACTGGCCCTGATGGCATCCCAATTATAGTGTTAAAAAAGCTTCAACTAGAACTTGCTCCCATACTTACAAAACTATTTAAGCGCTGCCTTAAGGAGAAGTGCTTTCCGACTCCCTGGAAGACCTCATCAGTTTGGCATGTATTTAAGAATTCAGGTGATAAGTCATCTCCCTCTCAGTACAGACCAATAAGTCTCCTGTGTGTTATGAGTAAGTTGCTGGAATCCATATTAAATAGAGAAGTAGTCAACCACCTCAGCAGGAATAACCTTCTTAGCGACACACAATACGGTTTCCGCTCTGCAAGATCTACCGCAGATGTGCTGACGGTTATATCCCACAGGATTAGTGAATTCTTAACAAAGGCTTCCTTTCTAAGACAATTGCTCTTGACATATCAAAGGCCTTCGACAAGGTATGGCATAAGGATTTACTTCACAAGATTTCCAGCTATGGTATAACTGGAAATGTTTTCTCAATCATTAAATCATTTCTCTCCGATAGGCTCATAAAAGTAGTGGTAGATGGACAAAAATCGGAGGCCTGCAATATAAATGCTGGAGTCCCTCAGGGGTCAATCCTGGGCCCAACTCTCTTCCTGATCTACATCAATGACCTCTCTAAACACATACTTAAATCATTCGTTGACATCTATGCTGATGACACGACCATCTACGGCAACACATCAAAGGCTGTAAATGACAAAGTTCTCTCTGATTCTCTCTCCTCTGATCTCGAGCGCGTGGTTCAGTGGAGGAAGATGTGGCTAGTTACCTTTAATGTATCCAAGACCAAACTCCTATCCTTACATCATCAACGCTCTGATCCCCAGCTGGCATCAATTGTGATGGATGGCTCTCGTCTGTGTGAGGCCCCGTGTTTTGACAAGCTTCTGGGTTTGACCTTTACTCCTGATCTGAAATGGAACACGTACATAAAGTCTGTTGCCAAGGTCGCTGGAAAGATGGTGGGATCCTTCTACCACTCCAGAAGATATCTCACTACTGATGCAATTCTCTATCTATATAAAAGCCAAGTACGTCCAAGGATGGAATACTCTTGCCATATCTGGGCAGGAGCTGCTAAAAACAGCCTATCCTGCCTTGACAGAGTACAAAATAGACTTCGTGGTTTAGTGGGGGATGCCCTTTTCTCTACCCTGTAACCTCTCTCCCACAGAAGAGACGTTGCGAGCCTATCCTTGTTTTATCGTTATTTCCATGGCAGGTGCTCGTCTGAACTCCAATCTCTGGTCCCCCTCTCGCCAATCTTTCACGAAAAACACCCATCTAGCTGAATTCACTGTGAAAAATTGTCCCCACTCTATATCTGTGCCTAAATCAAAACGCGGATTCCATGAACAAAGCTTCTTTCTTAGAACTGCACGGCTGTGGAACTCTGTTCCGTTTGCCTGCTTCCCACCGGACTACAACTTGGATGTGTTCAAGTCCAACGTTAACAAATTCCTAATGAACCGCCCCCTTAAGTAAACACTTCATCAAATCACCACACTAACATAATGTACTTGCAATAACCCTTATCCCTGAGTGGCTTCCGGGCCTTGATAAGTGGTGATCACTGTGTAAAAAAAAAAAAATGGAGGAGGACAAATGCTGAACTTTTTTTTTGCGTCATTCACCGTGCACTCACGAGGTGGCGGGCATGTATGCTTCACTTGTTCTTTTTAAATTGTGACGGATAAAAACATGTGACGGATGAACAGGAAATCTTTATTTATATTGTAACAAACAAATAAATAAATAAAAATCTGGGTTTGCATTTTTTTTTCTTTCTCAAAACTTTTTTATTAGCGTTATCATTGTTTATTATTGTTTTTCATTGTTTCGACAACACTTAAAAAAGTGTCTCGCTGCCCCATGTCCATTTTTCTGGTTTGCGTTCCTTTTCTTCCAACCAGTCACTTCTCGCCTCCGTATTTACACGTCCATTTTCTTCGACGTCGACTTCATTTCTGCCCAAGTTCATGTTGCAATTTTTCTCCTTTTTTCCTTTCTCCTCAAGCACACCTTCTAATTTGCATGTGCGCGATTTGCTGCGACGGCTGCTACTGCTGCTGCTGTTGCTGCTGCTGCTGCTGCTTATCTCTTCGCGTGCTGGCCACGCTTCACTCCTGCTGATACTTTTCACGTGCTCGTATGCACTATGTTATAACTAGGGTTAGGACAACAGCATATTCTTTTCCTTGCTTTGACTCTTGGGTGTGTATCCGTTGATATCTTATATGCTTTTACATAGAGTGATGTGGTTCTCGATTAATTAACTGTGTCTGTGTCGAATATATTCTCGAGAGTCAAACAATGAAAAGAATATGCTGTTGTCATAGCCCTATTTATAATATGGGATGGCCTCAACATGGGATGGCCTATTTATAACATGGGATGGCCTCAAAATTGAAAATAAAAGTCAAAATTTGTTAATCGAGGACAGCTTACCATTTTGGCTGGCTGTACTTTATGTATTAGAAGAGCAAGAAGGCTCGACGTTGCTTGGGATAAAATTAGGATTACTACTATGTATTTTATTTTTATTGTTTTTATTACATGTGTGTATACGTGTTGATTAAACATGGCATTTCAATAAAGTTTCAGAAAAATACTTACTGTACTTACGCGCGATTTGGTACATGCAAAACAGGGTATCAAATGTTATTCAGTGTGGCTAGACGGGCGAGAACTTTAAGATTCGAAACTCGACAGCTTTGTCAGCAGTCTAGGCTACTATCTTCAATGCCCTTTTCTCTTCCCTGCAACCTCTTTCCCACAGAAGAGACGTTGCGAGCCTCTTTCTGCTTTATCGTTATTTTCATGGCAAGTGCTCGTCTGAGCTTCAATCTATGGTCTCCCTCGCCAAACTTTCACAAAAAACACTCGTCTAACCAAAACCACTATCAATAATTCCCACACTCTTTTTCTGTGCCTAAACCTAAATGTAGATTCCATGAACAAAACTTCTTTCTCAAAACTGCACGTCTGTTGAACTCTCTTCCGTTTGCTTGCTTTCCAGCTGAATACAATCTGATTGTCTTCAAGTCCAACGTAAACAAGTTTTTGATAAACCGTCCCCCTAAGTAATCCAATTTACAAAATTTCTACTACTTATGTTTACTACTCTATAATCACATTGACTAATGTATACCCATTAACCATTATCCTCGAGTGGTCTCCGGGCCTTGATAAGCGGTGATTCCTATGTAAAAAAAGAAATAGAGACATTAAATAAGACCTAATAATAAGATGAATCTGAATCTGAATCTGAAGAAGAAGAAGAAGAAGAAGAAGAAGAAATCTCAAGAGAAAAGAAGGAAGAGGAAGCAGAGAAACAAGTCGCAGTAAGAATTTGCAATTATATTGAGCTTAATGAAGCAGAAGTAGAAGAACAAGAACAACAACAAATTGTCATTTAATCGACCTTATTTTGACCCTTAACCACAAACCCGGAAATTATGGCTGCCGCAGGTAAAAGCATCGGTTGACAATGCAGAAAACGTTTAATTAAAATCATAAACTGATAATCAGAGAAGATAATCACATACGAAAAAAAAAAGAAATAAATTTCTGCTGCCAAGTATGGATGCAACAAATTAATTTCACATGAAGGAAAGGTAATTTAGTCTGCGCTATGAACGACAAAAATGACAAACCTAAATAATAGCTCGGAGTAACAGACAGAGAAGCAAGAATTGTTTTCTAGCGTGAACCTTGGCTTATATAATATCTAGACGATGATCGCGCTCTTGGATGATAAAGACCTACGCTGTCAATCAAGATGTAAATAACGTGTTTCCTGTAATGGTCAGTTCGTTCGTAAATACTGCCATATTCATGGGCAGTAAACTATTGTAGTTACGCGGACAATATCAGTTGATATTTTAGTTAAGCTGCAAACACATTCTGGAAATATATCTTGTGGAAAAGTTTCATTAAATATGTCACTAATCTCAGTCTTGTATGTTCCTTTCTTTTATATTTTCATTCCAACTTATCTTTCAACACTTAAGATTGTAACTAAATTACTACGGAATATAAAATTTGGACGTTAAATAAAAAATTAAAGGTTGAGCAAAATATAAATTTGAAGATGGAGGAGAATAAAAAATTTGAAGGTGAGGGGGAATAGAAAATGTGAACGTTGAATGTAATAGAAAATTTGGACATTTAATGGAATAGAAAATTTGGACATTTAATGGAATAGAACATTTTGAACATTGAATGGAATAGAAAATTTGAACATTGAAGAGAATAGAACATTTGAACGTTGAATGAAATAGAAAATTTGAACGTTGAATGAAATAGAAAATTTGAACGTTGAATGGAATAGAAAATTTGAACGTTGAATGGAATAGAAAATTTGAACATTGAATGGAATAAAAAATTTGAACACTGAATGGAATAGAAAATTTTGAACATTGAATGGAATAGAAAATTTGAACGTTGAAGGGAATAGAACATTTGAAAGTTGAATGAAATAGAAAATTTGAACGTTGAATGAAATAGAAAATTTGAACGTTGAATGGAATAGAAAATTTGAACGTTGAATGGAATAGAACATTTGAACGTTGAATGGAATAGAAAATTTGAACATTGAATGGAATAGAAAATGTGGACGTTGGATGGAATAGAAAATTTAAATGTTAAATAGAATAGCAAATTTGAACATTGAATGAAATAGAAAATTTGGACATTGAATGGAATAGAAAATTTGGACACTGAATGGAATAGAAAATTTGAACGTTGAATGGAATAGAACATTTGAACGCTGAAGGGAATAGAAAATTTGAACATTGAATGGAATAGAAAATTTGAACACTGAATGGAATAGAAAATGTGGACGTTGGATGGAATAGAAAATTTGAACGTTGAATGGAATTTAAACGTTAAATAGAATAGCAAATTTTGAACATTGAATGAAATAGAAAATTTGGGTATTTAATGGAATAGAAAACTTAGACACTGAATGGAACAGAATATTTGGACACTGAATGGAATAGAAAATTTGAACGTTGAATGGAATAGAAAATTTTGAATATTGAATGGAATAGAAAATTTAAACGTTAAATGGAATATCAAATTTTGAACATTGAATGAAATAGAAAATTTGAACATTGAATGGAATAGAAAATTTGGACACTTAATGGAATAGAAAATTTGAACGTTGAATGGAATAGAAAATTTAAACGTTAAATAGAATAGCAAATTTTGAACATTGAATGAAATAGAAAATTTGGACATTGAATAAAATAGAAAATTTGAACATTGAATAGAACAGAAAATTTAAACGTTAAATAGAATAGAAAATTTTGAACATTGAATGCAATACAAAATTTGGACATTGAATAGAATAGAAAATTTAAACAGAAATAATTAAACTAGAAATATGTAAAACAATAATATGTTTAGAAGGATGTTTTATAAAATAGGATTAGAATGTTTGCTCTTAATAAACAAAGATATGTGACAAAAGAATAGGCAAGGATCGTTGGTTACTTAGATAATGACGTAACGAGTTTAGAAACACGTTGGAAAGTTAATAAGCAGAGTTTGTAACAGCTGAGAGAGACGTTCAACAGACAAGATGGCACTCATCACGGGCAAGATTGGTAATTAAGATGTAAACTGGACTCTATCAGCGTCTAACCTTTCCAAAATGGAAACAACATTCTCGAATAAAGTTTGCCGAAAAGAAACCCGAAGTATGTTGCTTGTGGTAGTATTTTCCTTACAGCATTCCGCCAACAAGGTCAAAATTGGCCAAGTGTGTTCCTGAATGGGCCAAATGTTGTAACCCTATAGCATAATATTCGTAACTTTTTTGAAGGTATGTCTTCCCTTGTCTGATAAGTGACAAAGATGTTTATTCCGTCCATTATTTGTATTTATATGGAGACCATTTAAGTTTTGTGACATTTTGAAAACCAGACGATCACACGTAAATACATGTCAAAAGAACAGACGCATATTCAATAAGACACTCGTTACATACACGTGTATATATGTACAGATTATATGCTCATCCGACTTGGAGAATATTATAATTTAAACTCTGAATGGAATATAACATTTAAACGTTTAATATAAAATTTGATCGTCTGATGGAATACAAAATTTGAAGGTTTGATGGAATATAAAATTTGAACGCTTACTAGATTATAGCATTTGAACATTGAATAAAATATAACATTTGAATGTTGAATAGGAAAAAAATGATTGCTAGAAAAAAAAGGTAATGTTGAATTGAATATAAAATTTGAATGTTTGATAGTAAAAAAAAACTTTAACCGTTGAAAAGGATATAAAATTTGAACGTTGAATGGAATATTAAGTTTGAATGCTAAATGGAATATGAAATTTGACCGTAAAATCAAATATAACATTTGAACGTTGAATGGAACAGAAAATTTGAATGTTGTATAAGAAAATAAAATTTTAACATTTAATAGAATATAAAATTTGAACGTGAAATGGATTAGAAATTATAAACGTTGAATCGAATGTAAAATTTGAATGTTGAATCGAATGTAAAATATGAATGTTGAATCGAATGTAAAATTTGAACGTTGAATCGAATGTAAAATTTGAATGTTGAATCGAGTGTAAAATTTGAATGTTGAATCGAATGTAAAATTTGAACGTTGAATCGAATATAAAATTTGAGCGTTGAATCGAATGTAAAATTTGAACGTTGACTCGAATGTAAAATTTGAACGTTAAATCGGATATTAAATTTGATCTTTGAATAGAATATAAAATTTGGACGTTATATTCATCATAAAATTTAATCGTTGAATGAAATATAACATTTAAATTTTGAACGCTGAATAGTCTATCTCTATAGACTATTCAACGTTCAAAATGTTAAACATTTAAATTTTGAATGGAATATAAATTTTGAACGTTGAATAGTCTATCTCTATAGACTATTCAACGTTCAAATGTTAAACAGAAAATAAAATTTGAACGTTGAATGGAATAGAAAATTTTAATGTCGTATGTCATATATATATATATATATATATATATATATATATTAATTTTGAATATATATACATATATATAAATTCTGAATATATATATGTGTGTGTGTGTGTGTATTGAATGTTGACTGCAATATAATACTTGAATGTAAAATTTTAATAGTTAACAAAATATAAAATGTGACTATTACGTGGAATATATTGATTTTGAACGTGTTATAAAATATAAAATGTGAATGTTTACTTTAATATAAAATTTGAACGTTGAATATAATAAAAGAATATATGTGTTGAATAGAATCTCAAATTTAAAAGTTTAATGGAATAAAAAATTTGATTGTTTAATTTAATATATCATTTAAGCGTTGAATGGGATATAAAATTGGAATATATATAAGAAATATAATTTTGAACGTTGAATAGAATATCAAATTTCAATGTTGAATGGTATATAAAATTTGAACGTTTAATAGAATATATACTCCCAAGTTCAAAAATTGTTCCTGAAAAAGGGTTCAAAATTTCAACCGTCGAAACGTTGTAAAAATAACAACCCAAGATGAGATTAGTATTCCAAATAATCCAAATAACGAATATTTGTCTAGTATATATAATGTAATTACCGATGTTATATGAGATAATGCCTAGGAGGAATTTCTCGTGGTAGCGGAACAGGTAATACACTAGCCTGCTGAAAGATAATAGACGAGTTTGAATACATAAACCTCGTAAACAGAATTGATTACTACAAGTTAGTAGTAGTTTAGTTACAGCTTCTGACAGAGAGATACAAATCTCCATTAGTACTGATAGTAATAGTATAATCTCGAGTTCAGAGGCATATACCAAATACCCACTAGTACGAGAAGTAATAATATAGTTTCACATTCAGACTGACAGATATCAAATCTCCATTACTAATAGAATTGATATAATAGTTTTGGCTTCAGACAAACATATATTAAATTTCCAGTAGTAATAGTAATAATAGTATTGTTATGGATCCAGACATACATATGCTAAATATCTATTAGTAACAGAAGTAATAGTATAGTTTCCAGTTCAGACAGACAGATACAAAATCACCATTAATAATAAAAGTAATAGCATAGTTTCAGCTTCAGATAGATACAAATCTGCGTTATTAATAAGAGTAGTATAGTTACACCTCCAGACAGACAGATACCTAATCACCATTAATAATAAAAGTAATAGTATAGTTTCGGCTTCAGATACATACAAATCTGCGTTATTAATAAGAGTAGTATAGTTACACCTCCAGACAGACAGATGCCTAATCACCATTAATAATAAAAGTAATAGCATAGTTTCGGCTTCAGACAAACATATCCTAAATCCCCATTAGTAATAACTTATTCTTGATAATGTTTTCTTACAAAATCGTATGTAAAGGTAGACAATAATTTCTCCGTTTGTTCATCATGATATCCTAATTCCAAGCATTAACTTCTCTGTTTGGGGATGAGGTAGTGTAGTTTCTTTTTTTATTGTCATGAAACTATCACCTAAGCATTACTTTCTCCTTGGGAGTAGTGTAATATATATTCCTTGGTCATGGTACCATCATCCCAGGCATTACTTACTTTTTGATGAAACCTCCGACCCTTTCTCGGATCGAATTTTTTAACCCGGAAATATACAGTAAAAGATATTAATAAAGATAAATTTTATTTCTAAATATTTAGTGGAAGTGTATATTTCATTGGCAGAAGTTAACTGGAGTTTTTGTATTTAAAGAGTGCTTATTTACTTGACTCCAGACGAGGGCAGGATTAAACATTATACCAGCTTTTAATGTTAAGGAAATAAAGCTATAATACTTGGGGTTTAGGCCATATGGGCGTGGCATGTTGGTTGTTCATGTAATGTGTCTTGGGTTGGCAGATAGAACCTGTCCCTTTCCAACAAGTTATACAAGCGGGGGGTGTCTGGATAATTTTAGGATTAACACCGATCCGTTTGGTTAGTGTGTGTAAAATGCATAAGAAGTGCCACTGTGGAACGCATCGCAGTTTAGTGGAAGACAATCTGCGTGAGTGTATGTGGTCATCTATAATATAAATCTCACCTGTATGTTTAAATGTATGTTTAAATATATGTATGTATGTATGTATGTATGTATGTATGTATGTATGTCAGGTATGTATGTATGTATGTATGTATGTATGTATGTATGTCAGGTCATGTCATATGCTACTGGTACCATGTAACCCAGTACTACCTGCCTCATGGTCGGGTCACCGGCGACTAAACTGGTTCCCCCACCAGACTTGTTTGGTGAGGAGGGCGGCTAGTCTCCCTGAAGGATTAAAAACAAGACCTTCCAAAGGGCGAATGAACTCTTTTTCTGGGTCAACGGCCAACTAGCACCGTGTATATTTGTGTGTGTGTATATGTGTATTGGGGTGGAGAGGGCTCCCGTGAAGGCAACCTTTCTAGGAGAAGCAAATCTCTGATTTAAAAAACCATAAAGTGAAAGACCAGTACCCGCATAAAGCTGGTCTGCAGTTTAATTTGTTGCTGGCTATCTTGCTCTTGCTTGTTGCTGGATCTCAACATTTTGAACCGAGAGAGAGACTTAGCTGTCGTACAAAGCTAAGACTCTGTAACATCATTTTTGTATAGATACTCCCTCAGGTATTTGGGTTCATGGATTTTAAATGTCTGAGGGAGTGGCACTCGTCTGACAAGACGTTGCAATCATCATGTATGTATGTATGTATGTATGTATATATGTATGCCTAAAACTTTCGACGGAGGTGGCGGATTTTCACGAGATTGGTATCGTTTTAAAGCTCGACCCTTCGGACGAAAAATTGACTAAAAGCATTAATTTCTTCCCCCTTAACTGGGCACTTTTCTACAGGGAGGTGTCGCTTTTTTGTCAATATTTTCGAAAGTCATCTCCTCTTTTCGATTGATTAGCCTTAATCTTCGCCACTTCCGGTTTGGCGATGGACGCAACGGCAAAGATGTCACTTTTTTCACGTTCTTTTCCTCCTTTGCGATACGGGTTCTAGCCTGCCTGTCTACTATCACTGTTTTTTTTTTGTTTTTTGTTTTTTTTTTCTCAACACACACACTTCCAATCACCCGGGCAACGCCGGGCACCCAGGCTAGTAAAGTAATAAGGGATCCTATCTTTGTCATGCAAATACTTAATGATTCTATTATCTTGAGTAAGTAAGAAACTGTTTTTAATTTTCTGCAACTCGTATTTTGTCTTTTTGTGGATTATTGGGGTATTTTTGGTGGAGTTCTTTTAGAAAAGATCCTCTAAGTCTAGGACGGGGCACACAATAAGATTCAAACGCAGTAGAGCAATCTATCGTATTCTCTACGGAAAGTCTCTTAATCAAAACGCCATTTTTCTCCACCATTCCGTTGTCCTTTATTATTTTTTTTTCTAGAAGGAACGTGAATTCCCAATAGCCCTTAATTATATTCTTTTTAATAAACAAAACAAAATAAAATAACTCATAAAGAAAAACAAAAATGTATGGCGGTAATATAAGACAAAAATGTCGGCGACCACAATTATTCTTTTGTTGTCATCCTCATAATATTAGATGAAAACTGATAGTTCAGCCGCAAGGTGGCACTACTGCTCACATATATTATAAACTGTACTTTTTTCCATTATGCAAAGTCAAGTTCTTCTCGACGGGAATCTGTGTCATGATTCAAGCCGGAATAATTCAAAAAAAAAGGAAAGAAATAAAATGAAATAGTCGGGAGGATAGCGTAATGATATTCGACATGAACGTCATGTTTTTTGCATATTTTATTCAAATAAATATTTTCCATTTTCAGTTTCATTTTTTATGTAAATAGAATTTCTTTGAATAATAAAAATAACTGAATAATTTAAATTACAATAAGCATTATTAAGTAGCATCGCGTGACTGAGATTTCAGGTGCTTTTATTCGAATTCATGTACAATTTCGTATTTGTTTTTATTTTATATCATATATATGTGTATGCAATATATTTAAAGTAAAATAATACCCGTCCTAAGACAAGTAAAATTAATTCCAAAAACAGTTCTGCAAAAGTTTTATGTTCTCTTACTAAGAATGAAGAGAAAATTTAATGCTATTAAAATACAATGCTATTACAATACAATGCTAATAATATAAAATACTATTAAAATACAATGCTAATAATATAAAATACTATTAAAATACAATGCTAATAATATAAAATACTATTAAAATACAATGCTAATAATATAAAATACTATTAAAATACAATGCTAATAATATAAAATACTATTAAAATACAATGCTAATAATATAAAATACTATTAAAATACAATGCTAATAATATAAAATGCTATTAAAATACAATGCTAATAATATAAAATACTATTAAAATACAATGCTAATAATATAAAATACTATTACAATACAATGCTAATAATATAAAATACTATTAAAATACAATGCTAATAATATAAAATACTATTAAAATACAATGCTAATAATATAAAATACTATTAAAATACAATGCTAATAATATAAAATGCTATTAAAATACAATGCTAATAATATAAAATACTATTAAAATACAATGCTAATAATATAAAATACTATTAAAATACAATGCTAATAATATAAAATACTATTAAAATACAATGCTAATAATATAAAATACTATTAAAATACAATGCTAATAATATAAAATACTATTAAAATACAATGCTAATAATATAAAATACTATTAAAATACAATGCTAATAATATAAAATACTATTAAAATACAATGCTAATAATATAAAATGCTATTAAAATACAATGCTAATAATATAAAATACTATTAAAATACAATGCTAATAATATAAAATACTATTACAATACAATGCTAATAATATAAAATACTATTAAAATACAATGCTAATAATATAAAATGCTATTAAAATACAATGCTAATAATATAAAATACTATTAAAATACAATGCTAATAATATAAAATACTATTAAAATACAATGCTAATAATATAAAATGCTATTAAAATACAATGCTAATAATATAAAATACTATTAAAATACAATGCTAATAATATAAAATACTATTACAATACAATGCTAATAATATAAAATACCATTACAATACAATGCTAATAATATAAAATACTATTAAAATACAATGCTAATAATATAAAATACTATTAAAATACAATGCTAATAATATAAAATGCTATTAAAATACAATGCTAATAATATAAAATACTATTAAAATACAATGCTAATAATATAAAATACTATTAAAATACAATGCTAATAATATAAAATACTATTAAAATACAATGCTAATAATATACAATACTATTAAAATACAATGCTAATAATATAAAATACTATTAAAATACAATGCTAATAATATACAATACTATTAAAATACAATGCTAATAATATACAATACTATTAAAATACAATGCTAATAATATAAAATACTATTAAAATACAATGCTAATAATATAAAATACTATTAAAATACAATGCTAATAATATAAAATACTATTAAAATACAATGCTAATAATATAAAATACTATTAAAATACAATGCTAATAATATAAAATACTATTAAAATACAATGCTAATAATATAAAATGCTATTAAAATACAATGCTAATAATATAAAATACTATTAAAATACAATGCTAATAATATAAAATGCTATTAAAATACAATGCTAATAATATAAAATACTATTAAAATACAATGCTAATAATATAAAATGCTATTACAATACAATGCTAATAATATAAAATGCTATTAAAATACAATGCTAATAATATAAAATACTATTAAAATACAATGCTAATAATATAAAATACTATTAAAATACAATGCTAATAATATAAAATACTATTAAAATACAATGCTTATAATATAAAATACTATTAAAATACAATGCTAATAATATAAAATACTATTACAATACAATGCTAATAATATAAAATGCTATTAAAATACAATGCTAATAATATAAAATACTATTAAAATACAATGCTAATAATATAAAATACTATTAAAATACAATGCTAATAATATAAAATACTATTAAAATACAATGCTAATAATATAAAATGCTATTAAAATACAATGCTAATAATATAAAATACTATTAAAATACAATGCTAATAATATAAAATACTATTAAAATACAATGCTAATAATATAAAATACTATTAAAATACAATGCTAATAATATACAATACTATTAAAATACAATGCTAATAATATAAAATACTATTAAAATACAATGCTAATAATATACAATACTATTAAAATACAATGCTAATAATATACAATACTATTAAAATACAATGCTAATAATATAAAATACTATTAAAATACAATGCTAATAATATAAAATACTATTAAAATACAATGCTAATAATATAAATACTATTAAAATACAATGCTAATAATATAAAATACTATTAAAATACAATGCTAATAATATAAAATACTATTAAAATACTATGCTAATAATATAAAATACTATTAAAATACAATGCTAATAATATAAAATGCTATTAAAATACAATGCTAATAATATAAAATACTATTAAAATACAATGCTAATAATATAAAATGCTATTAAAATACAATGCTAATAATATAAAATACTATTAAAATACAATGCTAATAATATAAAATACTATTAAAATACAATGCTAATAATATAAAATGCTATTAAAATACAATGCTAATAATATAAAATACTATTAAAATACAATGCTAATAATATAAAATACTATTAAAATACAATGCTAATAATATAAAATACTATTACAATACAATGCTAATAATATAAAATACTATTAAAATACAATGCTAATAATATAAAATACTATTAAAATACAATGCTAATAATATAAAATACTATTAAAATACAATGCTAATAATATAAAATACTATTAAAATACAATGCTAATAATATAAAATACTATTAAAATACAATGCTAATAATATAAAATACTATTAAAATACAATGCTAATAATATACAATACTATTAAAATACAATGCTAATAATATAAAATACTATTAAAATACAATGCTAATAATATAAAATACTATTAAAATACAATGCTAATAATATAAAATACTATTAAAATACAATGCTAATAACATAAAATACTATTAAAATACAATGCTAATAATATAAAATACTATTAAAATACAATGCTAATAATATACAATACTATTAAAATACAATGCTAATAATATAAAATGCTATTACAATACAATGCTAATAATATAAAATACTATTAAAATACAATGCTAATAATATAAAATACTATTAAAATACAATGCTAATAATATAAAATGCTATTAAAATACAATGCTAATAATATAAAATACTATTAAAATACAATGCTAATAATATACAATACTATTAAAATACAATGCTAATAATATAAAATACTATTAAAATACAATGCTAATAATATAAAATGCTATTAAAATACAATGCTAATAATATAAAATACTATTAAAATACAATGCTAATAATATAAAATGCTATTAAAATACAATGCTAATAATATAAAATACTATTAAAATACAATGCTAATAATATACAATACTATTAAAATACAATGCTAATAATATAAAATACTATTAAAATACAATGCTAATAATATAAAATACTATTAAAATACAATGCTAATAATATAAAATGCTATTAAAATACAATGCTAATAATATAAAATACTATTAAAATACAATGCTAATAATATACAATACTATTAAAATACAATGCTAATAATATAAAATACTATTAAAATACAATGCTAATAATATAAAATACTATTAAAATACAATGCTAATAATATAAAATGCTATTACAATACAATGCTAATAATATAAAATACTATTAAAATACAATGCTAATAATATAAAATACTATTAAAATACAATGCTAATAATATAAAATGCTATTAAAATACAATGCTAATAATATAAAATACTATTAAAATACAATGCTAATAATATACAATACTATTAAAATACAATGCTAATAATATAAAATACTATTAAAATACAATGCTAATAATATAAAATGCTATTAAAATACAATGCTAATAATATAAAATACTATTAAAATACAATGCTAATAATATAAAATGCTATTAAAATACAATGCTAATAATATAAAATACTATTAAAATACAATGCTAATAATATACAATACTATTAAAATACTATGCTAATAATATAAAATACTATTAAAATACAATGCTAATAATATAAAATGCTATTAAAATACAATGCTAATAATATACAATACTATTAAAATACAATGCTAATAATATAAAATACTATTAAAATACAATGCTAATAATATACAATACTATTAAAATACAATGCTAATAATATAAAATACTATTAAAATACAATGCTAATAATATACAATACTATTAAAATACTATGCTAATAATATAAAATACTATTAAAATACAATGCTAATAATATAAAATACTATTAAAATACAATGCTAATAATATAAAATGCTATTAAAATACAATGCTAATAATATAAAATACTATTAAAATACAATGCTAATAATATACAATACTATTAAAATACAATGCTAATAATATACAATACTATTAAAATACAATGCTAATAATATAAAATACTATTAAAATACAATGCTAATAATATAAAATACTATTAAAATACAATGCTAATAATATAAAATACTATTAAAATACAATGCTAATAATATACAATACTATTAAAATACTATGCTAATAATATAAAATACTATTAAAATACAATGCTAATAATATAAAATACTATTAAAATACAATGCTAATAATATAAAATGCTATTAAAATACAATGCTAATAATATAAAATACTATTAAAATACAATGCTAATAATATACAATACTATTAAAATACAATGCTAATAATATACAATACTATTAAAATACAATGCTAATAATATAAAATACTATTAAAATACAATGCTAATAATATAAAATGCTATTAAAATACAATGCTAATAATATAAAATACTATTAAAATACAATGCTAATAATATACAATACTATTAAAATACAATGCTAATAATATAAAATACTATTAAAATACAATGCTAATAATATAAAATACTATTAAAATACAATGCTAATAATATAAAATACTATTAAAATACAATGCTAATAATATAAAATGCTAGTTAATTATAATGTTATTAAAATATAATGCTATTAAAATATAATGCTATCAAAATAGAATACGATAAAAACAACGCTATTAAAATAGAATGATATTAAAATACTATTCTATTAAAATAGAATGCTATAAAATATAATGCGATTAAGATAGAATGCTATTAAAACAGAATGCTACTCAAATAAAATGCTATTAAAATAGAATGTTATTAAAACAGAATGCTACTCAAATAAAATGCTATTAAAATACAATACTACTAAAATATAATACTATGAAAATATGATTATTTATATTACAATATAGTGCTATTAAAATATAACGTTAATACATAACAATTCTATTGTAATATAATGTTATTAAAATACAATGCTATCAAAATACAATGCTATTAGAATCTAATTCTTTTAAAATATAATGTTCTTACAATCTAATGCTATTAAGGTATAACGCAATAAAATATAATGCTATTAAAATACAATGCTATTAAAACAATGCTATTAAAATAAAATACTATGAAAATACAATGCCGTTAAAATATGATTCATATTAAAATTTAATGCTATTAAAATACAACGTTATTAAAGTGCAATAAAATTAAAATATAATGCTATTACAGTACAACACTCTTAAAATACAATGTTATTAAAGTATAATGCTCTTAAATACAATGCTGATAAAATATAATACCATGAAAATATAACGCCATTAAAATATATCGCTGTTAAAATAGTATGTTATAAAAATATAATACTGTTATATATATTAGTGTTATTATTATTAAAGATAAGTGTAATTGTCTTAGGGGAGATGAGACAGTCTTAGGAGAGTTCATGTTGTAAGTGTTCATATTGTAAGGCATTAACACATTAGTGAAATATATATAAATAGAGAGAGAGTTTATAATTGAGAGAGATGTTTTATAAATACATTTTGAGAAAGTGTTTTCATATCTAGATAGACAGACCAATAATTGAGAGGTTTGCATTTATGCCGATGGATTGACAGGTTGGCATTTATGCTTTGACAGTTCGTATGAACGGGAGTGTTTGTATAACATAAATAGACACATTTACTTTCTAACACATATTTTTTAGATGATGAATTTCAAATAGTTTGTACACATAAATAGACAATATCTTTTTCACGTAATGATGGACACAGGAGACGGCAGTTATAAAAACATGTTTAACATTTATTCTTCCACTGACCGGTAGGTGGCTTTGCGTCCAAGAATTCAAAGCTTCACATATTAAGTTTCAAAGTGACCGTCTCGCTTCCTAGACGTTCGAATTCCAAACTCCAGACTATCGTCTGTCGTTCTAAAATTCCCTCAGAGTTTCTCACTCTCTCTCTCTCTCTCTCTCTCTAACTCTAACTAACTCTCACTTCCTATATTGAGAAATCCATGCATGTCCGGCGACGTGACCACAATTCTCGTGCCATCAACATGGGCGACCTGCACGTTTCCGACATTCTGATTTCCCAATAACCTATTTTTTCTTTTGTTGTTTTCACGAAGGAATTCAACCTGCATATCTAATTCATTTAACCCATATTTTATTATCCACATTCTTTTAACAATGAATAGTTTATTTGTTATTTATTTCATCAGAATTAACAATTTACTGGACATTCCATTCAAACCTATTGTTCTTTAAAACCTATTTTCAAGGTTCGATTTCTGCTTTCTCTCATTTTATTTTCATTTTAAGTAGATCTCTCTATTTTTATACTTACATGAAAAGGGGACAGCCCTTATCATGTAACAATACTATAAAAATAGAATGTTATAAAACAATAATACCTTTAAAATATTATGCTATTCAAATACAATGCTATTAAAATGTAAGGTCATTAAAATAGAATGTTATTAAAATATAATGTTATTAAAATACAATGCCATGAATATAATGTTATTAAATACAAATCTGTTGAAATATAAAACTATTAAAATAAAATGTTTTTAAAATGCAATGCTATTAAAAATGCTTTTAAAATATAATGCTATAAAAATATACTGCTATTAAACTGTTTTTAAGATACAATTCTTTTAAAATACAATGCTTATTATATAGAATGCTATTAAAATATAATTCTATTAAAATAAATTTTATTAAGATATGTTATTAAAATACAGTTATTATAATACAATGCTATTAAAATATAATGTTATTAAAACACGAGACTTTTAAAATATAAGGCTATTAAAATAAGATGCTATTAAAATACAATGTTATTAAAATACAATGCTATTAAAATATAATGCTATTAAAATAAAATGTTATTAAAATACAATGCTAATAAACAGAATGTTATTAAAATACAAGACTATTGAAATATATTTCTGCGTGAGAAATACTCCAAAAACCTAAGCGATATGAAAACGCTTTTAGCGACTTCATCGCCACCAGAACGCAAGATTTTTACGTTACTGGCATAAATACACTTGTTTTGCGTTGGCAAAAGTGTGTTGATTCTGGTGGTGTTTATTCCGATCAATAAATTTTTGTTTGAGCCGAGATATGCTCATTTGAATTTAAAAGTTAAAAACCACAATAACTTTCTTGTCAGCCTTATATGCATATGCATAACCATATAGTTACATTTCAAATCTCAAGGTTTTATTCAATCTAATCATTCACTCTTTCGGCATATCAAATTTTTTCGTACAATTTATAAGCCTGTTTCGTTACGCAGAAACATCCATTATTTATATTTAAGCATATCAATTTTTTCGTACAATTTATACGCCTGTTTCGTTACGCAGAAACATCCAATATTTATATTTCAGCATATCAATTTTTTTCGTACAATTTATAAGCCTGTTTCGTTACGCAGAAACATCCATTATTTATATGTCAGCATATCAATTTTTTTCTTGCGTATACTCATAAGAAAAGTGATATGTTCGTCTGAATTTAAAAGTTAAAAACCACAAGAACTTTTTTGTCAACCTGATAGTCCCGTACATACATCTGTTTCCGGTATTAAAACAGTAAAGAAGCATTAGCATAACTCAGCTCTGGGTTCTGCTAAATCAAATAATATCTATTATAACACCATCGCCTGAGAATTGATATATGCCCACTTTACATCTTGTTTTGTTATTTTATAGCATAATTTTATTAAGTTTGGTGCTACCAGATCAGGCTGTCTGAAGGTATTGGCTTCCTGAGACGTAATGCACTTAACATTGATGCTTCTTGTTTTCTACTTCCTTTTGCAAAACTTAATCATGTTCTGCAAAACCAAAAACAAAAACAACAACCCACCTTTTCTTCCTTTTTCTTCTTCACATTTCCCCTTTCTCTTTCTATCTTCCTCACTTCCTGTCTGGTTTTCTAACTTTAAATGTACCAAACATCAATACTGTAACCCTTTTCCCTCTCCTATTGCAAAACTCAATCATGCTTTGCAGGACGGTGAGCAAAAACGATAAAATTCACTATAAAACAACCAAACCAAACACTAGAAACACTAGTTTGTAGTGTTTGGTTTGGTTGTTGCTTGAAGAATAAAAACCTTCTACAAAATAGCTGGATGCAACATGAATACTATTTCCAAAATAACTGGATTCGACATTAAATAACTCGAAAAGGGTTGATATGCCGTAAAACAAAACAACAAAACCAAACCAATTTTATTAAGATATAGGTCAATAATTAATATATATTTTTCTATGATATACAATTTTCGCTGGACGTAACACCGTATTCAGTTACAAATATATTCTTGAATCAAAATAAAGTAAACGAAATATTTTGTTTCGGAAGTAATTTTATTTAAATTATTATTGTTAAATATTTTCATTTTAAATATTTTATTGTAAGGTTTAAAATTGACTATTTAATTTAATGATAGTTATGTATCAATTTTTCCCAACTTCCGGTCCCGAATGTAAACAATTTATTCAACTTCCTGTCCCGAATGTAAACAATTTATTCAACTTCCGGCCCCGAATGTAAACAATTTATTCAACTTCCGGTCCCGAATGTAAACAGATATAAACGTCGAAACCATCAGACCACAGTCAACAGTATTGGGTATTATACAGGGTGTCCAAAACATCGCTGAAAGACTTTGAACTTAAATAGATACTTTATTTTTTATATCTTTCTGTAATTTGACTACAATCTGACTAAGACAAGGGGAATATTTTTTAAATGCAAAAAATTAAAACAGTCTTTATGAAAAGTAATGTCTTTTAAATGTTGCCCATTTTCAGATTCGCATATTTGTGCTCTTCCCAAAACATTATTCATGACAGATTGCAGAATCTCTGGATTGCGATTCAACTCGCTTATTTCGTTCCAAATGTTTTCCTTCAATTCTTGCGGGGTTTGGGGTTTGTTAGCATAAGACTTTTTCTTTAAGATATCACCACAGGAAAAAGTCGGGTCTATCTCTTACATGAAAATGCCGTCGATAAGCTCTTTCAGTCAAAGCAATTGACCCCTAATTTTGGTAAAACAATTTCGCAACTTGCGTGCGTTATTCAATACTATACTTATTAATAATGAATTTTGAAAATATTATCTGTAAAATATCTGAAATAAAGAAAAATAAATAATGTTTTATGATAAAATGACAAAGATTTTCAACCCTTCAGTGACTTTTTGGACCCTCTGTATTATCTCTATTCTTATATATAAGGCACTGTTTCTGTGTGTGTGAGTTCGTTCCCTATAAACTCCGAAACGACTGGGTCGATTTTTTTATATATAATTTCACACAAACGTACTTTATGTGCCTAGGACTGTTTGCAGATATATTTGCCATCGGAATGCCTTCGATAAGTATCGAACATCGACAATCGAAAAATCTAATTAAAGAAATAGCATTCCAATTTTGAATAGAATTAACACCATTATACAGCCTACCAGCTTTACAATATGCGATTTTATTTTTTTGTATCTATATTTTATATTTCAACATCGTATTCAGGTTTTATAAACCAGCCTTGCATCGAGATGCTCAATTACTCAATTCCTAGCAATCATAACAAATACAAAATTATATATTTATTTCTTAAAATATTTTTAAATATCACAAAAGAGTATGTTTTCCTAACACTTAATTGTTATAGTTTTCATAGTACCTGTAAACTAACGATAACATTAGGAAATTTTACTAAAGTTTATATCTGAAGTATGTATTTATTCTGCATATATTTATTTGCACATCAATCACTTAATAGTTTAATTTCGTAATGTATTTCTAATTATTAAATGTCTCGATGAATTTAACATGTTCTTACAATTTGATACCATTGCTTAACCTTACCCCGATTTCTATCCCATTAGGTAATGTAAAGATATTATTATTATTTTAAAGTGTCCCTCATATTTGCTATTTTGTTACTTTGCTATCCTTACGAGGTGACTTCAATAAGTTTCCAGTTTTTTGTACCGGTACATTTATTGATAGAACACACATGAAACTCTAGTCCCCTTCGAAGTAATCTCCTCCGTCTGCAATGCACTTGTTGTACCGTTCCAGCAACTTTTAGGAGGTCCCATGGAAGTCCTCTTGTGTCAGCGTGTCAATAACCTTAGTCACAACCTCTTTCATCCCAATTTTCTCATAATAACAGCTTCCAAGGTTTTTCTTGAGCTTAGGAAATAACTAAAAGTCACAGGGAGCAAGGTTCGGACTATAGGGAGGGTGAGGAACTGTCTTGATGCCCATCTTGGTCAAATAATCTGTGAAAAGGATGGAATTGTAGACTGGTGCATTCATGTAAATCTTCCGCATCTTCAGTTCCTCGAGAATAATTGAGTGTATAGTTCCCATAAGAAACTATGCACTTATTGTCTCTATAGACACACGACGGTCTTTATTCATGAAATTCTTTATTTGGCCAATCAACTCTCGTGTTCTGATTACCTTACTACTCCCACACTCATCATCTCTCACAGACTCCCTGTCTTCCTTGAATCTCTTATGCCACTCAAAAACTGATGTTCGATTCATGCAAGATGGTTCAAAAGCAGAATGAAATATTCCATACGCTCCTATGACATTTTTCCAAGTTAAAAACAGAGTTTATTGCATATCGTTCTTCTAAGGTGTCCTCACGTCCAGGTTGCATTTTTGAAATCCACTAGTTGTGACAATCAGGCTTTAGTAGGGTGTATTCCAATTCCTGTTGTAGGTGTTCTTTTGAACCTGAAATCATAAAAATTGGTCAGTCATCTCATAAGATGTATAGCAATAACATAGTGAATTTTCAAGACTTTACAACAATTTTAAATGGCTGTACAAAAAAAAAGTCTGGAAACTTATTGAAGGCGTCGCGTGCACATTTATAAATTGTGACTAAAAATAATAATACAAAAATAAAAATAAAAATCGATTAGTTAAGTAACGATATGTAATTAATACCCAATAAACTAAATAAAAACCAGTTCACAAACTATTAACACAGGTATTGATAACAACATATCTAATAATGGCTATCACCAGTAGTAGTGAAAATATTGCTTAACTTAGATATAAATAGAATCTATCTCTACTCTTTAAAAAAAAATTATCTCTAACCATATAAGTTCAGTTTAGAACCAAAATAGCATCTCTCAACCATTAAATAAAAACAGAAGCATCTTATATACTTTAAACTGGTCCATCTTGAAAAGAAAAATAACAGCCTCTTATAAACCTGGATCAAGAGCCGGTGTCGTATGCTTCTCTGAAACAATGAAATCTAGGACTGCTCATGCCACCATTAAAAATTATTACAAACGATATAATCTGCAATTCATTGTTTCAAACTCTTTATTATTTTATTTTTCAATTAATATTTGAATAATCTTCGAACATTTAGTATTTTACAAGATACTCTAATAAGAAAATGCTTTGAACATCTATACTCCTATAAATTTGTTTTCTTTTTGTGTGTGTGTATTGATATTCATATTAAAGGCCCTTTTTTAATTTATTTGAAAAGAAAATACAACTTTCATATATATGGGTAGTATAATTGCATTCATCTGCAAAAGATCTGGCTAATTTGCATATTCTTTTAAACATTCATTTTAATTACTTCCTTGTTAGTTTTTTTCTGTTTGCTTATGGGATGATCATCTTTAGTTAACTATTACGTGTAATTATATTCATGCAGATATTCTTATGTGTGCGTATATACGTTTAAAAACATTTGCCTACCAAACTCTTCCTAGAGCTTTTGATCTACAGACATGAAACTTCATATATAGGATATTCGAACCTATGTTAAACTTTATATTTGGGTTTTAACCGTAGGAAATCGATGCAAAAGTGTGAAAATTAAAATAAATGGAATTTGCCAACGACGGCATTACAAATATGCATACGTAACGTAATAGCTATTGGTTCATGTTTTCATTTTTAGCCTTGCAGCAAACATGTCTTCATGGCTCAGGCTTTAACGTTAAAGGAAAAAGTAAATTGTAAGCTAAACATTTTGATTTCGATTCTCGGTGGTGGCGCACGAGTCATTTTTTTTTTTAACTTTTTAATTCATTACTATTATTGGGTCAAATATGATATAATAATAAATACGAAATCTGCATTAATCAAAATATCATATTTAAGCGTATTTTACGACCGGGCTATACCGGGCAGCCTGCTAGTTTTCATATAAAACGAGGATTTAACGCGATATTTGATTGAGCATAAAAGAAACAATATGTTCAATTTTTAATGATTTCATTTTTTTTATTTTTTTATGTGGATTCATCATTAGTATTATTTGGATTTTTTACTACTGTTCTCGTATTGCGTGTTATTTTCACGTTTCAGTCGACCTTCTTCAGGCGTATCTTGTCGGTCGACCTTCTTCAGGCGTATCTTGTCGAACTCGGGAATCTTTCTGTTCAACACGGGAATCTGAATTTTTGAGATGACGACTGATAATTCTATTCAGACTATTGTTTTCATCTTGCGTGTCATTTTCACAACGTTTCTGTCGATGGAACCTCCAACTTCTACGGTTCTTTCTTTCTGTTGAACTCGAAATCTGCACGAAATTTTGAATGAATCTCTTTATTTAATCCGCAGGGATGGTGCTATCGTTCCCTCAACCGTGACTGTTCTAAATAATTCGCAATTATATTTTGAATGTCAACCAATTGAACCTTCAACCCCCAGAAAAGTGTAATTTACAAATGAATTTTCCCAATTATTATATCCTCTACGCCACGGGTCACTGTAAATCGAAACATTGTGAAAACGCCACTGAAGATGAGAACAGTAGTTTGAAGAATCCAAATAATTGGAATAGCTTTTTTCGACCCTATATATATATATATATATATATATATATATATATATATATATATATATATATATATAAGGTACGTGTTCAGTGATCCTCCAACAATAGTATGTTACTAGTTATGCATTTGTCGACATCTGATTTGGCATAACATCCGATTTGGCAACAATTTGGCAACTGATTTTATCAGCTTCTACAGTGTTCGATAATTTGGTGGTGATCGATACCAAAAGATTTGATTCATCGAACAAGATCACCTGTTATGAGAAAGAATGAACAGCGTTATTTTCAAACGACCACACCGTATGTGGTAATACGTTACCAGAGAATTTCTTTCCTGCGAGCTACAACATAGTCGCCTTTAAATCTAATCTGAATACATTCTTATAATAAACCGTCCTAATAATTAATCAAATTTTATTCATTATTTTAAATCCTCCCATAACATGATTCATCATTCGACCGATAATCTGCCACTCTCATTAACTCTTATCCTTGAATGGCTTTTGGCATTTATAAGTGGTGACTCTTTAGTAGAAACAATATACATTGTAAATAGAAACCAAATCGAATCAGTCAGTGAGGGAAATTAAATAAAAAAATGGCCAGATGAAGATGCCTCTCTTTCAATCATTAAAAATGGGAATAGGCAGTGTAATGGTGGTTTATAGAATTTGGTTTTGTGTCGCAAACAGTAAAAACGCAATGTGTAACTGTTATATCGTAGTCTGGCGGTTAATAGGAATCAGTAAACTTGATTAAGAAATAACTATTTATTTTATATCTTCTGTTTATATTTGCTACTATTACGCTCTTTTTTATTTTTTCTCAATATATGTGTACATACATACGTATGTATGTATGTATGTATGTATGTATGTACACATAGTCACGTTGACACACCGGTTCCCGTCAGATCACCGAAGTTAAGCAACGTTGAGCCTGACCATTACTAAATGGATGACCAATTTGGGAAGTCCAGGTGCTGTATGTAGGAGGACGTCGACACCTCCCTGCAAAAAGTTGCAAAAACCTAACGTCGTCATCTCCCCTAACGAGGATATACATGCGACTTGGGATCGCTTGTGAATTTCATACTCCCATGAAACTTCCTCATATGGAGGAAGCAGGTTAAACCCTGAATAGGGTTGGTGCTGACTGCACACATACATATATATGTATGTATGTATAAATATGTATGTATGTGTGTATGTATGTACATATGTATATATATATATATATATGTATGTATATATGTATACATGTTTGTATGTATATAGGTATACATATGTATGTATGTATGTATGTATGTATGCATGTATGTATGTATGTAGTTATGTATGTAGTTATGTATGTATGTATAATTATGTATAATATATTATATTATAATAAATGTATATAATGTATGTATAAATGTATAATAATGTATGTAATTTCCTAAATGGTGTTTCTAAAAACTGAATGAAATTACTTGACTTGAACTTTTTATACTTAAACAATCTGACATAGAAAATCGATTGATCATTTTTTGAAACTCAAAAGAACGTTTCCTTTGTTTGGGGGCTCTTGTATTTTTGTTTTATTTTTTCGTTCAATGTTTAAATACAATATTGATTCTAGTGAGTGATGCCATTTTTTTCTGTCCATTTTCTTTTCAGTGGCCACAACTGATGTTTTGAAGACAAGCGAATTAAGTGAGGTAAGGTTTGTGTTTTATTAATCGCACGTTTAAACGTCGACGGCTCGCTGGTCACAAAAGTTAAGCAATGCTTAATCTGATTAGTACTTAAACGGGTGACTATTTTGAAATATCGATTTGGAATTGTGACTGATGTAGCGTGTCTCGTCTTCATGGAGGCCCAGTCTCTTTGATCTTCTCTGCAATGATTTCGTTTGATGTCTTCACTTTTCAAACTTCAAATAATGGTGGCAAAACTGTAGTACCTTTTTTATGCAACAAACCGTGGCCGTCCTTTGAAGTCCCTTGGTTTTGTTTGTTTTTTCTTCGCTTGTTTTTTCTTCGCTTGTTTTTGTGCCTTAATCTGATAAAGATAGTGATCAAGTTCTTTTATCATCAAAACCTGACCCTTATCCGCTTGTGTCATGGCTGGAGTGTCGGTTCCAGGAAAGAAGGATTTACACAATTACTTAATCCTTATTGCCTGACTATTTTTATTTTTACTTTTAATCATATACATATATATATATATAATAAAGCTGAACGTCTGTGTGTGTGTGTGTGTGTGTGTGTGTGTGTGTGTGTTTGTGTGTGTGTGTGTGTGTGTGTGTGTGTGTGTGTGTGTGTGTGTGTGTGTTGTGGTCACAAATAGGCTCCTATATGGTTGATTATTTTAAAAAACTGATTACATATAACGATAGAAGTGTATCGAGGATCAGGAATGGGTATGTTTGACCTAGCAAAACGGTGGTTCATAAAAAATTGTGGGTCTGCGTCGCACCTGGCCCCAAAGAATGAAAATAAAAAATGAAAAAAAACGTTTACAAGGGTTTTTGATATAGATGTACATAAGAAATACTTTGATAAGTATGTTTCAATTTAAATAGGGATGGTATAATAAATTTGTGCTGTCTGCGTTCGCGCCTGTATTCTATGGAAATATGGCACAAACTTTAACAAAGACTTTTCATATCTATTTGCGTAAGTATACTTTGATAATTATGTTTCATTTTGAAGAAATATGGTATAATAAATTATTGGGTGTTCGTTAACACCTGACCTCCATGAATGTAAATATGTCACAAAGTTTAATAAGGTTTTTTAAAAGGGTGAGGGTCCACAATAAAACCTTAACTTTAATCTTAATTCACGTTAGCTTTTATTTATTTTTTTGAGTTGAATCATATTGTGTCGAATAAATTCACCTCATCAATTCACGTTCTTATTAAAGTGAAAGCCAATAAAAAAAATTCGGAACTTTAGACAATTCTCGACACAATTTTGCATAACTCTGTTTTTTCCCTTCTCCACTTGCACGTGGCACTCTTTCGAAAATAGATAAATAGATAAATAATAAAAAATAAGAACGTTACTTGTTATCGTGTCAAAAGAAGGGAAAAAATCCTACTCACGTGATTATGTGTCTTTTTTAAAATATTTACATAACCTTTTTATTTTATTTATATATCTGTTTAAGCTTTTTCTGTCAGTGTATTAGAAGGAATTCAGTTGATTACAACCCTTTCTGCATGTTCTTTACATTACAATCGTACATCCCTGAATCCAACGTCGCAATACTAACACCGTTCAATACTGTAAAACTGAAACGAAGCTTTTCTGCTTGAGAAGGGCGCCATTTTGTTCTTATTCATTTTTATATCGATTCTTTGCTTTATAAACCTAAAGTAATTACGCGTTTACTTTTTAATATCCCATTTTGTTGTTTCGGATTATTTTACTAAAGTAAGTAAAGCTTCATTATTTTTAAAACTGTTTTTGTTTCTTTGTTTTTCGATATTTCGTCGATATTATTTAGTAAGAGTGTGATAGCAGAAAAGCCAACAAACAACTACCCGAAAAATAAATATACAAGAAATAAATGTTACCATAGTCAATAAAAGTTCAGTTCATGTTTTGTTTGTTTGTTTTGAAATAGTTTTTAATGCTCTTTACTTGAAATAATTTCAGCGAACACAAATTCAAACGAAATTTGAGGCGATAACTACTTAAATGAATTTTTATATAAACTACATTTTTATATAAACTACACATGCCATAATCGAATATTCCTCAAGCACAAAATATCGGAAAACATTAAAATAAGTTTATTAATATTCTTACCTTGACGGAACTCTCTTAAAATTATTAACACAGAATGCTCAGGGGCCCCTCCTTCATATTGAAGACGGGGCTCTCCATTTCCAAAGTCGCTGCCATTTTGATTTTTTTTAAAACCGGTTCGTGAATTAAAAAAAAAAATTTTTTTTTTACAAACTACTTAAAAATACAAACCAATGAACTTTTCTACCATAAAAGTAACTTTTATTGACTATGGTAACATTTATTTCTTGTATATTTATATTATTATATATATATAACATTTTCTCTTTGTAAGGAAACATCATTTTGTTGGTCACTCTTGGCTACGAATCGAAACAAAGTTGATAAAAAAATATATTTTCGCGAAAATTATCTTTACTTTCATCATATTTTGCTTAGGGTAAAATTTTGGAGTATCAAAACCTATCTTTTTACAACCCCTTCCTTTTCATAACCTATCATACTTTCATCAATCACAGTCCATTTTTCTGTAGGGTGTTTTTGAACCCAGTCAACGACGGGTACTTCTGCTTGTATATATATAATATATATATATATATATATATATATATATATATATATATATATATATATATATATATATATATATACTGGTAGAAGTACCCGCCGTTGACTGGTTAACAATACATTTAACGTTTAAAATATTCTTTGAAGTGTTTCATGGTAATGAAATGCAAACTCTATCGATTAAATTCAATCAAAGAGGATAGAGTATAAAGAATCAATTAAAATCGATAAATATCTATTATAATATTCTACTTTTTTCTTCCTTAGCAATTCTGTTCTTTACGCTTTGAAAAGGGACAGATACAATTTTTGAATGCGAAACTGCTTCAGAAAATGCCAAATTTTCGGAATCTGTCTTTCAAAATGCCAATCTGGCAACCTTGAATAAGGATATAGGAGTGATCACTTTTTGATGTAGCCTCGATTTCGAATATCATTATAATAATCTGCTTGCTTTTTTTGTTTTTGTTTTTTTTTGTTTTTTAGTTAGTCCGTATCCACGGGTCCTGTTTATTTCTAATATTGTGTTAAAACTTTGAAAACTGTAAATAAAAAATAATAATAAAAATAATAATAATAATTATTATTTTTATTATTATTATAATTATTATTATAATTATTATTATTATTATTATTATTATTATTATTATTATTATTATTATTATAATAATAATAATAATAACAATAATAATAATAATAATAATAATAATAATAATAATAATAATAATAGGTTTTTAGATGAACTACATGTGCTTATAAAAAAGCTGCACGTATGTTTACACAGATTTTTAGAAACGTAGAAAAAGATACAGTAACTTTTATATTAACCTGATGCAAAATTCAGTGTCCTGTCGGTGGGGCATTAGAATACACTGATTGCCCCACCCCCTCAATGGGGGCACCTATTGACTGCGGGTGGCAACCCGTAATGCGTAAGGACGGGATCCTGGTGGTTGAGCAGATCATATTCAAGGTCCTATTAGGACATGAGATGCAACACGCTCTTACTTGGGCTAAGACAGGCGGTTGGATAGGCCAAATCCAACCAATCGGTGTGTTATGACTAGCGCTAAATCAGACAAACACAACAAGAAAATACGCTCACCCTCCCCACATTAGACAATAAACTAATTTAGTAAGTGGTGGCTGAAGAATCAATCAACTTGCTGAAGAATGGATAAAACACGGGTGGAAAACTAACATTTTTCAAAACCTCCCCAATAGAAAGCTTATATGCTGAAGCCTATGAATCCTCACTAAAATTGAGACATTAAAAATTAGGATTACAATATTATCTAAAACTCAAATCAAACCCCAAAAATTCTGCCTATCAATGCACGTTCAATCCCAACTACACACATCTATTCAAAAAAAGAAAATACAATTAAACCCTTTGGTCTCTACATGGAAGAAACAATAAAACCACTTAAAGAAAACTCAATAGATCAAACCAGCATCCACATGGAAAATTTCAAAAAACTCCACCCTGGTTGTTAAATCAACCTCCTAAAGTTATACTAGATCTGACAATATATACTAAATCCAATACTCACTCATCAGACTATAGAGAAAAACTAAACAACATTCTTGATTCTTCCCAAATCAGACACACATTTACATGAATGATTCCAAAGATCAAACAAAGTGGGATGTGCCGCTATTTCAGAAAACACGATTAAGCAGAAAAGGTTACCAAATAACTCCTCAGTCTATAGTGCAAAAATTACAAGCTCTACTTGGCTCTAGATATTATCATCAATCAAAACTCCAAGAAATTCATAATATTTGTAGACTCATTATCAGTACTAGAATCATTAAAAAAAAAATTTTTTAATTAAACAATCCCTTACTAATCAAACTGTTACAAAGGATCTATTCTATCATGCAACACAAAACTTTCTTCTTCTGTTGGATTCTTAGTCACTATGCTTTCTGTGGAAATGAAAAAGCTGACATGACGGTCAAAAAGTCCATAAAACTCTAAATACGCGACATAAAGGTCCCATATACAGACTACAAACCTTCAATAAACAATTTTATTACAAAGAAATGACAAGAAAACTGGAAGAATTGCCAAAGCAACAAATTCTTCCAAATAACGCCTATACTTTAAAAAAAACTACTAGATCCCAGAAAATCACGTAAAAAATAAGAAGTCTTATCATGTATCCGGATAGGACACACATACATAATTCATTCCTACATACTAAAAAGTGAAAAACCTCCCAAATGTATACCATGTCACGAACCTTATATGGTGAAACATATCTTAATTGACTACTATGACCTCACACAAATTCGTCAACACTACTACAATGCCACAAACTTAAAAAAAACTTAAACCCCCTAAAACCATTCTAAATTTCCTAAAAAAAAAAAAAGCAAATCTTTACAATAAAATATAAATACTATATGACCTTCACCTTCACCGAGGTGCGCGACTTGACACACAAAAAAAAACAGCCTCTTAATCACCTGCTAACGCACGCGTCACTGTAACGTCTAATGACAACAACAACAACCTTCTCACTCGACCTGCCTTTTATACCACTATCTCAATCCCTTCTCTTGCGCATGCGCCTGTAGATTCCTGACAACCTCGAGACTTCCGCTTATAAAAACCCAAGTTTTGTTGTCGCGCATGCCTATACAAGGCACAAACACGTGGGCGTTTGTTTTGTTGGTAAGTACTACACTTCCCCCTGATCTGATGATCACATAGAGTGCACTCCGGGGGTGGCCTCTTAATTCGTTGGCTTCTGCGAAGGGTGGTATTTACAATCTCGGATTCAGGTTCTGGTTCTGGTTCTGGGTGTGGTTCTGGTTCTGGTTCTGATCCTGCCTGATCAGACAAACTACAACTACCACTCTCTTGCTCGGTGACCTCACTCATCAGCAGCTCATCATCTGATGATTCATCGCTCTCTGTAGTTGTGGGATGTAATTCACTAGCTGGGCGAAGATCGCGCACATGGCGTGGGATTCCATCAACAAGGACCGACTGCTGGCTGACCACTTCAGATATTCGTCCTCGCTTGAACTTGGTGGTGCACCGGTTTCCAGAGGGTCTAACCCAAACTGGATCCCCTACCTTGTATTTGTTATGACTGTCCTCGTCGATTGGTTGGACAGTGTCAATGCCCTTTATCCTAACACGGTATTTGTGTATGGCATTGGCCGGTGCTGTTGTTAGTGTCTTCCCATCCTTTGGTGTGATGTTATACCAATACGTGGCCTCCGTAATGGTACATTACTTTCTGGCAGCAATTCTCTTGATGCTGCAATGGCTCCTCTCAGCAATGCCATTCCCTGATGGCACATGAGCACATCGCAGTCGTAGTCGGACACCCCACTCATTCAACAATTGCCGAACTTGGTGGCTACAAAAAGCAGCATCGTTGTCCGTCAATATCTCTTCCGGCGCACCTCGCTCAGAAAAGATAGATGACAGTTGGCGGACAACATTCGCTGAGTCCTGCCTGGTCATTTGCCGCCACATCGCAAAACGAGTGAGTCCACAGTCGATAAGGGTTAGAAAGGGCTTACCACTGTAATGGGTAATATCCATCGCTAATCGTTGCCACACATGCTCAACTTCCAATCGCCACTTCTGCCATTGCTCAGGTGCAGGATCGATAGACTGGCATGCCTCACAGTGCTTGATGATCTTCCTGACATCCGCCCTTGTCACTGCCGAGTCCACACGCCTCGCAAAATACAAAGTTCTTTTGATACCTGGATGTCCACTCTGCACATGGATTCTTTGTATTTGGCATGAGCTAATTGCGCCAACTGCGCAAGATCGAGCAGCGAACTCCACGCCTGTCTTCACAGCTTCATACCAATTGTGAGGCACACGGGTTTGTTGGTCTGCACGATTACAGTGTGATGCCACAAGCGTTACACTCACCGACAGGTCATACTCTGATACCAGACTCTTCAGGGTGTTTAGCCTCCGCCGGATTAACATCTCACTGGCTGCCTTAGTGCAGACTCTCGTTCGTCCCGAAAGAGTGTCGGACACCCAGTGGGAGACGCAGAGAGAATCCGTGTACAAGTGTAACTTCTTTGACTGCCATTGCAGTGCCAGATTTAACCCCTTTACAACAGCATCCAGTTCCGCCAGGTTGATGTGTTGAGCATCATTCACGGGTCGCAGCCAGCATGCGTCTTCAATTACATTTCCACGTTGCTCCAATAACACTCCCAATGCCAAAGAACTAGCGTCAACCCACACATTCACAGTGTCCCCATCGATACACCATTCTCCACGGGCAGGGTCCTCCTTGTTAACTCTCTCTAGGGTTTTTGTCGTCATCAGAGTTAGAAGAGCATCATCAGATACATCATCCCAACCTGTAGTTACTAAATTGCTCTGCGTTTGATGACGCCCACAGCTGCTCGGAGCCAGCCACACGCCGGTAAGTGACCAATAAGTTTCCCACACAAGGAAAAAATAGTCCGCCGCGTAATAACATCAGGGATGTTTGGAATCTCACTGCCACGCCTCCATCGTAAGGTACCGTCTTTCCCGCAAACGTCCAATCCTAATACCCGTGCTCCATCCCTCAGACGTTCGGGATCCTTGCACTCCAACCCGAATTGAGCTAACTTTTCTCTGACGTGCGACGCAGATTGTACGTCTTCATTGACGTACACATCGTCAATATAGGCCGATGTTGCGTCCTCAGTGGTCTTTTCCTGGGACAACACTGCATTTACGATGGTCTTCATGATTTGCGGTGCCACATTCAGCCCAAAGCCAAGTTGAGTAAGGCAGTATCTCTGATCCCGGAACCACACTGTCTGGAACGGCCACAATGTCTCATCCACTCGCACCTGCAAATAAGCCTTCCGCAAGTCTACTATAGACACATTGGAGCCCTTCTGGCGCCATTCTCTCAGCTTGCTGGCGCACACGTCAGCATCAGCAGTGTACGTCTCAATGTATCTATTGAGTTCACGATAGTCCAGCACCGGACGAACTTTTGATTTGTTATGCTGGACTACCGCCATTAAGGGAATCAGACCCTTGGGTGGTCCCAGCTTGTTGGGGTAGGGGATCAGCCATCCATCCTGGATCCATGCCTCAAGTTCCTTCTCGTATTCATTACGGGCCTTGTCGGGTATCGAGTACTCTGCAATGCTATTCTTGAGTTCGGTTGGCGCCCTTCCTTCTGTCCACTTCCACGATGCAGTCCATGCTTTTTGGTGAGGGTCGTAGTCCACCTTAAAATCAGGCCTATCAATGTGAACTGCAGCACACACTGGGGTTTCCAAAAATCGCACAGTCCCATCTCTTCCGATAACCACTCCCCCCAGTGCCTTAATAGCATCATATCCCAACAGTACATCGAATCCCAGCAAATCCCCTCGCATCACCAGCACATTAATATCTGCGGCCACACCAGAGTCTGTGTGGACTTTGACAGTTCCGGCTCCACAGCAAGCTTGCATATTGCCACCTATTGTGGTTACTTTGATGTTCTGCTTTGTCCAGTTTCGACACAACTTGGCACTCATGATGGTGTGTGAGCACCCGGAGTCGAGAAGAGCTGAACAAGGCACTTGGTCCACGTACACATTTATTGTCGGTTGCACCTCAATTAAATCTTGTCCGGGGAACAGGGTGGCGCTGACGTCCTGCCCCCTGATGCATTTCCCGCACAATTTTGGGATAAATGTCCATAACTACCACATTGGAAACATCGCGGGCGCCCCCGGCCCTTGTTAGTACAATTTCTTGTGAAATGGCCTCGCTGGCCGCAGAACATCTCCCATTGGTCGTGGGTCCCAAACTGGGACTCTTTTCAGCATTAGTCTTGGCTGCCTGCGCCATCATTACAACCGGTTCCCTCAGGTCCTCCTCATCTCTGATAATGGTTCGAGCACGTTCTAACAAATGTTCCATGGGCGTTACAGATACGCTGGTGGAAGCCCTCAACAGTTGCTTAACATGGGTGGGAAGGCCGGCCACAAACGCATACGCCAGTGTTTGCTCTGACACTCCATTGCCAAATAGAACTGCAAGTTTCTTCAGCTTCGCGAAGAAGACGTCCACGGTTTCTCCTGGCATGAGTTTCCTAGAGGCAAATGTTTCATAGGTCGTGCAGGGATCCATGGCAAATGCCTTGTACAAAGCATTTTTTATACAGGTAACATCAGCTTTCTCCACGGCACTAAGTTGCTGATATACACTTAGGGCGCCTCCAGCCAATCTCAGGGGAATCACGGTATGCACCCCCTTTACTTCACAGAGGTTGCAGGTCAGCTCAACCCTTTCGACCTAGTCGACAACAGAAGTGGATCCGTCGAATTCGGGTATCAGTTTTAAATCAAACTTTGCCCCAGCCATAGTTGTCCAGGAAAAGAGACAAAACGAAATGGCCGAAATAGCTTATGACCTTCACCTTCACCAAGGTGCGCGACTTGACACACAAAAAAACAGCCTCTTAATCACCTGCTAACGCATGCGTCACTGTAACATCCAATGACAACAACAACAACCTTCTCACTCGACCTGCCTTTTATACCACTATCTCAATCCCTTCTCTTGCGCATGCGCCTGTAGATTCCTGACAACCTCGAGACTTCCGCTTATAAAAACCCAAGTTTTGTTGTCGCGCATGCCTATACAAGGCACAAACACGTGGGCGTTTGTTTTGTTGGTAAGTACTATATACTATCAAATAACAAACTATGCTTTCGAAGTTGATTTTAACATTACAGCGAAAATCAACTTCGACAGCATCTAAAACTTTAAATTTTATATACAGCATTAAATGACCCAAAGAAGGTCGATATGATGGTTAAACAAACAAATAAACAAACAAAGGTTCAGTGCTGCTTAAAACCTCTATTAATAAAGGATTTTATTCAATGCATTTATATATGCATTTGGTGCTGCTGTCTCTTGTTTTGATTTTCTTATCACTTTTTTTTGCTGCTGCACTTTATACGATACAATACAAACGAATACAATACAATACAAAGGAATGCAATACAATATAATACAAACGAATACAATACAATACAAAGGAATGCAATACAATATAATACAAACGAATACAATACAATACAAACGAATACAATAAAAACGAATACAATGCAATACAAACGAATACAATACAATACAAACGAATACAATAAAAACGAATACAATACAATACAAACCAATACAATACAATACAATACAAACGAATACAATACAAACCAATACAATACAATACAAACGAATACAATACAATACAAACGAATACAATAAAAACGAATACAATACAATACAAACCAATACAATACAATACAATACAAAACAAACGAATACAATACAATACAAACCAATACAATACAATACAATACAAACGAATACAATACAATACAAACGAATACAATAAAAACGAATACAATACAATACAAACCAATACAATACAATACAAACGAATACAATAAAAACGAATACAATACAATACAATACAAAACAAACGAATACAATACAATACAAACCAATACAATACATTACAAACGAATACAATACAATACAAACGAATACAATAAAAACGAATACAATGCAATACAAACGAATACAATACAATACAAAAGAATACAATAAAAACGAATACAATACAATACAAACCAATACAATACAATACAAAACAAACGAATACAATACAATACAAACCAATACAATACAATACAATACAATACAAACGAATACAATACAATACAAACGAATACAATAAAAACGAATACAATACAATACAAACCAATACAATACAATACAAAACAAACGAATACAAACGAATGCAATTTAAAACGAATACAATGCAATACAATATAAACGAATACAATACAAACGAATACAAACGAATGCAATTAAAACGAATACAATACAAACGAATACAATACAATACAAACGAAAGCATCGTCTGAAAATTTTGTTTTTCTTAATTTTCGTGATGATAATATAGATATATGATATTTAGATGTGAAATGGGGTGGCACCTACACATTACATTATCTGGTGGACTTGAATGACTTCCCTTGAGCGTTGAGATTAAGGCCATACAAGTTTGTACTTGGAGTTCCGCATCAAAAAATGAAAAGTCTTGTATAAACATCTTCTTAATTCCTTTATATTGTTAACAAATGTCTTTTGTGCTGATTCATCAAATTTAGCAACGATTTTAGAAATGAATTTAATAATGTCTGAATAAAACAAAATGTATTTATAATAAAAATAGACAGATTTTTTCCTGTTTGGGGAGGGGGTTAGGGTTAGGGTTAGGGTTAGGGTTTTTCCTGTTTGGGGAGTTAGGGTTAGGGTTAGGGTTAGGGTTATACCAATGAAATATTTTTAAACGACAAGCTTAGAAAGAAAAGAAGAAAAGAAATGGCAAGCGTCTTTTATAGTCACGTGGTATACTGGAACTGGTCTGTTAAATGCGGCAAAGGAAAAACTGTCGTAACATAGTAGTTTTGTTGTTGCAACCCTTAACTTCCCGCTGTTGTATGGCGGGGGTATACATAACGAGGACGAGCCGTTTATAATAGGAGATAGATTATATAGGTGGAGAGAGATGTAATGAACAGTTTTTTGAACACGAAGGGGAGATACATTATTGATGAAGGGGATACAGTTAACACTTTGGAAAGGGTTTCATATAAAGTTCATTTTACAAGGCGAAGACAAAACACATTACCTTGCGGTTGATGACAAACGAAGACAAAGACTTACATAACAAATATGAAGACATTTATTTTCCAGCTGCTGATGGGAATGATAAGAATCCAATGCTGTGCTAGATTACTACATTTTGTCTACTCCTTCCCCCCTCGTTTCCTGAAGGATCTCATGCTAACCTTCTCCTCTCTCAACTGCCAACTGAACTCTGCCTGCTCTATCTCTCCTCTCTCCTCTAAATGTTTTGGAACCTTAACTTAACTGTATATATTGGATCTATATTTCTTTGTGACGTCAGAACCTGGCCCACATGTGCATGTTTTGCACGTTTATATATTGCATATGCTTCCAACACGTGTCCTGGCGGCACAAAGGACATTCCTTAGTATGTCCATTATTCCTCTAACCTAACTTTGTTTTTATAGTTATTTCTAACAACAATAGATAATTCCACTGCATTCCTGAAATCGTATTCATTTTAATTTTTGATATTGAGTTCGATTCCAGCATTCTCCTTTAATGATAATTATCTTCGATCCTAATTACTTTGTTGCTAATTAAAAACTGGGAGCTGTCCTTTTCAATATACAACACCACGTCGCCATTTAGAGGTCACAGCGTATTACTAAAATCACAATATTTTCTCGGAGATGCTTTCAATGTTGTGAGGACGATAAAATGCAAATAGAAAAAAAAAGATGCATGAACAAGGGCTACATACAGGGAAGCACATAAAAAGAAACACATACAGGAAAACACGTAGAAAGAAACACACACAGGGAAACACATAAAGGGAAACACATAAAAGAAAACACATACAGAGATATACATACATGGAAACACAAAACGAGAAAAATAATGGGAAACACACAGGGAAACATAAAAGGAAACACATAAAATGAAGCACATACAGGGAAACACATAAAAAGAAACACATACAGGAAACACGGAGGGAAACACTAAATCGTCATAAAAGACACACGAACATTGCATAAATATTTGAAAACTACGTGACTTTTCTTATAATCCGTAACAAAAGATATATGTAAACGGAATTCGACATCAGTTCAAAGCGAATTATTTGGGCTTAAAAATAATTTCTAATAATTTTTGCCAATAAAATAATACGTAAAAATATTCATCGTAGTTAATTACTCTCTTATGCAAATATTAAATTTCAGAAATAATCATGAGTTATAACTTTATTGTCATCATTATAACGTGTCTCTCAATCATGGTTGTGTCGCTTGAGATTTTTATTGATGGCTTTGCTATTGGGAATAAATCGACACTGAAATTTCTTGGTCTTTCTTATTAAATCTACGTTAGAATTCATATGTTAGATCAATAGCTCTTTCTAATTCTTATAAAGTCGGTTTATTCTATCGCTCTGAAACACTTTCTCGCGTCTGAGGTTATTCCCTACCTCTACAAATCTACTATCAAATCATGTATGGAGTATTGTTGTCATATTTTGGCTGGTGAATATCTGCCCTATTTTAGATTTCTTGATAAAAGTGCAAAAACGAATCTGTAATTTAATTGGCCTCATCCTTTTTTGTTCTTTGCAGCCTCTCTTTCACAGACGTGATGTTGCTAGTCCCAGTTATTTTTTATAAAACCTATAATAACATGTGTTCCTCAGAACTTCCTGATCTATTCACTGCTTCTTTTTATTAAAGCTCGCTTGATCTAGTGGTTTCCATCAATTTACTGCTTTAATGCTTCATTGTATACAGCTTTCCAAAACTCTCTTCCTTTTTTTTTTTTTTTGTACATAGGCATCACCACTTATCAAGGCCAAGAGGCCACTCGGGGATAAGGGTTAAAGAGTGAACAGTAAAAATTGGACAATATAGTAATCGTTAATAATGGAAATTCGGTAAATGTGTTAACTTACATGGAACGGTTCATCAAAAACTTATTTACGTTAGACTTGAATACAACCATATTGTAGTCAGCCGGAAAGCAGGAAAACGGAAGATAATTCCACAGGCGTGCAGTTCTAAGAAAGAAGCTTTGATCATGGAATCTACGTTTAGGTTTAGGCACTGATAAAGAGTGGGGGAAATTATTGATAGTGTTTTCTGCTAGACGAGTGTTTCTTGTGAAAGTCTGGCATTATTAATCAGCCGAACACGTGCCATGAAAATAACGATAAAGCAGAGACAAACTCGATGAAGAGGTTGCAGGGAAGAGAAAACGACACCCCCTACGAGGCTACAAAGTCTATTTTGGACTCTATCAAGGCAGAATAAGTCCTTTCTAGGAGCTCCTGCCCAGTTGTGGCAACAGTACTCCATCCTTGGACGTACCTAGCTCTTATATAGATAGAGAATTACATCAACAATGATATATCTACTGGATCGACAGAAGTATCCCACCATTTTTCCAGCGGTCTTGGCAACGGATTTAATGTATGTGTTCCATTTAAGATTAGGAGTAAAGGTCAAGCCCAGAAGCTTGTCAAAACATGAGGCCTTCCCAAGTCGAGAGCCATTCATCTCAATTGATGCCAGATGGGGATCAGAGCGTTGATGATGTAAAGATAGAAGCTTGGTTTTAGATGCATTAAAAGTAACAAGCCACCTCTTTCTCCATTGTACCACTTGCTCAAGATCAGAGGAGAGAGAATCAGAGAGAACTTGGTCGTTTACGGTCTTAGATGTGCTACCATAGATAGTAGCGTCATCAGCATAAATGTCTACGAATGATGTAAGGATGTGATTTGGAAGATTATTAATGTAGATCAGGAAGAGAGTTGGGTCCAGGATGGACCCGTGAGGAACTCCAGCATTAATACTGAGAGTTTCTGATTTCTGTCCATCAACCACTACTCTTATGAACCTATCAGAGAGAAATGATTTAATAATTAAGAAGATATTTCCAGCTATACCATAGCTGGAGATCTTGTGAAGTAAACCTTTATGCCATACTCTATCAAAGACCTTTGATATGTCAAGAGCAATTGCCCTAGAAAGGTAGCCTCTGTCGAGAGATTTGCTAATCCTATGAAATATAACTGTAAGCACACTTCCTGCTGATTATTTTCTTCCTAACTATGGCCTTGGTCTTTTCAGGAGTAAGTCCAATAGGCATCTCCTATCTTTATGATAATCATCGTGCATTATTCTTAGCTCTTATGGCTTTGCGCTTTGCCTGGAGCAATTTCTATGGAAAATACATCACTTTATTATCGTATTATCATTATTATCACTTATATACTGGGAGATTCCACACAAGTCATGATCAGTGAATGTCAAGTGGTATTCTCTGGATTCTGAGTGACAGCAAGTCGTTTCAGATTTCCAGCTGCCGCTTCCTCTTTCGTTGGAAATCATTTTACCTTTTAGCAACAACTGTTTACCATTGATTTCTCACTCACACTGATCGTTGGCCTTCTCTGAAATTTCAGTGGAGTCTAGTTGGTGCTCTTCCTTCTCATTCTTTCCATTTTCTTTGACCATTCATGACCATTTTGTATAGTACCAATCAAGTCTGATGCCACCACATGTGTGTGTATTTCGAGAGATTGTTTCTAGCAGTTTCACTTCCCTTGATCTAAATTGGAGTTCTTTTCTATATGTTTTGTTCTATTTCTATTTCAACTTTTCTGTGGCTGATTAGCGTTTATTAGTTATGTGGGTTAGTTTCTGCATTCACGGATTTTCTTTAATATTGCCGCTATTTTTATTATTGCTGTACATCGGATGCAATTATTCATGTTTATCTATTACAACTTCCCTAAATCATTTTTCCATATTTTCTTTCGGGATTGTTTCTAGTAAGACAAATTCTTTCTCTGGAGAGCTTCGCCGCATAAAAAAGAGCTTCTGCTCGAGAGCGACTGTCCGATTGTGTGAACAGGTGGGTGAACAGGCAGGTTATACTGAAGTACTTGCTTACGGTTGTATTTTTTTTTTTTTTTTTTTTTGCAAGGAAGTTTCGTTATCCTCCAATATACAGCGCCTTGTACTCCCAAATGGCCACCCATTTTGTACTGGACATGTTCAACGTTGCTTAACCTCGGTAATCGAACGAGACTCGGTATGTCAAATTTATGTCGTATGATTACAATCCTTTCTGTCATCCAACCATATTTGATTCAAATAAACTTCAACAGTTGCCTACAAGTATTGGTGTTATAATGGTTTTCTTCATCTGTATTTTATTGCTCTTAGTCTGTCTGTCCCTCTGTTTCCCTGGCCGTTTCATTTTTCTCAGAAACTATTAAGCCGATATGGCTGAAAATTTGTACGGACCTTTGCTATGACAAGGTGCAGCGAACTAAGTAGTATGATATCAGTTCGGTGCACATATAGTAATAGCAGGGATTAGTCACCACAATTCTACATTTGCTCCAAATTTTTACATAAAGTACTTATTTTAAATCAATGGACTATAACGTTTCCCTTTTTTAATGAGTTAAAAAGTCTCGCGTCTCGTATTCCTTTCAGGCAATTTACGTTTATTTACTTTGTATTTCTACTTCTTTGATCTTCATCTTGTTTTCTTCAAGGATGGTGAAATGTGCGATTTGACAGGTATTTTCCTGCTTGTTTATTATTATGTCTAGTTTCCTTGCTTGGATAAATTTGTCTGTTTGTACCACCATATTATTACATTCTCTACTTGCCCCACGGATATGTATCAGGCTGGTGGTGTGATGTAATGTTTGGTCAACGGAGGGGTACAGAGTATATTCCTCCTCCAAATATTCTGTTTTGAAGAAATTGTAGGTAAAGATACGATATGAATGATCGTAAGTAGTTACTAGATTGTATACGCTACTCCTTTTCTTTCTCTCTTTGTTCAGTTTATCCTTTCCTCTTTTTTCACTTTATTTTCTGTACTAAGTGGAAAAGGGTGCACTTAAATCAATAACAAGCATATAAAATATACTAGCTTATATAAGATACACTCTTTCTTTCTTTTTCTGTTTGTTTAACTTATTCTTTTCTTTTCTTTTTTTACTTTCGGTATCGAGTGAAAATAGCTTTTTGATACGTACACCGTCCCCGATATAACTAATTAAAAAAAAACATGATTTCACATAAAGGTGTAAATTCTATAATTTTCAACTAATGAAAAGTATACCCGCACATTAGAAATAATTCTCTTTGCGAAACATTGTAGAATACGAATTTCTAGTAAATCAAAGAGTCACCATTTAGCAATACAGTTTTAATTGTCAGCATATGTCTTGGTACGTAACAATAACATGACTGCACTCCATGCACTATCCAAGCCAGGATCTACGCTACAACAATTAATCTTATAATAAAGATTATACGTTACATGTCCTGTTCAAATTGATCAATAAAAAAATATGCTTATGCAGAATAATAGGATTTCAAATAAATCTATTTTTGGTTTTAAACATTATTAGGTACTTACGTGCTATGTTTAAATTAGTAAAACTTCCAAAAATTGCGAAAGATGATCGATTAGAAGAATAATTAGAAGTAAAAATAAAATTTATCGAATTGTGAATATTTTATTGTATTTGATAATGCTGAAGAGTTCTTAAAATACAGGGGAGATAACTGCAATCTATGAGTTTCACGAAATAATTGTAACCTATCATTTAAGATAGAAAATGACGGACCGTTAATATCTATGTGTTTTTTGTTTTGTTTTGTTTTGTTTTTTTGTGGTTAGAGGAATAATCTAGCAAACTTCTACATTATCATTTTTCACATTTCTTTTACTGATTTTGACATGACACGTAAGTACGTAAGATTGTTTTACATAAAATGCATTTTTTTAATCCAATTATACTGCCCAAACACCATAAAATCGATTGACAAAATCCTCCAATGGTTTTACTCTTTTACTGTGTTTTGTTTTAATTCCAGCCTGTTTTGGCAAACCAATTTGTCTCAACTGATACCGGCCGGACCACAAGATTGAACCCTGAAACTACGACGGAGTTCAACGCCGTGTCCAGTCGGCTACGAGAGGAGGACACGGATTTTAACATGAGACCACCGCCCGAGTTCGACGACGTCACCACCATAGTGAGCGTCCCGACCACTTTGCAAAGGAACACGGGCTGGGAACAACCGCGAACTGTACAGGCACGCACTTTTCAGACGAGGATTCCGACGACATCAAATGATGGCTCCACGGTTATTTTGAATTGTACTCATATGGCTCAGTTCAGCTACAAGGAGTATCAGTTCAAAATCAGACCATTTGAAGGTAGTATTGCTTCCGATTAATATACTTACACTACTAATAATACTAGTACTACTACTCCTCTTCTTACTACTACTACTACTACTACTACTAATAATAATAATAATAATAATAATAATAATAATAAGTAAATAAATTAATAAAAACATCAGAAAGTTCAGACCGCTATAAAACAATAATAATAATACAACGCCAACACCTCAAACTATAAGAAAGTCAAGGTGATTCCCATTGAAACTGAAAAGCTTATATATATGTATATATATATATATATGTATATATATATGTATGTGTGTGTGTGTGTATATATATATATATATATATATATATACACATACACATATATATATTGGCCAATCAACATGATGATTTAAAAAATGAAAATAAAGGTTAGCTAACCAGGTTTCGTTCCTCGCTCAATAGAGCTAAATCGAGGAAAATACGATTTAAAAAAGCGGGGGATGAAAAAAGAAGCGAAAATAAACGGGGAAAAATTACATAGAGACTAAATTAAGTCCTAAAATATTTTCTTTTTACTTGCAAAGAGAAGGTTTCAAAGACTTAGTAAAAATAGTCTCTAGAATTTTTAAATGAAAGAGCGAGTGCGACTTACTCAAGATCGTAAAGATGTCAGCACTGAAATTCGTGGCACATAAGGTGCTCGCAAATCGCAGAACCATACGTATTACTCAGAACATCTGAGAGTGAAAAATTTGCATAACGAATCTTTGATGGTACATGTTGTTTCAAACGGGAATCCAATCTTTGCGATGTTCGCCCAACATAGTGCGCACTGAAACTACATTTAAACAAATAAATAATAGAATTATTATGGTGAGGGGGGAGAACATCTTTGCAAATGGACGCCTACATAGGTCTGGTTGAAAAAACAACGCGTGGATTCGATGCAAAATAACACCGTTGCACAGACAAAGAGATTTGCTTAGCCAAGGTAGACGTAGGTAAACAGGACATCTATTAACTATAATTTCTTTAGGTCTATAAAAATTGGAAACTTTCATATTAATAGAAGGTTCAACAATATCTAAGGGGTAACTATTGTTACAAAGAGTCTTAGTAATAAATTTAAGCTCGTCATCCAAATTAACTTTAGAATAAATCATCAAGACCCTATGTGTTAAAGTCTTAATTAAATTGTATTTTTGGTTTGTAGGACAAAAAGAGTCCCAACGCGTATAGAGACCGGTAAAGGTTGGTTTCCGATAAACAGGAGTAAGAAAACACGAGGATGTCTTGGACACAAGAACATCTAAAAACGGAAAATAGAATTCCTTTCTTTTTCTACAGTAACCTTAAGGGCTGGATGAACGTTATTGAGGGACACAAAAAAAGCATCCGCATTCGTCTCGTTGTCAAATAAGCAAAAAGTGTTATCAATGTAACGAAAGTAAATGTCTGGTTTATGCAAACCAGATAATAGACCTGTTCATGAAAACCCACAAAGATATTAGCCAATGCTGGTTCCAATATATATATATATATATATATATATATATATATATATATATATATATATATGTATGTATATATGTATGTATAAATGGGTTAAGAAATTCCAACGAAAGAAAGATGTATATTTAAATAAGGGAGTAGTCACCAACAATGTATTTTTTTAACATTATTTTATTATTCCGTGTCTTGGTTTTTCATTGAGAATTATGTCTGGATCATTGTAATAATGTTTTTAAGTCATATATATATATATATATATATATATATATATATATATATATATATATATATATATATATAATGATAAAAGTCTTCATTCTACTTTTCATGATGTTGACCATCTTACAATTTATTCCTTTAATTCAGTTGACAATTACACTTCTTGACAGTATCTGTTTTGTAGCACAAAATCATTCACTTAATTAATTATTATATCACTCAATGGATCTATTTTGCCCTTAACTCATATACACACGCGCATATATATATATATATATATATATATATATATATATATATATATATATAAAGTAATATATATATATATAAAGTAAAAAAAAAAAAACAGAGAGAAACCGAGACATGTGCATGGAAGTATTATGTTTTTTTTTTCTAAACAGTTCACTTTTGTAAGTAAAAAAAAATGTTCGAGCTGAGATCGAAACCAAAACCTAAAGAGAGTGGGTCAAGTACGATAACCATCAGTCCAGCTTGCCACGATCTTTAAAAAGTGTTTTCAAACCTCATCAGGCGTTATCGATTGTCGCGATCGTCATCAGGAGTTGATTTGTCACGTTTCGTCTTCCAAACTTGGCCAGTCCTGGATTCCAGGTGGTCACTTGATTTTAACTTGCAAAACCGTCGCTGACCGCAGAATCTTGAAGGTTCCCGTTCCGTCAAATTACCAATTTACGTTGTCAAAGATCTAGAGGATGGCATTAGAGTTGTACTACTGAGGGGCAAGGGTCATTTTGAAGCACAAAAATAAATAACAATTCAACGGTTGTTCTTTTTTATATACAAAGCAATAATTATTTTGAGCAATGGTTACGATGTTGCGATTGTGTAGAAAATAAAATCTTCTACATGTATTTTCTATTTGAAGGGTTTGGGGAATGGCTTAATTATCAAATCTGGGCGATTTTTTGCGTTTTCAACATTTAAGTCTTGAGTTTGTCTGTTAACGACCTGAAACCTGGTGACGAGCTAAAAGAGTCTCTTATCCACAAATTATGTTATTCTGATTATATTGTGTCGAGATTCCAGCAAGGCAACCTGGCACTGTCTGGTCCTCTCCAGACTCAATCTTTCTCTCTCATACCTTGGGAGGGGAAGTTCTCCCCTCTCACTATGTCAAATTATTACATCATCTGTTTCTATCTGTCACTGCTTCCCCAGGTGTGGTAAGCTCTCCTCTCGACCCACCTCGATACTCTCTACATGAAATAGAATTTATTCCAATTTTTCCTAGGGAAAATATCAGCCATCGGTGAGTACTCATTTTAGTTGACCTGCATCAATTACAAAGCGAATTAGCCTTTTAACTGAAATTCTTATTCACATTATTTTCTCGTCTCACTTGATTTAATTTGTCACTAATTAAATTGCAAGTTTCTGTTTTATTTTGTTTTTTGTTTTTTGTTTTTAGAAAACTCCCGTTTCACGTCAAACCTTTTCAATCCAATAATTTTCTCACATACGCTCATAATAATTGTAATTGACACCAGAAAGCATTAATCAAAGATTAATATAAAAAATTGAAAAGAAAATGAAGGAAGAAAACAGCAATTATATTAATTGCTCGTTCGGCATCTAAAAGTGTTCTGGTCGCTCAAAACGTTGATAGGTTTAGTTGCATGCATACATGCAAGTTCATGGTTAGAAAAAAATATTAGAAAAAATGTTAGAAAATGGCAGTGGAGTCAACGATTAAACATGCAAAGAAAATTTTCTCTGTTTTTGTGTTTTAGATTTGTATTTGTTTTTTGTTTGTTGATTTTTTTTGTTTGTTTTTTTTTTATTTAATAATATCAACTGCGACCTTCTGAAATAGTAGGCCTAATCACTGAAAATGACGTCACGCCTGAAGTCATAGGAAGCAAGATCTGTCGTAATGAATGAGAGCTTTTTACAAACGCATTTAAAAGCTTAAAAACTTGCATTGAAAAAGAGAACAATAAGAAACACGATTTATACTGTAACTGAACTTATTCAATATTTATTTTTTAGAAAAACAAGAAAAATGAGAATTAATTCGAAAGAAAAGTGTATTGTTTCTGCGAAACAACATTCTGTGAATAAACATTTTCTTGTTTCATGGATTTAAAGGACTAAAAATTCGTTATTCATTTTTTATTTTATTTTTTTATATTTTGCGGACTATTATCCTCATCTTTCTTAGTTGTTGTTTCCCGACGTTTCGGCCAACTATTCCTCTGGCCTTCGTCAGGTGGTAACCGCGACGGGATAGGAACTTTGAATCACCTAACTGCATTCTCAGCAATTACTGCCATCCATAGTTGTTGTCGTTTCACCACGTTTCCTATTCCATCACAGTTACCACCTGACCAAGGCCAGAGGATTATTTGGCCGAAACGTCGTGAAACAACAAATAAGAAAGATGAGAATGATAGTCCGCAACAAATACAAAAATTAATAAAATAATACTCATCTCAATAATGAATCCCAATTAAATCATATATATATACCATTCGGTACGGGCCCGACCATGGAAGATTAGATAATAAATAAACTTTGATTTATAAAACCAAAAAATCCAACCTCGATCGCCCTTTAGTGCAGTGGATAGAGACGTTGAATCTCTACGGTTCCAGGTAGCGGTTTCAATCGTACGCAAAGCCGGCCAGAGGCTTACTTGGCCAAAACGTGCTGAGACAACAACAACTATGGATGGCAGTAATTGCTGAGAATGCAGTTAGGACATTCGGAGTTCTTATCCCATTGTGGTTACCACCTGACGAAGGCCAGAAGAATAGTTGGCTGAAACGTTGTGAAATTAAGAAAGATGAGGATAACAGTCCGCAAAAAATAAAAAAATTACTAAAATAATACTCATCTCAATAAGGAATTCCAATTAAATCATATAAAAATGTGTTTATTATTTACTTAAAAAAATTATTATTTACTTTAAAAAATTATTATTTACTTTAAAAAATTATTATTTACTTTAAAAAATTATTATTTACTTTAAAATTATTATTTACTTTAAAAAATTATTATTTACTTTAAAAATTATTATTTACTTAAAAATTATTATTTACTTTAAAAAATTATTATTTACTTTAAAAAATTATTATTTGCTTTCAAAATTATTATTTACTTTAAAAATTATTATTTACTTTAAAAAATTATTATTTACTTTAAAAATTATTATTTACTTTAAAAATTATTATTTGCTTTAAAAAATTAGTATTTACTTTAAAAATTATTATTTGCTTTAAAAATTATTTACTTTAAAAAATTATTATTTACTTTAAAAAATTATTATTTACTTAAAAAAATATTATTTACTTTAGAAATTATTATTTACTTTAAAAATTGCATGAAAAAAGAAAATAAAAGAACACGATTTGATTTACACTGAAATCGAACTTTCTTCAATATAAATTAAAAAGAAAAACAAGAATTATGGGTGTAATATATATATATATATATATATATATATATATACACACACACATATATATATATATATATATATATATATATATATATATATATATATATATATAATGTGCGTGTGTATGTAGAGATGTATATCATTCAAACACGGTAATGTTTGAATATATGGTTAAGTGGCAGTTTTGGTCATTGAGAACTGCTTTAAAGCTTCACTCATTTTTCGACTAAATTTCAAACAATTATTACAGTTTTCAGTAAATCAAAAGTTATAATGAATTTTCTGGTGTTCAAAATCGTAAAAATATGTAAGGAGGTGAGCGACGCTTTTTATGACTGGTTTCCGTAGCAACCACGTCACTTCAGCGACTACTGTTGCTACTAATTCACTAATGATAGCATGAATGGAAGATAAGTAGGGGGGTATTGAAAGCATTCGAGTGTCGTACATTGTTATTACATATGTGTTTATGGGGGCCAAAAAATAAGACTGAAATTAAACAAAGAACAAGTTAATTTATTGGAAACCTGGAAAAATCATGGATTACAATAGAAAAATGCGAGCATGAAAAGTAATATGGTTAAGCTTAAACATGGAAAAGTAACGGACTAGTTGTTAAAACTGGAAAAGAAAAGGACAAGATATTCTAATAAAAAATATAATAAATTTATAACTTAAAATATTGCAGCATTAAGAATGTTTTTAATTCAATTTATAACGTTATATAATCAATCAGCATCAAGTTAGGGAAAGTAACTGATAAAGTGTAGTATCTGTTCCCGCAGATACTGCAAGTAAGGACCATATGTGGGGGTAACCCCAGGTAACCCCACATATCAGACCTTGGTCAATGTAAGGAAAACCCTTCATACCAATTGTCACAATGCAGCTCCCATTTCCCACCTATCGGGAGTTGATCTCCTTTCCCCTTCCCCCTCCCCCTCTCTCCACATTAAAAACGGCCTTGTGCCTAATTTGCTCAGTGGGGAAGCAAATAAATACAGCCTATAGCGGATTTATATATTTCTTTCCAGGAGAGGTGTACACACAGCTCTTCTTTGCAAGAAATAGACTAAAACGGATTTCTATATTCTTCGAACAGGAGAGTTGTACACACGGAGGCACACACACACACACACACACACACACACACACACACACACACACATACATACACACACACACACGGACGCTATTACTTTATATATACATAGATGTAATTACGTGTGCGTATGTGCATATATACAAGGAACATGCCAAAAGTAATGCCTCCTATTTTTTCATTCAGCCCAAATGAATCAGAGGGGATTGCAAATTGCACTGTTGTGATAGCTGAAGCTATAAATTCATGATTTGAAAGTTTCATTTCTCTATTGTAGATATTGACGGTGTGAGACTCTAGGAAGCAACTGTGATAGATGTGTATCTTAAGCAGAGATGTGTTATTGAATTTCTCTATGTAGAAAAAATTATACCGATTAACATTCACTGGCGCCTGTTGAACGTTTACAAAGCCGATGCAGTTGATGTCAGCACAGTAAATAGATGGTTTCGTCGATTTCATAGTGATGACAGAGATCTGAGTGACAAAGCATGCTCCAAACTTTTACGACTGAGGCATCAAAAGAGGCTGGCAAAAGGGCACGTAGAATGGTGGTGATTATGTAGATAAATAAATTCTGAAGCACAAAATGTTGCTCGTTTTAATGGTACCAATCCCGTCTTCGTAGTTCTTTAACGTTTTTATCTTTTTAGTTAAAATATAAGGCTTTACTTTTGGAACAACCATTGTGTGTGTGTGTGCGCGCGGAACAGTTTCTTCCAAACTACTCGGTCAATTTTTGGTCTACAGATTTTAAACTTGATATATGCGTTATTCGGACCTGTAGCACAAATTGGATTGGGTTTTTAGCTAAAAAAAAAAACTGCTAAGGAGTCAAAATTGAAAATTTGGAACTTGACAAGTTTAAGCTTAATGCTCCCTTGGGAAGTGATATACAAATTACCATTAGCATATGAAGCGATGCTCTTTGTGTAAACAAATTGAGCTTAGGTATTTGGACAATGTCAAAACATTGTTAATTCACTGCCCACATAGCAGCAGTCGAATAGTTCAATGGTTAGAAGCTCCGGCTGTTGGATTTCGAGCCTGGCTTGAGGTAGTTGCTTGTCTTATCACACTGATGAGCTGTGAAACAGTGAAACAGTACTGCATGTGGATGACTATATATATATATATATATATATATATATATATATATATATATATATATCATTCAAAAACGGTAGTTAAGTGGCAGTTTTAGTCACTTAGAACTGCTTTAAAGCTTCACCGCTCACTCATTTTTCAACAAAATTTCAAACAGTTTATAGATCAACATCAGTAAAACAAAAGTTATGATGAATTTAGTAATGTTTAAAATCGTAAAAAAAAAAAACGTAAGGAGATGAGCGACGTTTTTAAGACTGGTTTCCATAGCGGAGCCACCCTTTAATTGCCATTGCTCCCAGGTCTACTCAGACCCGAAGTGGTAGTTCCTGTTAGGGTCCCAACTATGGGTTAAATAGAAACCGACTTGAAAACAACAAATATATTCTACTAAAAAATTTATCTTCAAAATCTTTGGATTCGGCATTAAATAACCTGAAAAGGGTTGATATGCCGTAAAACAAAAACAACCAAACCAACCAACCAAAAAAATAAAAGCAGACATATTTAAACGCATCCAAGTTAATACAAGGTCAACTTTTAATACACAAAGAAAAATAGCCCATTCTCTCTAAAAATAAACAAAGAAAGAAGTGAATTACAGGTTCAGTGACACTTTGCTTAGTAAATGCATGACCATTGGCTGTTGTAAATAAGAGTGGGAATAACAAAGAATCTGATTGGCTTACTAACAAACTTAATACCATGTGTGTATATATAACAACGAGCATTAACATCAATTCAATGTAAAAGCCTGACGAATCCTCAAGAGGGTGAAATGCAGAAAATTCTGTGTAGCTTAATTGCCATGCATATTTTCAAAACTCACTACCTAGTTCTAGTTATGCCTATATGAGATGGTTGCTAGAAAAAGGTGAAATTTGAAGTTGCAAATCTTATTGTTTAAATTTTATTTTCTGTTGTTTAATTTTCCTAAATTCATATGGCAGTGTTCATTTTTGTTCATTTTTGTTCATTTTGTCCTCTATTTGCAGACATCAACATGTTTACAATAGAGCTGAGCATCAAAGATGAAAACTCACACGTCGCTTATTTGCTCTTCAACACAATCGGAGGGATTTTCCCGCCAAATAAATGTCTTTTGGAAATCCTTATGCTGACGCAGGATCTTGATATCAGGTGAGTAATACTTGCTTCTCTCTCCCATTTCAGTGGCCTTGATAAAACGCAAAAACGTCTCTGTCATCTCATTGGTCCTACCCTTTCTTATTCTCTGCAACAGATGTGATATTAGTCGTCTCATTCTTTTTTTATGAAAACTATTATTGCATGGATTCTTCAGAATTGTCTTATCTATTTCCTGCTTCCTTTGTTACAGCTCGTTTGACTCGTTGGTTTAGTAATCTCCATCAATTCGCTGTTTGAATGCGTCATTGTAATACAGCTTCCTATTCCAGTAAATTCTTTCCAAGAACAGCAAGCTTGTGGAACTCTTTTCCTGCTGACTGTTTTCCTCCTACCCATTTCCTGAATTTGCGATAATCCTCTTTTGTTCTTGCTAACTCCTTACATCAAGTAACTTCATGCCTTGTCTCGCACGATTTCCATGAAAGTTTTTTTTTTTACATATGTTTCTCACTTATTAATAAATATTTTATACAAATGTTTCAAAAAATATGTAAAACATGTTTTAATGTGCCACAAGACCAAAAGGAGTGGTGAAAAGTGTTCCAGGGTCGTCCTTTTGGTCTATTCCTTGAACTAGTTCCAATCACCAAAATACCACATTCACTCTATAGATTTAAGCTATTTAAAATATCTCCTGGTATAATGATAAAATATATACAAAACAATATATACAAACAGAATATTTTATTGCATTTACAAATTTCAAAAAACAATTTTTATTTACAATGATAATATCATTATCGTTACAATTTAGTGTAGTATCTGTTCTTCAGATGCGGCACTTCCATTTCTCGTTCTCTTTCGGTGCAGGAGAGACCCTTCACGACTGAGACAATTTTTATTTTTGTACCTTTTCTCCACGTTAAAAAACGACCCTGGTGTCTAACTCTGTCTCGTGGGGAGGCATTGTAAATAGGTACAATGATGAATGATGAGAAGTGGACAAATAAAGAAAAATAACAATAAAAAAATAACAATAAAAAATAACAATAAAAAATAAGAATAAAAAATTTGAATATAACACTAAAAAACAACAATAAAATATTAAAATATAATAAAAAAATAACAATAAAAATTAAAATATAACACTAAAAAACAACAATAAAAAATTAAAATATAACAATAAAAAATAACAATAAAATTAAAATATAACAATAAAAATAACAATAAAAAAATTTACATATAACAATAAAAAATAACAATGAAAATTAAAATATAACAATAAAAAAATAACAATAAAAAAATACATATAACAATAAAAAATAACAATGAATAATTTAAGATATAACAATAAAAAAATAACAATAAAAAATAACAAAAAAATGAAAAACAAATGCGAATTATGTTGTGTTAGTGGAGTCTCACTCAGTCTATTTGGCATCGCAAATGCTTGCTGTTTTTGGCAGCAGCGAGAAAACAAGTGAGTCATTTCCTAAGATGGAGTGGGCGATTTCTAAGGGACAAAAGAAAAGAGAAAAATGGGGTCTTGGGGATGTGTAATAACCGACAAGATAAGTGCCAGCTGGGACACTTGATAAGGAACAAAAACGTATCTGTAATTTGATTGGCCCTACTGTTTCTTTATCTCTCCGTTCTCTCTCTCTCTCTCTCTCTCTCTCTCTCTCAGACGTGATGTTGTTAGTTTGTCTTTTCTATAAATACTACTATAGTATGTGTTCTTCAGAATAGTCAGATCCGTTCTCTTCTCGCTTTGTTCCAGTTCGTTTTACGCATTAGTCTAGTGTCTCCATCAATTTGCTGTTTTGATACCTCATTAAAATACAGCTTCCTATTCCAGTAGCTTCTTTCCAATAACTGCAGACTTGTAGAACTCTCTTTCTGTTGACTGTTTTCCTCCTACCTATAGCCCTGTCTTTTCAAGATGCCAATAGGCATTTTTGTCTTTGCAATAATCATCTTCCGTTATTACTAGCTCTTCACATCATTCCTTGACTGCAGTGATTTCCATAAAAGTTTCTTTTTTTTATTTAATACCATAGATTTATAACTAGTGCAGATGTTTCTTTTAAAATGATGAAAAAAGCTCAAGTTTTCGAACAATACAATAATAAAAATAAAGTATAGCAAGCACCCAAATATCCCTCTCCATCAAATAGTGTATCGATACTCGATTATTAACTGAGACAGTTTCTAAACATTCATATCCCTACGCTCCATGTTTAAAAAAAAATGTGTCCTCTATAACATTCGACTTAACTGATTTGTTAACCCTTGCTACAGACGGATACATACCATCCAAGAATAGATAGCTATATATCCTCCAAGAAATTTCGGTATAAACCGACCAGCCAGCCATGATACACTTCTGAATCACTACTTCAGTTACTTTAAACGTAATAGATGCATTGAAATTAAAGTCGCATTTAGAACTGCCAGTAATCACTGCTAAAGGATTATAGAAAACGCGATAGAGTCATATGCTCAGTCCAGCAAGTTCAAAATAGAAGAACGGAGGCTTCGTTCCCACGAGTTTTGGCAAACAAGGTCTTTATCACAACCATCATCAATAGGCCTGAGGTTATTTCGTCAACAACTGACAAAGCCAAACTCTTTGCCAAGAACTTTGCATCAAAGCCAATCAGAGCCACCTACTTCCTGAATTTCCTCCCAAGACCGAAAATAATTTGAGCAACATCCACACCTCTGTCCATGATGATGATGTGATCCATGATGTCAAGAACCTTTACGTCAGCAACATTCCAATCATAGTACTCAAAAATCTGCAACCAAACTAACTCGCATTCTTTTCAAATGCTAAAGAAGAAATGCTACCTAACATTATTATTTTTTTTTTTTTTTATAAAAAGAAAAACACATTTTCAAGTCATTTGAATATTTGTTTAAAAAAAAACGAATCATATGGTTTTCAAGCACTCCAAAATAAGCAGCGACCGGAAGAACACTTTTTCGGTAACACCGAATTTTATTAACTTTTGCTTTCATTTGAGTTGAATCGTAAACAAAATAAGCAACGATCAAAAGAAGTTGTTTTCTTTTTATTGTTTTTTTTCTTTTTGTTATTTTTTATTTATTTATTTATTTATTTTATTTTTTTGTTTTTATTTATTTATTTTTTTTTTTTTTTTTTTTTTTTGCACCGGATTTTGTTCTTCCGATTGATTCGCATTATAAACAGAACACCACACTTTTATAACTTTTAGATCATAGAGTTTTATTAAAAACGTGATACTATTTTCTTTAAGGGGGGGTTTCATTTTCATCCAAAAAGGTACTTCTGCAGTTAACGTTATTATTTAGAAAGTTATACTTAACACTAGAGTGTGTTAACTATTCTGTACTTTTACTTACTAATTAAAAAAACAAAAGATTCTATAAAAATTAAATTAAAAACGTTTTATTTTCTTATGCAAATTATGATGAGAGGAACACTTTCCGCATTGACACCGTCTTCCCGTCTGCGAAGCAATAACTAGAACTGAATTGTATGACCTAATGTTTACCATAATCTGACGTTTACTTGTGATCAATTGCAACAATAAATCACTCTTGGAGAAAAAGTCAATCTTTCTAAGGATTGTGTTTTATTAGCTGACTAGCGGGGGTACCCGGCGTTGCCCGGGTGTTTGGAGGTGTGTGTGCTGTTAAATAAAAAAGAAACCGGGGGGGGGGGTAAAAGTTGGTAGGATCGAAGCCGAAGCCCTGAGGCAAAGTTTGAAAATAAAATCGGCCAGCCAGAATGAATTACTGAAAGATGTTGAATTTATTTAAGTAAGAACCAAATTGACAGGTGCGCGCACGGAAGTCGTCGAGCGTTACGACGACGTCAATAACCAGGTTTGTTTGTTATAAGCGAAGTAAAAAAAGAAAACAACGTTAAAACTTAAGTGGGGAGAGGGTAATCAAAACATCGAAAAAAAAACACAAAAAAACTAACGTAAGGCAAACGAACGATGAAAACAGAAAAACGAACACATGAAAAATGGCTTAAATAAGCCTGTTTCAATATTAAAATTTAAAAAATCGGTGCGTACCCGGGTGTTTTTGGGTGTGTGGTCGGTGGTGAATAAGCGAAGTAAACAACAACAAAAAAAAAACAGAAAAACGATCGTTACGTGAAAAATGGTTTAAATAACACTGGTTCAATATTTAAATTCAAAACATCGAAAAAAAAAAAGACATATCACGCCACGATTCGAACGCAAAACGTTTAGATAATGAACAAACGCGCTAATAAACTGAGCTAACGCGACGTACATAAAATTTAGTCAATTTTTCAACTATTTAAAGTAAATCAGGTCATGACGTCCTTTGATGCATGCGTAGAACTGGTCGTCGTCACGAGAGAACTGTTTTTATTGACCCCCCCCTCTGTCGAAAATTGTCGATTTCGGAGTGAAAAAATGAACGTTTTTGGCCAATTTTTCGATATTTTTCGAGCGAAGGATGGAGCTTCAATATGATACCGAGTTTGTGAATTTTTGTTCTGTCTGTCGAAAGTTTTTAGCAGACACACAAACATACACACATACATACATACATACATACATACATTTTCGCTTTTATATATATAGATGAAATGTACCTTCAAAAATGAACACAATTTCATGAAAGTGAGTATGTTGATGCAACTGAAAATGATGAGCTTTATGAAGAAATAATAGCTGGTCTAAAAAGAAACGGTACCATCAGTTGTTAAAGCCTGTCATGAAATAACAGTAAATGGCGAGTGGTTTTCTCAGGAAATCCTAAAATGTATTTTTCAACTGATAAATTTGGGATTTATAGGATTTAATTGGAATTCATTATTGAGATGAGTATTATTTATTAATTTTTATCTATTGCAGACTATTATCCTCATCTTTTTTAGTTGTTGCTTCATGTAAACGTCAGATTTTGGCCAAATATTCCTCTGGCCTTCGTCAGGTGGTAACCGTGACGGAATAGGAACTCTGAATCTCCTAACCGCATTCTCGCAATTACTGCCATCCATAGTTGTTGTCCTCTCAGGACCTAAAAAGATGAGGATAATAGTCCGCAATAAATAAAAATTAAATGTGAGATTGTTTTATTACGACTGTTGTTGCAAACAATCATTTTGACTTGATAAATTGGGGGGGGGGCATTATATAACTCTTCCTAATCCTCACCAAAAAATATTTCAGTTTTTTTTTTTATTATTCAGTTCATTTGTTAAAAATATTTGTAAAGAAGTTTTATTTCCTGCTTTTTTACATTTGAAATCTCAAATATTTGTTTCCTCAAAGGAGGGATATATAGCTTACACAAAGTATATGACAAAGATGCTGCCCTTAATGATAAATTACACAAAGCTAACATAACGTTAATTTGTCTGATGCCAGTTTTCATATGACAATTATTGCAGCTTGTGAGAGATATTTTCTTGATCACGCTGACATGCAGAACTTCCTGAAATTGATATCATGCTGGTGGACAATAACAAATTAAGGAAAAATGCTCACACCTAATTCTTCGAACAATGCAGTCAGATGATGGGAAAATGGATTTCTACAAAAGATTATTTGATTGGATTGAGTCTGACAAAACAAACTTCCAAAGCTTTTGTTATAACTTTGAGAAGGCATGCTACGCTTATGCCAGACATTTTAGATGTAGGGTGTGAGTTTATTTTTACACATAGGTTTCAAAGTGGTTCACCTGAAAATATATTTTCTGAATATCGATAGATGAGTAGTGGGAGATTTTTGGTGAGTCTTCGAATAGTATTGAGTATTGAAAGGATGCTGACCTATCGGTCTCTTTAAAAAAAAAAAAGGAAAAAAAAACAGCAACTTTTGGAAAGAAAATCTCAAGCCAATAGAAAAGAATGACAAAATTTTTAACATTTTCGCCCTGCATGAACCATAAGCTCTTTTTTTTATAAGATAGCAAAGAAGAAAATTTTACGATTTCTGAATAAATCACAAAAAATTTAATTATTTATTTTCAATGTGAAATGTGTCTGTTCATCATGTCAGGCAATGATAGTGATGACGCTACAGATAAGGAGTACTTTCACTTACTTTCTCGATGAGTTTTTACTGTTCCATTCAAACAAAAAGCAGAGTTTATTTGTACTTGTTTTTCCATCTCTTAAATATGCGCATCAATTTATAGTCGAAAATCGTAAATCACGAGTTTGAGTGCTTGAGTGTATGCAGAACAAGATTGGAGAAGATTTTCTTTAAAATATGATTTTAGGTGTGAAAAACATATTTAAGAAGCACTTAAATTTGCAGTAAAAATTATTGTCAATTTAAAACAAACAATTTCATCAGATGAAGTTCGAAAGAATACTGTGGAATAGTTTTAAAAAGCAAAAATGTTGTTCCTTTTACTTATGTTTCTGTATTTGATGCCTCTGTTCAGTCTTGAAAGACAAAGGATACCCCCTGTAGGAGCAGTTGCACATGTAATTGTGAGGCAAGGGTCGCGCAATCTCTAACCACACCTCTCCTGAATTGACATTGTTTGGGTCTAGTGGCAAGGAGAAGACCAGGACGACTGGAAACAATGCCGAGATAAGCAGAGAGCACATACAGCACCTGGAATTCCCAAATGGTCACCCATTTAGTACTGACCAGGTTCAATGTTGCTTAACTTCGGTGATCCAGCGGGAACTGGTGTGTCAACATGATTTTACCGCATCTGTTTCTGTATTACTGCATAATTATTGTAATTAATATTTGTTTGTTTGCATAAAACATTTTATCTTATTACTAATTTTCTGGAAAAAACAACTATGTATTTTTACACAGTTTTAATAACATTTCATATAAAAGTAGACTTAAATAGACAATAAAATAAATCGGCCTGTTAGGAATCAACCTTTATATGTGACCTATGAGGTCGTATTTATGAGTGAGCTATGATACGAAATATGGCTGGATTGCAAAAAGGATTGTGGATCTTATTTATGATTTCATTTGTATTATTTGAATTGTTCAGACTATTGTTCGGTAAATGTGCTAAAGAACGGGGCCTTCAACAATGGAAGTTATCATTATCCTTAGAGTCAGCCTCGTACAGTTATAAAGAATGGAAAGTTCTAGTGTTGTGAACTACACGATGCGTAAATGATAGAATTGCTGTACATACCACAAAGAAGTTCTTCGCTCGACGGGTTGAGATGTCATCATTCATGCCAAACGGGTTAATGTGTCATCATTTATGGGAGATCCTTGCCAAACGGGTTGATGTGTTGTCATTCATGAAAAGTCTTTGCCAAATGGGTTGATGCGTCGTTATTCTTGGAGAAAGAAGCAAAACAACCAGAAGTAACACTTTGCTGTTAGAGCGATGAAGTCAAAATAGTGACACAAGCCATTCTTTGATATTTCAGACATTTAACCAATGTAATCAGTGAAATAATTAATCATAAATGACAAAAAATAAAAACAGTCAATAAAACAGAAAACGAATGAATGTACCAACGTTTTCGCTCAGCATGCAGCGAACGAGCATTATTAATTTTTCTCCCTCTCGTTTTTTTTTCCTCCTTTTTTTCTCATCAGACAGAGAGGGGGTTGTTTACTCTTGTAGACGTTATTCTGAAATTGGAGTCTAACTTAATTCTTTTTTCATTTTTCTTCTTATTGACTAGATCGACTAATTCAAGCTTTCTAATGTTATTTTATCAGGGAAATATATTTGTTGCTTCGAGTTAGTACGACAGTCTTCGTCCTGGGAATTTGGAGTTGCTATTTTTACAGAGAGATTTCACGAATCTCCAAATATCTGAAAGATTCTTCATCTGTCTAACTTTGGCAGAACTAATATACTATGCTGTACCAAACTCTAAATCTCAACAATTCAGAAACAAAAATTCCATGTGTGGCATTTTAAAATCAGTAGGAGGGGGTAATGCCTGGGTGAAAGTAGCATAACAATTTGCTGGTTGTGTAAAGAATCATTTATGTTTTATTATGATTCGTTTCTGATCAATTTCTTTTTCTCTCCAGGAATGAATCAAGGGAAGTTCTCGTCAAATATGTGGCCCGTTTTAATGGCACTGGCTTTTATTTACCACTTTCAAGTGAAGAAATGGTGCTTAAGCCCCTCACCAATTATTCGGCTGAACTGTTTTATGCACCGAGTGAACCCATCGAACAACAGCTGCCAATTGTATCCAAGGTAAGTTACGTTTGGCTTTTTCAGCGCTTTTCTTCTTGTTATTTCGTACATCCAGGCTGGGACACATGGTTTTATTAAACCTCTTTCTACCTCTCTACGTCTTTCTCTCTTTTCCTGCTCCCGTTTTCTCCTCTCTTCCCCTCCCCCAACCTCTTCTTTCCTCCTCCCAGCCCATTATTCTCTAGCTGGGCATACACACACATACACACACACACACACACATGCACATACACACACACACACACACACATGCACACACACACACATGCTCACACACACACATATGCAATAACTCTCCTTTATATAATAAACTTCTTGTGGAATTGTAACAGAGCACGAATGCGCGTATGCAAATGTTCAGCCGTGTGCAAAGAAAAGGGCTATAAAAAGAATGCGCACAGACAGACGATCACATTAAGAACGTGGATGACGTCACAGTTGTCATGAGAAGTCACGCATGGCAGGAGAATGAATGATAAAGGTCTTTTCTTAAAACCTTTAATAGGAGTTGAAGTTCTTTCCTCTTTCCTATTCGTTGTCTCCTTTGCAACTGAGTCTACAACGGGTGAGTCCCAGGTGTCTACATGTTAACTCGTGTGTAAACGTGTGTAACATTACAGAATTAATCAGCATTTTCTTTCCAAACCAACCCCCTGATGAAACCCGGATCAATTGACCATCAGAGAATCAGTATTTTTTTTCAACATTTTAGATATTGTACATCCGAGGCAATGTCGATCAAGAAAATACCAACTTTGTGGGTATTTGTTTTGTAGTTTGGGACTTTTAGTTGGACATATAAACATACAAACCTACAGACAATTTAACTTAATATAATAGATAGTTTTTTTTTTGTTTTTTTTTTTCAGGTCATCACAACTCCCACATCATCAACATGTCAGAAGAATAAAAATGCCGAAACCCATTCAATCTAAATGATTTAGGCGATTGAAATAAGTGAAAAAATAAAACACACAAACTCATTATTTTTTCTGAAAGTTTTATTAACTCTATCACCTCTCTCGTTATGTGCATTGGGTTTATCTCCGTCTGCCACCAGGCAGTCCTGACATGTACTTAATGAAGCATTCTGGATATCCATACTAGTTAACATAATTTCTATCTACATGCGTAGGGTCTCGATGTATAACACATTAAGGATCATCACAATTTCATTGTTTACTTTTGTGTGGACGATTTATATGAATAACCAAAGTTTAAGTTGAATTCCCAGAAGTAACTTTTTGTCAATGGAGTTAAATTTTCTGCAATTATTTAAATGCATTTAAAGTTTTAAAAACAGACAAGAAGCAACAATTTCCTTTCTCTCTTTCTTTTTTCTTTTTCTTTCTCTTCCTCCTTTTTTTCTTGCTCAATGAGCCCAACGGTCTGGGATTCTGGTAGCTGAGCAATTGTATCCAAGGTAAGGGATCCTGGTAGCTGAGCAATCTGGGAAAATGTAAATATGCATTGCAAGACTCCACTTTGGCCTTTACCTTAGGTAGATAGGTGATTAGAGAGGCTTAATTTGATGAATCAGTTGGTCACGTCAAGCAATATCTTGTAAACTCTGCACCAACTATTAATATTCATATTCACCCTCCCTACACACTAATAATTACCCCGACCCCAACAAATATGGCTGGGGGTTAATTGGTTATTTGAACCTATAAAGAATTTGAAGCTATAAAGAATTTGAAGCATAAAAGCTTTTAGCAAATTGACTAAGTTAGGTTTTAAATAACCTGAAAAGGGTTGATATATCATAAAATAAGACAAGCAAATAAAACCAAATCAGAATAGAAAAGTGAAGTTTGCTTTCTATTGTATTGCCAACGAAACATATTCTTATCTGCTGGATAACCTAAACTAACACCTGATATTTAAGCCTTTCCCGAAATCCAACTTCTGCTTCACATCCTGGGAGGTGCTAACAATATTAAAATGTGAAAATGCTGTTCTATGTGGAAAAAATGTGGAAATACTATTCAAACGGATGGGATTTGTAAAATATTTTTAATTGTTTTTGTCTAACCCATCCATTAGAGCAAAAACCGGGTAAATCACATGTAGGTATGTTGTTATTTGAACTTAAATTGTATGGAGGTATGTTGTTATTTTAACTTAAATTGTATGGAGGTATGTTGTTATTTTAACTTAAATTGTATGAAGGTATGTTGTTATTTTAACTTAAATTTTATATAGGTATGTTGTTATTTGAACTTAAATTGTATATAGGTATGTTGTTATTTTAACTTAAACATTAAGACCTGCAGACTTTTCAGTCTCCTCCTTGAAACTATAAAGAACTAGAAGCATGAAAACTTTTAAATTGTTCTAATTGTGTCGAGATCGTCCCATCACTATTGCTAGTGATGGAACAATTTTGATATATTTCCTACTTTTGATATATTACCGATTCCGTTCTAAATCCTGATTGCAATGCAATTACTGATTCTGATTTTCTTGTGGCAGAACTGCCTATGTTACCTACAAATGAACTGATCCATACACAATAAATACCAGAAGACAAAATCGCATGGTGGGTGTCGATATCCAGTGGACCAACTAAGGTGGTTCGTTGTCTGGACGAACCACCCTCAGTTTTGTATGCCCCTGTCAATACATTTTGCTACTCTATTCCCGTGTTCTGTTTCCTGTGTGACCCCTTAAACAGGGTCATAACAGATTCTAAAATCGCCTAAAAAAGGTAGAATTTCATTTCAGACGGGGATAGCAAAGAGTTCTCGTCAACTTTCTTTTAAATTTGACAAAGTTTTTAATGTTTTTCCATTCATGCATTGTATTCAAGAATGATAAAGATGAACCTATTGTTAGATTTTTCATATTTTTCACTTGTGCCATTTTTACCTGTGCCATTTTACTGTGCGTTTTTTTCTGGTTCCATTCTTATATTAATCACGATGCATAAATTTTAGTGTTACTGATAATTTAAAATTTAAAACCAATAAATATTATTTCATCATTAGCATCAGAAAAAGAAAGTTTTAAGCAAAATTGAAAGAATCATTTTTTAGAATCGGAAATTAGGCTTGCATTTTTCAGATTCCGATACCCTCTAAAGTTCCAATATTTCCGATTCTTGATTCTAATTCTGATTAATCGTCCCAACACTTATGTTTAATATTGTGACTTTTTTTTCTTTTGCAGCGAATTACTCGGTTGATGGTCATCATCATCGGTTCATGTTTAATATTGTGACTTTTTTTTTCTTTTGCAGCGAATTACTCGGTTGATGGTCATCATCATCGGTTCATGTTTAATATTGTGACTTTTTTTTTCTTTTGCAGCGAATTACTCGGTTGATGGTCATCATCATCGGTTCATGTTTAATATTGTGACTTTTTTTTCTTTTGCAGCGAATTACTCGGTTGATGGTCATCATCATCGGTTCATGTTTAATATTGTGACTTTTTTTTTCTTTTGCAGCGAATTACTCGGTTGATGGTCATCATCATCGGTTCATGTTTAATATTGTGACTTTTTTTTTCTTTTGCAGCGAATTACTCGGTTGATGGTCATCATCATCGGTTCATGTTTAATATTGTGACTTTTTTTTCTTTTGCAGCGAATTACTCGGTTGATGGTCATCATCATCGGTTCATGTTTAATATTGTGACTTTTTTTTCTTTTGCAGCGAATTACTCGGTTGATGGTCATCATCATCGGTTCATGTTTAATATTGTGACTTTTTTTTCTTTTGCAGCGAATTACTCGGTTGATGGTCATCATCATCGGTTCATGTTTAATATTGTGACTTTTTTTTCTTTTGCAGCGAATTACTCGGTTGATGGTCATCATCATCGGTTCATGTTTAATATTGTGACTTTTTTTTCTTTTGCAGCGAATTACTCGGTTGATGGTCATCATCATCGGTTCATGTTTAATATTGTGACTTTTTTTTCTTTTGCAGCGAATTACTCGGTTGATGGTCATCATCATCGGTTCATGTTTAATATTGTGACTTTTTTTTCTTTTGCAGCGAATTACTCGGTTGATGGTCATCATCATCGGTTCATGTTTAATATTGTGACTTTTTTTTCTTTTGCAGCGAATTACTCGGTTGATGGTCATCATCATCGGTTCATGTTTAATATTGTGACTTTTTTTTCTTTTGCAGCGAATTACTCGGTTGATGGTCATCATCATCGGTTCATGTTTAATATTGTGACTTTTTTTTCTTTTGCAGCGAATTACTCGGTTGATGGTCATCATCATCGGTTCATGTTTAATATTGTGACTTTTTTTTCTTTTGCAGCGAATTACTCGGTTGATGGTCATCATCATCGGTTCATGTTTAATATTGTGACTTTTTTTTCTTTTGCAGCGAATTACTCGGTTGATGGTCATCATCATCGGTTCATGTTTAATATTGTGACTTTTTTTTCTTTTGCAGCGAATTACTCGGTTGATGGTCATCATCATCGGTTCATGTTTAATATTGTGACTTTTTTTTCTTTTGCAGCGAATTACTCGGTTGATGGTCATCATCATCGGTTCATGTTTAATATTGTGACTTTTTTTTCTTTTGCAGCGAATTACTCGGTTGATGGTCATCATCATCGGTTCATGTTTAATATTGTGACTTTTTTTTCTTTTGCAGCGAATTACTCGGTTGATGGTCATCATCATCGGTTCATGTTTAATATTGTGACTTTTTTTTCTTTTGCAGCGAATTACTCGGTTGATGGTCATCATCATCGGTTCATGTTTAATATTGTGACTTTTTTTTCTTTTGCAGCGAATTACTCGGTTGATGGTCATCATCATCGGTTCATGTTTAATATTGTGACTTTTTTTTCTTTTGCAGCGAATTACTCGGTTGATGGTCATCATCATCGGTTCATGTTTAATATTGTGACTTTTTTTTCTTTTGCAGCGAATTACTCGGTTGATGGTCATCATCATCGGTTCATGTTTAATATTGTGACTTTTTTTTCTTTTGCAGCGAATTACTCGGTTGATGGTCATCATCATCGGTTCATGTTTAATATTGTGACTTTTTTTTCTTTTGCAGCGAATTACTCGGTTGATGGTCATCATCATCGGTTCATGTTTAATATTGTGACTTTTTTTTCTTTTGCAGCGAATTACTCGGTTGATGGTCATCATCATCGGTTCATGTTTAATATTGTGACTTTTTTTTCTTTTGCAGCGAATTACTCGGTTGATGGTCATCATCATCGGTTCATGTTTAATATTGTGACTTTTTTTTTCTTTTGCAGCGAATTACTCGGTTGATGGTCATCATCATCGGTTCATGTTTAATATTGTGACTTTTTTTTTCTTTTGCAGCGAATTACTCGGTTGATGGTCATCATCATCGGTTCATGTTTAATATTGTGACTTTTTTTTTCTTTTGCAGCGAATTACTCGGTTGATGGTCATCATCATCGGTTCATGTTTAATATTGTGACTTTTTTTTTCTTTTGCAGCGAATTACTCGGTTGATGGTCATCATCATCGGTTCATGTTTAATATTGTGACTTTTTTTTTCTTTTGCAGCGAATTACTCGGTTGATGGTCATCATCATCGGTTCATGTTTAATATTGTGACTTTTTTTTTCTTTTGCAGCGAATTACTCGGTTGATGGTCATCATCATCGGTTCATGTTTAATATTGTGACTTTTTTTTCTTTTGCAGCGAATTACTCGGTTGATGGTCATCATCATCGGTTCATGTTTAATATTGTGACTTTTTTTTCTTTTGCAGCGAATTACTCGGTTGATGGTCATCATCATCGGTTCATGTTTAATATTGTGACTTTTTTTTCTTTTGCAGCGAATTACTCGGTTGATGGTCATCATCATCGGTTCATGTTTAATATTGTGACTTTTTTTTTCTTTTGCAGCGAATTACTCGGTTGATGGTCATCATCATCGGTTCATGTTTAATATTGTGACTTTTTTTTTCTTTTGCAGCGAATTACTCGGTTGATGGTCATCATCATCGGTTCATGTTTAATATTGTGACTTTTTTTTTCTTTTGCAGCGAATTACTCGGTTGATGGTCATCATCATCGGTTCATGTTTAATATTGTGACTTTTTTTTTCTTTTGCAGCGAATTACTCGGTTGATGGTCATCATCATCGGTTCATGTTTAATATTGTGACTTTTTTTTCTTTTGCAGCGAATTACTCGGTTGATGGTCATCATCATCGGTTCATGTTTAATATTGTGACTTTTTTTTCTTTTGCAGCGAATTACTCGGTTGATGGTCATCATCATCGGTTCATGTGCGTTGTTTGTGATTTTCACTCTTCTCATGCTTGGAATGTATTTCCTGTGCCAAATTAAGTGAGTTCACTTTATTTCCCTTTTTATTTTGATTTTATTGTGCTTCGAAAAAAATACAAAAACAATGTTTTTGCAATCATTTGTATTATTAGGACTACTGTCCTCATCTTGAGTGTTTTTTTCACTATGTTTAGATCGATGTAACCTCCAACCTTCTTCAGGTGTATCTTGTCATATTCAGGGATCTTTCTGTCAAACTTTGGGATCTTTCTGTCAAACTCTGGGATCTTTCTGTCAAACTTTGGGATTTTTCTGTCAAACTCTGGGAATCTTTCTGTCAAACTTTGGGATCTTTCTGTCAAACTCTGGGATCTTTCTGTCAAACTTTGGGATCTTTCTGTCAAACTCTGGGATCCTTCTGTCAAACTCTGGGATCCTTCTGTCAAACTCTGGGAATCTTTCTGCCGAGCTTTGGAATCTGTATGAAATTTTGAACGGAACCATCTATTCAATCCATGAGGGGGGGGTAGTATGCTCTCGTTTTGTCAGCCAAGTAATTCGAAATAAATCTAGTTTTTGTTTTAGAATTTTTTAGATGAAGATTTATAATTTGAATTATTTGAATCATACAAAATCTCATCGTGTGTGTTATTTTCAAAACATTTCAGATGATGTCATTTGTTAGCTTCTTCAGCTGTATCTCATCTAACTCAAGGTTTTTGCATAAAATTTCAAGCAGAATCCTTTATCGAATCCATGAGGATAGCATGTTTTTGTTCCGTCAGCCATGTATTTCTAGAATCGCTCGCACTGAGTATTGAACCTTCAACCTCCAGAAGAGTGTCACTTAGAACTGAGTGTTATTTTGTCCTTTATCCATTACACAATGTGTCAGCAAGTTTGACAGAAAGATTCCCAGGTTCGACAAAATACACCTGAAAAAGGACGGGTTTAGATGAGCCAAAACATGAAAATAATAATAACACTCCAGATAAGTACCAATAATCCAAACGATACAAATTATAAATCCTCATCTCAAAAATTCACAAACATAAAACTGACTTTAATTATCAAATGACTTAATTACAATTTAACAGAAGTTTATCATTTTATTGAATTTCTGCACCCTCTCCTAATTTTTCTAAAATAAGAATGAGAATCCCTGTTTTTTCATGTAAACATCTTAAAAGCAGATAATGATATAACATATTAATAATATAACTATTATTTAAATTAATAATATAACATATTAATAATATAACTATTATTTAAATTAATAATATAACATAATATGACCATTATTTCAATAATATACATAATATACCATTATTTCAATAATATACATAATATGATCATTATTTCAATAATATACATAATATGACCATTATTTCAATAATATACATAATATACCATTATTTCAATAATATACATAATATGACCATTATTTCAATTAATAATATAACATATATACCTATAGTAGAGGGCAAAGATATAAACAGTTATTTGTATGCCTAATTTATATTATTATTTTAAACCAGGTATTTGGTATTATTTACTTATAATTTTGTTGTCCTATTTTCCTAATAAATACTAATCCAGTCTTTTTACCAATTCCGATACAATTACCGATTCTGATACAATTACTGATTCCGATTCTGATTCTTTCTTAATCTCTATTATTATTATTAACTTTCAAGTTCTTATTTTTCACAATTACTGTAAAAACATATGTTAAATCTGCAGATAATTTCTTAAACGTACGGATACACTTGTGAGGGATGATCTATCGATTTTAGTTTTACTAATAGGTTAAAATCAATAGATATTCACTGTTTTAGTATTACTATCAGCGGCAGAATATATTTCTTTAAAGTAAATCAAATAAAAAAAAAGCCAATTAAAAGAATCGTTTTTGGCATCGGATAATAGGGACAAATTTTTCCGAGTCAGATACCAATTTGTGCCTAATTGATTTTTTCGATTCCAGATTCTGGTTCTGATTAATCGACCCAACACATATATGCAAAAGTTTTGTCAATATTAAAAGTAATTAAATAAAGTGATTCAATAAAAATGGGTAAATTGCCAAAACTTTTCTTAAAACATTATGTTCGTTAATTTCTAAGGGAGGTAACTAAAATGAAAATTATTAATTTTTCTAATTTACAATAGATGTCTTTTTTTTTTACAAAGAAATCACCACTTATCAAGGTCTAGAGGTCACTCGAGGACAAGGGTTAAAGAGTGTACAGTAGTCAATTAGACATTATCATAATAATTGTTTGTAGTGGAAATTTGGTAAATTGGATTACTTAAGGGGGAACGGCTCATCAAGAACTTGTTTACGTTGGACTTGAAGACGACCATATTGTAGTCAGCTGGTAAGCAGGAAAACGGAATGGAGTTCCACAAGGGTGCAGTTCTAAGAAAGAATATTTGTTCATGGAATCTACGTTAGATTTAGGCACAGATAAAGAGTGGGAGGAATTATTGATAGTGTTTTCCACTAGACGGGTGTTTTTTGTGAATGTTTGGCGAGGGGGGACCATAGATTGAAGCTCAGATGAGCACTTGCCATGAAAATAATGATAAAGCAGAGACAGGCTCGCAACGTCTCTTCTGTGAGAAAGAGGTTGCAGGGAAGAGAAAAGTACATCTCCTACTAGGCTACAAAGTCTATTTTGAACTCTATCAAGATAGGATAAGGTCTTTCTAGCAGCTCCTGCCCAGATGTGTATAAAAGATATATAAGGCTTTTGTTATTAATGAATCACTACTTATCAAATGTAGGCCTTTTTTACAATGTGTTACTACATATCAAAGTGTGGAAGCCACTCGAGAATAAAGATTAAATAGATTATCAATGGGATGATGATCGCCACTATGAGAGGATTTAAAATAAAAACTTGAATGGGCAGAGGATTACTCAAGAGGAATTGATTATCCAGTAAGGTAGATTATTCCAGTGGTTAGAACCAATAACGAGACAGAGAAAGATTATAGTTCACCACCTGGGCATGTAACGATTAAGTTTATAGCATTTTTCTTGACTTGTAACTCTTGTAACGATTAAATTTGATAAACGCATAGACAGAAGGAATAGAGGGAGGTGATAAATGATATGGAAAAAAAATAGAGGTTTTAGAGATAGAAGGGGATGGCATAGAGAAGTGGATAGAGGGAGTTTTAAAAGAGGTCATGCACACGTTTTTAAGGGTACTAGACATGATAGTACCTGATAGGTCCTGAACTGGCATCTAAGCTTCAGCCTCTGTCCCATCGACGAAATGTTGCTTCCCTCTGCCTTTTCTACAAGTATTTTAATGGTGAATGCTCTGACGAACTGCAATCACTTGTGCCCCCACGACGTGAGCACCCTCAACAAACCCGACAGGCTGCTAAATCCCACCCCCACACTGTAGAGATCTCTAGATGTAAAAGATCTTTTTACTCCAATAGTTTCTTCCCCAGAACCTCTAGACTCTGGAATTCCATTCCAGGTCCCTGCTTCCCCAACAGTACTGACGTGCAGAAGTTCAAGTGTAACGTGAACCGACACCTTGCTGCCCAAATCCCTACATAGTACCCCAGTAGTTGTTGCCCCCTACACCAAAGTGGCAATTTGCCTTGTTTGGGGTGAAAATGTAATAAAAAAAAAAATTTTTTTAAATGCATTTAAAAAGATAGAGAGAAGATGTTTATAAACATTATGTCTATAATTTTGCCAGCCGAAAGTTGGTAGATCTTCGTGTTTTCTTTTCGAATGTCCAAACTGATTTTCAAGTATTACTATCTACCTAATTTGGAAGGAAGCAATTGATCCGAGATCAAAGAATGCAAGAAGGAAGAGGTATGGTTATAGTCAGTTAACGTACTTCCTAATTTTCTGCTGAGCGCTACCGGAAATGATGACAGGCTAAATTAGTTCCTTCGCTTTTATTGTTCACTTTTATTGTTCTTCTGCTGGGAACGATTTATTGAAATAAAATATAAGAAAAGGGCGTTATCGAAAAATATACAATAAAAATTTTAAAAATCATACAGATAAAAATAATACAATTTACACTTTTAATAACAAAATTTAAAAACTGAAAATTTTTATTTTATTTGAAGTTTTATAATAAATACATGTTCCTGAAAGTATATAAATAAAATTATTGAAATTAAAATAAATAAAATCATTGAAATAAAAATGACAAAATTTCAAGCATCATTAAAAAAATGTACGCTCCACAGAAAATTAGGAAGTACGTTAGCTGACTATAACCAGAAATATAAAACAGGA
>NC_136514.1:73722152-73832152 GCF_053919585.1 Euprymna scolopes
AAACCATACAAAATGAATAATTAATGAACTTTTCAAAGAAATATGCAAATTAGTTAATCTTCACGAAGTCGCTCACCTATCCATGACTGAGTATATTTAGAAGTTTCTTTTAATAATTTCTAAATAGAAAAAGATAGGCTTTTAATATCAATGCCAGAGCGAGAAAAAAATTCATCTATGCTATAAAAATAAAGATTTTACAAGACATTTAATGGAATAGTTTTAGCCATTGATTGAGGTTGTGTACAATTACTATGAAATACTCATCGATTGATCCTATTTACTTGCCTCCGCATAAGGCCAGAGTTAGCTCCCTTGAAAGAGGTACTCAGGGTTTAAACAAAAATTAAGATTGCATCAGTCTGGGATGATTGAAAACAAAAAGATGAAATGTAGTATCAAAATTGATACTACACTTTGCTCCTAGCCAAAAGGCCTGCTTTGAGTTCTCTAATTGTAAATTATTCTGGTATGCTTGATCTTTCAAATATGTTTCAACATAAAAATGTGAATGTGATGACCATTCTGAAATGTAGCATTGACTGATGAGCCGAACTGTAAAGCCACGATTGGACTATCCCATAATTATGTTTGATGTGTGGAAAAATCCGTCCTGTTAAAAACTGTTGTGGTGTGATATTGTGTACTCCCTATTTCAGGTGTACATTGACTCTTCCAGAGACTATGAGTTGTGACTAAATATTGTGTCAGTCACTACAGGCATTAGTGGCAATCATAACCACAGTTTCGTAACATATTATTCTGTATCATACTGTAAATGCACTCTGGAAAATATACCATTATGTTGTCTAAATTATCAATTAAAGATTACAACAACCAAAATTTAAATACCATTATGACAAGGTCCCTGAGTTAAGGAATCACTATTCTGTAGTCCTTTCAATGTTTAAACGTTCTGGAGGCTTCCAGTTTGGAGCATTACATTTCCGGGTTTTGCTTTGGGTGTTCGTAACGGGAGAAAGACGTTACATGTTACACGCAAAGAACAAAACAAAGGTTAAAAGGTATACATTCACACCAGAGATATTGAATGTGTGTTTAGGAATAGAGGATTACAATAATAGACGACATAGAATGTTCGTGAATATTAAGAGTTCTTGTAGAACAAGAAGAGTCTTTAGTCGAGATATAGAAGAGTTACAATGTTGACAGTTTTAGTGCCATGCACTAGGTGTATCAGAATTTGGGGGGAATTTTTGACACCCCTAACAGAAAACTGCGAATAAAATATAAAAAAAACTCGTAATTTCTCATTTGAAAGTGGGTTGTTTATTTTCTGTATGGAATATACTTCCAACATAAACTATTAAAGTTATTTAAAAAATAATAGAAATATTATTTTTTATTTTTTAAAAAATAGTGTTTACAAAGTGCCAGTGTGCTTCCAACCAGCCATTTTTTTTACGTATGAAATCAATTGAATTTTACGAGTGAAATTTTTTTCAATTTTTAAACTTTAAAAATCTATAAAAATTTTCTATTGGTTCAATTTTTACGATATTTTTAGGATCTATGTGAAATTTTATGGTCTTTCCAATAAACCGAATATAATATTTTAGACAAACTTTTTTTTTATTTCACCCCCACCTATATTGAAATGTCTATTAAAATTTAAATAATTAATTTACTCAATAAAGTTTTATATATCATAAATTGAAGATAAAAGATCAATAAATAAAATATTCTAATTTAAAACAAAAAAGAAGTGTATTTTGGAAATTTACCTGTAAAGTCCAAAGTGTAAAACCTTTTTTTAATGAAAGCTCATGTTATGCTTATATCGTCAAGTAAATACCGAACGCTGACGGCATTTTTTTCTATTTCATTCACTGTTTTCTTTTTTTAGACATTTAAAAAAAATCACTCGATAAAGTAGAAATAAGATAAAACAATCAAAAACTCGTGTATTTCATTAAGAGAATTAAAAAAATCGGTCGACTGGATTTTTTGTTTAACGGAAAAAAACTTATAAGTGAGTGTGTGCTTTTTTTTTAACTACAGAGGCCCAAAAATACTAATTTTGGTTAACAGCACGCAATAAAAGACATATTAATTCTGGCGTTTATAAGTCACCGTAAGATAATCATGAAAAAAATTAGAGATTTCTCTCCCTTTATCAGAACAGTCAATAAATCTGAGTTCGCATTTTTTTTAATTCTTGTTTAAAAAAAAGTATTTTATTTAAAAAGGACATGAAATATAAGTATAAATATGGATAAATTCTTAACAATGAACAATGTAAGTACACATTAAATAGAATTTTTTATAGGTAAGTGATTTTTTGGAATTTATATATATTTTTTATAATCGAACTAAGTAAAATTTCGTTGATTTTCTTTAAATCTTTTTTAAAGAAAACCGATTTAAAAAAAAAACAAATATTGCATAATTTGCAATTAAACTTGTTATTTTTTTATTTTTTTTTTCTTTTACATTTGGTCTTTGCTCCTTTAATTGAAAAAAGAATAGGGTTTGAATTACATTTTTCAAGCGGTTATAAGCTTCGACAGATAGTAAGTTGATTTATTCAAGTTCATACACCTAGCATTTTAATGGCCGATTCTGATTCTGAAATATTGTAAACAAAAATTCTCTGCTCAATTATGTTTTCTTAATTAAAAGTTATTAAAGAGAGTGTTCATTGCTATATGGCATAATAATATTGACACACCGGTTCCCGTTAGATCACCGAAGTTAAGCAACGTTGAGCCTGGTCAGTACTAAAATAGGTGACAATTTGGGAATTCCAGATGCTGCATATGTTCTCCGCTTATCTCGGCATCGTTTCCAGTCGTCTTGGACTTCACCCTGCCACTGGACCCAAGCAGTGCCGATTCAGGAGAGGTGTGGTTGGAGATAGCGCAACTCTTGCTTCAAAATTTCAGGAACAGCTACTCTTACAGGGGGTATCCATTGTCTTTCGGGGCTGAACGGAGGCTTCCATTGCTTTTTATATTATTAGAAAGAAACTGAAAGAATGTTTGAATGTTGTGTGTGTGCGTTCGTTAAGTTGTGATGGATTTTAGTCATCTTTTTAGAGCCAATAGGCTCTGCTTCACGTATGCTGTCAATTCTGGGTTCAAGTATGGAAGAGAAAGAAAAGACAGCGAAATGTTTGGGTTCAACCTTTTTATTTACTTCGTCACGTGCTCAGCTCACTTGAGAAATGGCGTATGATTGAGCAGGCCGGGAGGTAAGCTGCATATGCTGCGCAAATCAGCTTTGAACTTGTAAATGAAAAATATTTAACTATTAAACCCACGAAACATCTTCGCTAGTGCCTTCACACCATAAACAGCGGCTGTAAAAATAACAAACAGTGGCTGTAAAAATAACAAATATAATGCTTACTTTGTGTGAGTTGATTGTGACAGTATTTGCGTGTGCGTATGCGTATATATATGTGTTGATTTCTTGTTAATGAAATTTGGGCACTTGTACAGTTTAATCAAGACATTAAAAAATGAAAAAAAAAAAAAAAAGGTTATATTGTACGTATCCGTTTTGGACTGAAGATCTCCGAAAAAAAAATTCAACTTAATTTGATAGAGTAGGTTTTTTTTTGTTTGTTTGTTTGCTTTTTTTTTTACAGTGGAAAAACACGTTTTTATGACAGTGCGTTGAAGGTAGACATCTTTAAATTTTTTTGAACACGTTATGGGGAAATAACTCAGTTTAAAGCGCCGACACTCCCTCTCCATCTTTAATATTAGCTTTTCTTCTTAAAAAATCGAACCTTTTGCTCGGTATCATAAGTTGTTTTTTCGCTGTAAAAAAAAATATATTTGATAAAATTAAGTGAATTTTTTTTTTTTTCGGAGAACTTCATTCCATAACGGATATGTACAATATAACCTTTTTTTTATATATATATTTTCATTTTTTTAATGTCTTGATTAAACTGTACAAGGACTGAAATTTGTATGCATACATATTATCAGTGGCAGTTCATAATGTCGTTTGCTTTATTGATCAAGTAATTGCTATTGATAGTTTGTGCTTTGCATGGCGAATAAACAGATAAACTATTTGATATTAGATTCAAAGGGGGGAAAACTCTGTTGGTGGGGAAATAAGCAGTTTGCTGTAGCATGGAGATTTTGCACGTCATTTGATGTTTGGCTTAGATTGTTCAACTTTTATAAGTGTTCGTATTCAATATTCTAGAATATTTTTCTTTCCGCCCCTAACATGCTGCTCGGCTAATTGTTGTGTAAGCGTTTTGTTGTCGTCTGCATATTGTCATTTAGTAATCGTATTGATTCGGTCAATACTGGTAGATGCATATTTTCGAATTTAGCAAACCTTCTATTCAAACCTGAGAAATTATACACAAGTCTCGAAAAAATCTTGAAATATGTTATTCTCACAATGTCCGACATTCTTCAAGTGTATTTATTTTAAAAACCTTGGGCGCTTCTTTGTTATAATAGGAAAATCCAAAAATTAAAAAAAAAAATGAAGTAGATACCAACTAAATCGTCATGCCACAATATTACAGCATTATAACATAAAATATGTACTTTACATGAATCCGTGACATCCGCCATTGCTTGTAATAAGGCGGACTGAGTTACTTCCCGTTTATATGTGTAAACTTGGAATTTATTTCAGAAACTATTTTCATTAATAATTAATTTTCTATCTTATTTTGTTTCATAATTTTGAGACATGTTACCAAATTCAATATGACAATTAATAGATATCATGAATTTTATTTGAAATTGAATATTTCGAATTTCGAGAGTATAACGAAGAAGCGCCAAAACTTGTGAATCTTTTAGTTAAATTTGGCAAACCTATAGTCGAATTTGAGAATCGTTATGCAGAACTCGGAACCTGTAAGTAATTTTAAATGAGACTTTACCAGCAATGTAGATTGTCCTGATTGAAAAGTGAGTGTATATTTCTCTGCATTTTGTATTTGTTGTGTTCGATTTTTTTAAATTCTTTCTGGTATTTCCTTTTCCCTTAAAAAATATTTGATTGGGCCTCCAATGTATATATATTTATACACACATATAAAAAAAAAAATAGGAAAAAACTATGTTATGTGTTCATCAACGTTTCGTCTTTATTACAAAACTTCCTCTGGATGAATGAAATTAAGAAACATACAACTTCCTTCTTTTTTTTTTTTTTTTAATTTCCAACGACTTTTTCCGTTTCTGAAATGGAACAGGGTCATACATTTCATCACATCAAAAATAAATTTTCAAATATTTGTGCTGGTGTTTTGTTTTATTAATTTCATTCATCAAGAGGAAGTCTCGTAATAAAGAGGAAACGTTTATGAACACATAACTTGGTTGGTCCTTTTTTTATTTCTCTATTTCGTCGGAATACTATTTCCATTATTCTCATTATATATATATATATATATATATATATATATATATATAAATATATATATATATATGAGGATTGATAATTTGAACTGCTGTTCTCATCTAGGATGTTATTTTCAACACTTTTCAGCAGATGTAACCTCCGACCATCTTCATGTGCTTTTTGTCAAACTCAGAAAATCTTTATGTTGAACTCGGGAACCTTCCAAACTGGAGCTTTTATTTATTCCATTGGAGTAGATTGTTCTCGTTCTGTCAGCCAGTGACAGTCTTTTGGGGGTTTAATGCTCAATTTTCATTAACTAAGAATAAAATTAAAAATAAATACTTAAAAGATCTATCCGATCATGGCTGATTGAACGAGAACAATGACTTAAATAATAATAGGTTCAGTTTGAGAGTCTAGTAAATTTCCTGAGTTCGTAAAGATATACCTGAAGGAGATTGGAGATTACATCGGTCGCAACGGTGTTAAAATAATACCCAAGATGAGAATAGTAGTCTGAATTGTCTAACTAATACAAATCCTCATCCAAAACAAAAATATTTTTCTGTTGTGTATCTTTCCAAAAGCTCATCTTTTTAATTTTTTATTTATTTACTTTTTTTTTTTTTTTTTTTTTTTTTAGGAGGGGTCATTATAACTTGGGTCGAACGTATTCGTACGCCATTGAAGACATCAAAGGAATGCAAGAAACGGACACAAGGATCAACTCCGCAGAGACCTCAATAGAATTGAAAGATATGCACGATGATCACCATATAATTCCATACGAAAATGGTTTCTGACAATGAATCTGATGTTTCGACAAATGTTACAAGTTTTATGGCTGAAAAAAAATAAGAAGAAACGGCGACAAAAACAATAAATAATAAAACAATTTAAAAAAAAAAAATATCACTTTTTGGGAATATCTTTAAAAGCCTTAAAGTAAATCATGTGGTTAACAACAACTGCCGGTAAAACTCCAAAATAGTTAAAACTCAATAATCCGTGAATCCAAAGAAATAATACATACTTTTTGTCAAACGCATTAAATATATAATTCTCCCGCTAATTTTGCCAAGTTTTAATGTTTGTAATACTTTTTCTATATGTCTTATCGACACTTGCTATTACGTACGACACATACATAATACCAACTGACTGTTTTCTTTTTACCTTAACCCTGACCTAGCCATAATGGCTGCCAAGATGTGTGTACATGTTGTGGCCACTCTTAAAAGTTGGTAAGACGAATTTTATACAAGAAAAATTGTGAAATAAAGTGTTCTAAACATTCAAACTTGGATAGTTATGTCGAGAATTTTACTCTAAAGCGGTTGATATAAATTATGTGTTGTTCTTTAGGAGGTACAAGTGAATGAGTGTCAACTACTTTGAACTTGCACTGAGTCCGCCATTTTGAATAAAAAATTTCAACGGCAAAAAAAAAAAAAATGCAGACGACACGTTTCAATGAAAACATTGACTTCAATTTGAAACTATGAAACTACTCAGCCAGAAAATTAAATCTGACATAATCAGGCTTACACTCTTCCTGTAAATAAAAACATTCTCTTTAAAAAACATAAAACAAAAACTCCAAAGTTAATATATTTATTAACCTTAAAAACAAAGGAGGGGACCGAGGTGCCAAATGTCAAATGTGAAAAAAAAATGTTTTTCTTAAAATGACCTCTGTTAATTTGGTTCACAAGAATTTACATTCTCGTGAATTTTGTAAGAATTTCTGGAAGTGCATCAAATTGGATTTTTTGGTGCAAATGCGAACAAAAATTCTGTTTATTTTGTGTACGAATTATTTTTTCAACTCAAAGAAGAAAAAAGAATATTAATAATATTAATATTATTACATTATGAAAGAAAAAAATTACTGGAATTCCCAGAATGCACCAGCACATTAAAAAAAAAAACATGGCTACCTTTTTTTTTTTTTGAGGTTGAATAATTTGGAAACTGTTATCAAAATGACACTCTAATTTTTAAATTTTCATTTTTTTTTTTTTTTTCATTGAACATTACAAGAATATTTTTTAATTATTGTATCCTTACAAGGTAAACGTTACTATTAGTGACATAAATTATTTTAAAGGAAATGCAGTTGGGAAATTTATTGCAAATTATTTATTTTGGTTAATCTTATTTGTGACCTATTTGCGTTAACAAAGATTAATATTTAATATAAAATAAAAGTGTTTATTTGCCGTAAACATTGGTTGTGAGTGGCAGCTATCTTACTTTTCAAGGAGTAAGATACCAAATCGAACCGGAAATGACGGACAGATATTACTTTAATTCAAGTCATTCAATTAAAACTATAAACGGGGCATCATCTCTGGTTCGATTCCTTACTTTCTGAGAAAAAAATGCAAGATGGCTTGCATTGATTACTTTTTTCACAACCAATATTTACGGCAAATAAATATGTTATTATTTTCTATTGAATATAAATTATTTTAATTTTATAATAAATTTTAATACAAACCCAAATAAACCGTTTGTTTATTTTTATTTTTATTTATTTCCCAGCTGTATGTGTTCTTCAGAAGTGATTCATTTATTTTCTGCTTCCTTTTTTACAGCTCGTTTGACTCATTGATTAAGTAGTCTCCATCAATTCGCTGTTTGGATACCTCATTATAATACAGCTTCATATTCCAGTAGATTCTTTCCAAGAACAGCAGAGTTGTGGAACTCTCTTCCTGCTCACTGTTTTCTTACTACCTATTCGCTTGATCTTTTCACGACTGAGACAAATAGGCATCTCTTGTCTATGCAATAATCTTTCGTTCTTGTGAGCTCCTTACATCAAGTGGCTTCACGCCTTATCTGGAGCGACTTCCATTTAAAAAAAAAAACTAATAATAATTTATGTCACCAATAATAACGTTTACCTCATATAAATATTTTGATCTACAAACTTGCTAGTTACATTTAAAAAAGAAAACGAAAATATTCTTGAAACTCGTTAAATCATTTACAAAAAAATTCACATTTAAACTTTTTATGGTTCAATTGTACTGTAGAGGTTGTTTGAATATCTCATCTATTTCGCTCGCGATTTGCTTATCAGATAGTGGCTAAAATTGATTCCTGCTGCGAAATTGTTTTTGTTTTGTTTGTTTGTTTGTTTTTTTTTCTCCCCCCCCCCCACTAATAAAATCCTAATTTGAATTTTTATTTAAAATTTTTAATCGTCGCGGCCATTTCTTTTTTTTTTTTTGGTAAAATTACAGAATAGTTAACACTCAAGCGTTGATAAACACTCTCTCATCCCCCCCCCCAAAAAAAAACAATGCATTAGAATTAAATTTTTTTAACGAAAGCCATGTACTTTTAACGTGTGAAAACGATTTGTTAGATTTCTTATTTTCTACTTTTTTTCTAAAAACTGTCTTTTCAACAACGAAGGCTACAGTTGTGCCATTTTTTTTTTTTTTTTTTTTTTTTAATTCGAGAGTGTTAACGATTTTGTAATTTTACCGGTTAAACACATCTTTCAAAATGTCGGTTAGGTAGGGAATTTCTTCCTAATGTGTTTTATATAAATGATGTATTGTTGCTTATTTGAAGAGAACGAGTTCTTCTTGACTGTTAACTATTCTGTACTTTTACCCATTTTCTTTTCGACTAGTTATGTTTTAGACATTTCTTTATTTTTACTAAGTTTTTTTTTCTCTCGTATATTTTTCTACCAAGAAATAAAAATTTAACAAATGCAATGACTGTCAGTGATTCTCACATTAAAGGTAGATTCTCAAAAAGTAGATTATTTCCGAACAAGAAATACGATGTAAGTCCAGGAATTAATCTACTCCAGAATCTAAGCAAAAATAAATAAATAAATAAATAAGGAAAGAAGAGAAAGAGAAAAAAAAAACAATTATGAATTATTTCAACGGCCTCTATAGTGCAATTGAGCCACTTTTCTTCTCTCTGTAAAATATGTTATATGGAATAGTTGTTTAATGTTTGATCCATTGTTTCATCTTTAAGGAACCGGTTTGGTTAGGTTCGTCTGTTTCCCACATATCAAACTGCTCTTTTCTAGAGCAGTGGCGCTATCATGAAATATTATGTATCTTTGGTTTAGAAGCACAGATGAACCATAATACTTGACTTCGGACGATGAACTTTAATTCTAGCATAGAAATGCTAGAATTAAAGTTCATCGTGCGAAGTCAAGTATTATGGTTTGACTTAACAATTTTAAAAACTTCAAAATCATATTCGAACGGTAAACAACGGCTGTATCTTTATTAAACAAAAAAAAAAAAACCCGCCCGCCTTCCCTATAAACAATGTTTATACAGCAAAGTCAAGTATGTTCACATGCGCTCCTAAATCAAGGATTAACAACATTATAAGAAATATTTGTATCTTTTGTAGAAAAGTCCCGGTCCTTGTCCAAATTTCCCCTATATTAAAAAACAAAAAATAAAGAAAAATCTGTATGTGTACGTACCTGTGACGAAACGAAAATATCATATTCCAAAAACCACATAAATTGATCAAGTTGTTTTATTTTTAAATAAGAAAATCAAATTTTAGAATATCCAAAAAGTGACTGTCTCGCCATACATTTTTAAAAAATATCTAAAAAAAATAAACGGAGATAAATCAATTGTAACATATGTTGTAATGCCTGTTCACTTAAATTACTTCAAAATGATTTTTACAAAAATAAAACGACTTGATCAATTTACGTAATTTTTGGAATAGGTACACCATACACATTTTTCTTTATTTATTATTCGAAGATAAATATATTTGCTTTCTGTGAACTAAAATAAATGCAATAAAAATGTAGGTTAATTTGGATAGTTGGGGGGGGGGGCTCTTTAAAATAGGAACAGAAATATATTGGCAAACGTTTTTGCTCATGGGGTCGACAACTCATTCTACCTCATGGGCCAGATCATGTTATAATGACGAGTCGTGGGCCTGACGAAGGCCATTAATGAAAAACTAAAGACAATTACATATGCAGACCTTTGTCCACCTACATATTTAAAGCCATACAAAAAAAAATAAACATTGAAAAATTAGAAAAACAAAAGAAAAACTAAAATTTAAAAAAAAATACACTTAACAAAAATTAGTTTTCTTCAAGGAACGTCAAAATACTTCAAAGTGAAAAGAATCATTTGAAACGAAACGGATGAATTTATGATATGTATGTTTGAAACTTTTGAAAAGATAAAACATGGCCGATTGAAAAATTCAGCAAATTACATAATGTAGGCACAGGGGTAAGCGATAGAGGAGGGGGGGTCGCTATTGAAAAAATGAGATAGAAAGCCGACTGAGACAACATTGTCATTTTGAAACTGTCCATGCCTAATGTCTGTCATGGGTCGGTTGGTTAAACCAGTTCTCAGTATTTCTTTTATGTTTTTTTTTTTTAATCACGCAGAAATGGAGGTTATTGAGTTTTGATTGTGTTTTTGCGGTCATAGTATTCAACTTCGGATGCATGAATCAGAGGAGCAGCCTTTTGTTGATTTCTAAAGCCATATCTCTCATGTTAAACTAGCCATTACAGGCCCGTCAAAATTCCTTTGCGAGCCGAATACAGCCTGTAAGTTGTAGGTTACGAACCCTTGTTCTGGATGCTTACAACTTTTATGGAACATCTACGATTTTTACCGAATATTTACGACTTTTCAGTAAAACGAAGAAAAAAAAAACGTTCCAATCGTAATAAAAATCATTTTTGTTAAACTAGGACTCCAGACTCTGAGTTAAATCAAAATCGTTTCCTGATATTAAAGACTTTGGTTAAAAAATAAGTAAAAATAAATTATCAAGGTAATTTATAAAAGTCGCGGTCATGGAAAAACACGAAAAATGTTTAAACATTACAAATAGTTTTAGTTTGTTGTCTTCGTCATATAATGCTAAATGAGGAAGCATTTCTATTAAAATCCAGTTAGTATTGTGCATCTAAAATTGAGAAAAGTATGCTTGAAAATTGTCCACTTTATGTGAATAAGTGAACTAACATGACATCAGGTCAAATTCGGTCGCCATCTTGTTTGGATTTCGTGCGGGTTCTGCAAATCAAAAGTCTAGTCGTCAGAGGAGCTGCTTGTTAAGCAGGCGACAAGATTAGCGGTAACTGGATAGTTTGAGTTTGTTGAGTTCGAGTGCGGGGAATTAAAAGAGATTGGACTGTGTAGAATATTTCTTGACATTGCTTAAGTACCAATTAGGTAGCTCCCGATGCATAGCATCAATGTTTCAGCATCCATTTTTTTCTTTTTGCGAAAGTTAAAAAATATCTATTTGAAAGAAGGTCGAAAATTGGAGGTTACATCGGACGAAACGTTGTGAACATAACAACTAAGGCGAGAATAGTAGTCCGAATAAGACAATTAAACTCGATACGCAGGGCAGTCGCTAGAAAAGTGGAAATTTGTCAAACGATAATTTATTTTTACAAAGGATAATTTTTACAAAGGATGATTTTTTTATAAAAGTTTTCTAAAGACTAACATTATTATAGACTCACAGATGCACAAAATGTCGTCTTAATCTACAAATTCGAACTCGCGTGGCGTTTACAAGAGTAACCTGTTGGATACCATTCTAAGCTTCTTTTTTTTTTTTTTTTTTTTTTCAAATCATCAATCAAGTCTATTTCTGAGTTCCTGTGAATAACAAATTCCAAAGAAAAGAAAAAAATATATATATATATATATATATATATATATATATATATATATATATATATATAAAGTGTAAATTTCCAGGTTAATAATCCATGACATTTAAGGTTTTTGGGGGTTTTTTAGGACCAATTCTCCGGTGCAATGAAATCTGAATAAATAAAATCGAAACACTCATTGTGTAGGCATTTGGTCCCATCTCGCTGCCATGTCTATGCTTTGTCATCCATTAAATTTGTTTATATTGTGGAACATTTGTGAAATTCACAATAAATTTGATGGTTTACTGTTGCTTTTCTTTCTTTTTCCTGCTTTCAGAATTATGATTTACACCCTCAAATTTCTCACTTTTCTAGCAACTACGGTTTCTGAAATAAGTCCACAGATAAAATGCCGTGAAAAAATACTGCTTTGTTGATGTTGAACCAGAAGGCGTTAAACAAAGCATAAGTTGTCATTCAAAATCGCCTTAAAGTCATTTTCACTTTTCCTAATATTTTAATTCCGCTTTTCACTCCCTCCCACTTTTAAGCATCCCCCCTCATCACACATGCAATAAACTTGACCCAAAGTGGCTGAAAAGTGGGAACATTTTAAGAAACAGCTCTGGATAAAACTTGATAAATTATCTGTACATTCATACATTGACATTTATAAATTGACATTATAATTGACATTTTGTTTTTTTGTTTTTTTTTAACATTACGAAAACATCGATGAATTAACATTTTTTTAAATTACGAAAACAGTTATACAAAATTTTTTGTTTGGATTTTAATAAAATTCCACTCTCAAATTAATAAAATTCCATTATCAAATGGAAAATAATTGTACAAAAATAATTATATTTTGTATTTGTTTTTCTTTTGTTTTTGTTTTCACATTTTCTGTAAGTATTGTTTGCGTGTTCAAATTAGGGACGCGCAATAAAAGTGAAAGTAATTCTAAATTATTGTGAGAAATTAATCTCACAAACTCAATACTTCCTGGCAGAGGCAAAAATAATTCCAAAATTACAAAACCATACTTTTAAACTCAAATTTTATTCAGTTATAACATCAAAGAAAGGTTGTTGGTCCGGGTACAGTCCTTGCAAAACGGTGGGTCAGTTTTGCCTCCCGAATTGGGAGCCAGTAGTTAACTCCTTTTGGTTAGAGTGGTAGCGTGGTTTTCCTTCGAAAAGGTCCATGATAATTCATGGTGTTCTCGGCAAGAATTCTGGTGCCTTTAATTAGGCATAAATCGAGTCCCTTGAGACCCTAATTGAATTGAGAAAAGTTCAAACATTTAGTTGATATAAAGATGATGAAAATGTTCAAATGACACCATCCTCTAATTGAGATATCTTCCACACAATGTAAAGGTGTCTCTGCTTGTAGAGATTTCAAGTTCTTTTTCACCAAACATTTAGGTGATATAACATGAAGAAATTGTTGCGCCTCCATTCTCGATAAGGCATTCTTCTCGGAGCCGACTTTTGGTGAGTCTTGCTCTTGCCGGAGGTTTTTTGTGGACTGAAAAACAAATGGGTGTTTCCAAAAAAGGCGCCAAGTAATTATCTTGGCCCATACAAATAAACCAATCACAGGCTGCCTACAAGAAATGCGCGTAGGCGACTTAAAACATGAAAATGGCACTATAACTGGAATTTTTCATATTATTTTAAGCAATAGAAGCTGTTAAAAATGATTGTAACATTTTTAAATTACAAACATTGTCAACGGCTTCCATCGGAAAAAAATAATCTCAAATATGCAAACAACGCTTCTTACAAGAACAACGAGGACCCGTAACATAACGGATAAAGTACTTGGTAAAATTCAGTTGTGTGTTACACTTTTCAGGATGTTGAAGGTTCAATCCTCAGTGCGGGCGACACTCAAAAATATAATTACAAATTAGTTAGGACTTCTCCCCAGTCATGGCTGACGGAACAAGAACATGCTACTCACGTGGATTGAATATAGGGTTCTGTTTGAAATTCTGTGCAAATTCCCAAGTTCAACAGAAAGATTACCGAATTCAACAGAAAGATTACCAAGTTCAACAAGAGACACCTGAAGAAGGCCATAGGTTTCTTCGTAGAAACTTTGTGAAAATAGTACACAAGATGAGAACATAAGTCCGAAGAACCCAAATAATATAAAGAAACAATCCACATCTTCAAACTTCAGAAAGATAACAACAAAAAGGAGTTTTTTTTATTTTTGCATCAATATGCAACAATCGATGAGGCATGTTGGTGAAAGCTGACCAAAGATGAGATATAAATCAGCAGGTAAGGTTTTGGCCTCTTCATTTTGCAATGCTAAATTGATTAGCTTAAAAAAGTAAATATTATATAGGATTATTGATACATTTGGAGGAAGAAATCTACAAAAATAAAGAAAAAAGTGCTCTTTTTACAAAGAGAATACATTGTATTGCCAGTCGATCACAACAATGGTAAAGCTTTCACACCAACCCTATTTTCCAAATCTAGCATACAGCGACTACTGACTGGTTAAAACCTCAAAAGAATGCTCCAGGGAACGAGACTTGGATATCAGAAACGGGTGCATATTTTGAAATCAAAGACAAATTGTTTTACAAAAAAAAAAGCATCGAATTGTTTTAGAAATGAATTTGTTGGAATCAGTGTATCATAGAAAAACACTATGTTAAGGAATAAAGTTGAATTTTAACTAAAAGTTGGTTTTATTTGTTTGGCCTCGGAAGTATTGAGTGGTATGCTTAAAGGATTTGAACTGTTGTCCAATCAAAACAGCATTCACTAAAACAACATTCACTGCTACTGCTACTTCAAAGGACATAATCAGCATATTCCATTGCTTTTTGATGCATTCAACAACATTTCATGTAACCAAAAAAGTCATTGTTATTTTTAAATAATGAACTTGTGCAAAAAATATCTTGTTTTAATTAGGTTTTTTTTTATAACTAAAACAAATGTGAACAAAACTTTTAACTTTATGTTTTGTTTTTAGGGACTTTTAAACGCTTTCACAAAAATTCAATTCACAAAGTCTCCATATGCCAGAAAAAACAGTCGACTATGTCATATACCATCTACTATGACTAATAGAGGGCTATTAAACTTGATATAGCGATATGAGACAAGAAGGAGAAAGAAGCAACCTTAGTAGAAGTCAGTGTCCCCAATAATGCTGGGTTAAAAAAAGCTTCTGAGACTGACCTTCAATCCTTGTTTGAAATGGAACACATGAATCAAATCTGCATCGAAGGAAATATGGCTGGATCATTCTACCTCTCTAATAAATATCTCGTACCAAAGCAATCCTCTATCTGTATACAAGCCAAGTATGTCCTAAACTTGAGCACTGTTGCCACATTTGGACAGGAGCTGCTCACAGCACCCTATCCTAATAGAGTTCAAAACCAGCTCCAAAACCTAGTAGATGAGGCCCTTAATTCTTCTCTGTAATCTTTTTCCCACAGAAGAGAACGTTGCGAGCCTGTTTCTTCTGCTCTATCGCTATTTTCATGGCGAGTACTTGTCTCATTCCCCCTTGCCAAACTTTCACAAAAAAAACACTCGTCTAGCTACAACTACTATCAACAATTTTCCTCAGTCTCTACCTGTGCCTAAATCTAAACACAGATTCCATGAACAATGCTTCTTTCCCAGACCTGCAAACCTGTGGAACATTGTTCTGCTAGCCTGCTTCCCATCTGACTACAGTATGGTAATGTAAACAAGTTCTTGTTGAACCGTCCTCTTAACTAATCAAATTCAACCAAATTTACACGATTAACGATTACTACACTACCACCTTACGTTCATTAACACTTATCCTCGAGTGGCCGTAATAAGTGGTGACTCTCAAGTAAAAAAATATATATATATATATATATATATATATATAAAAATTACAATAAGTTTACCAAGGTAATCAAAATGGTAAACTTAAAATATATTATAAATATTAAAGAGTTAATATTTACAAGTAAAGTAATTTCAACCAGATGTAAAAGCTCAATAAAACTGAAAAGGAAATAGAGCTTATAATATGAACAAATGATTAATAAAACATGTTAAAAAAGCATCTTGAAAAAGAGTTAAAAACATATTTAATTTAAAAAAGGAAGCACAAGATAAGTGGATAGTCCTTAATCCGCAGAGTTTCGAAGAAATACTCTCCTTCTCAGAGGGCAGGAATTAGCAAAATGCTGGATCGGATTTTGCATGTAAAAGTATTTAATGAAACCACAAGTAAGTCACAGATCTTACTTGGTTAAAAAAACAAAAGGTGAGGTAAGGGGAATAGGAGGTAAAAGAAAAAATGATAAAAAGATTTCACATGAATGGATAGTCCGGTGAAGGGTAAAAAATCCAAGAATGGTAAAATCCAAACACGGTCGAATTAAAAACTTCCAATCCAACAGGTAAGTTCCAATATATATATATATATATATATATATATATATATATATATATATATATATATATATATATATATATATATATATTGCTTTGAAAAGTATGAATGGAGTCATTATGGGTGAAAAAAAAAAAGAGAAACGGGAAATTGTATAGAGACAGATCGACTTTTTGGACGTCCTTGTAGAAAGGATAGGGAATCGGTTTAATACAACTATATACAGGAAACCTACCTTCACAGGGTTGTATATTAGTTGGGATTCCTTTGCCCCTATGAACAGGAAAATAAGTTTAATTAAGACCTTGGTCCACCGTGCACTCATGATATGCTCGCCAAGCAAACTTGAGGAGGAACTTAAGAAAATAACGGACATGCTTATTAAAAATGGTTTTCCTGGTGGTATAATTTCTAAGCATATTCGCCAAAAACTTACTAGTTTTAACACTAAGCCTCTTTTCGGTCCGGCTAAATGTCCGGTTTATTTGAAGCTCCCCTACATAGGTTCAATTAGTAGGGGTTTTGTTTTTTGTTAGCAAGATCACTTCGGTTGTTTCCCACTGTTTTTACGCGGTGCAACCCCGAGTAGTGCTGTGTACCAAAACTGCCTTCCCAGCGTTTAAAAAAGATGTACTTCCCACGCTACAAAATAGTTTAATAATATATGAGTTTAGATGTCGGTGCGATGCTGACTACGTGGGTCGAACTTTTCAACGTTTAAGGGTCAGAGTGGCACAACAGGTTCCTGGGTATTTACGCAAACTTTTTTATATCATCCGGGTCTTTAAGGAATACATCCGGGCCTTTACGGAATACATCCGGACGACCACCAATTCTCGAATCGTCAATTGGTGTTCATTTGTACGAAAATAAAACTTGTGGCCAAGCATATTCTGATGAATGTTTCCGCATTTTACATAAAGCCCGGAACAAACAACACCTCAACATTTTGGAGGCCGTCAGTGTGCTGATGCGCAAACCAGCTTTATGTAGACAAAAAGAACTTTCACATAAATTAGAGTTATTTAAAGAACTCTAAAAAAAAAAATATATATATATATATATATATATATTTATTTTTTTTCTCTCGACTTCATCTCCTCCCCTTTTTCCATTCTCATTCGTTAATTTAATGCAACTTACCGACGAGATCTATTGAAAAGGGTCAGTCGAAAGGTTAACCTCTAGATCCCTTAATTTTTTTTACACGAAATTTCGTATGGATCCTTTTTTTATTCGATTTTTTTTTTTTTTTACCTATAATTCTTTTTAGTCGATCTGTCTCTATACAATTTCCCGTTTCTCTTTTTTCTTCACCCATAATGACTCCATTCATACTTTTCAAAGCAATATTAAAATTGTGTACCACGAAACATTTGTTTATATATATATATATATATATATATATATATATATATATATATATATATATATAGAGAGAGAGAGAGAGAGAGAGAGAGAGAGAATAAATGACAAAAGTTATATTCCAAAATTCATGATGTCTACCATCTTATAATTTATTCCTTTATAAGTTAACTTATACAATTCTTGACAGTATCTGTTTCGTAGCACAAAATCAATCACTTAATTATTATATCAATCAGTGAATCTATTATGCCCTTAACTCATCAGAAGAAATAGCAACAATCAATCCGTCAAAAGGAATTGAAATGTGATTTGACATGGTAAAAATCCGAAAATTGGAAGAGAAGTTGCAGATACCTTTATATATTTCCATTACGCCATATAATTTTTATCAAACAAAGTCATTAAACCCAACTATTCGTACTAACAATCTTAATTAATTTATGAATCTTCTAACAAAATGTTCTATTTAATAATTAATAAATTTATTCATTCTAAGTTTGTATACATACTTATGAAAATAATATCAACAAGTTGTAAACTCTTATACATGTTTGTATATACGAAACTAAGCTAAAAAAAAAAAAAAAACGATTTATCATTTCAGACATTTATTATAACTAAACAATTGATCCGAATTGAAAACCATACATAATTCAAATCTATTAGCTATTACAATCAAACTCATCAATCCTTACAATTATAATTTTTAAAATCATACAATTCAAAACTATACTTACGTTTTGTTAAGTTTAAAATTCTTTTATATCGTAATTGTCAATAATTAAATTAACTTAATAAAGTGAGGCAGAGTTACCTCCCTTGTAACAAATCTAACGAAATTAAATTTACTTATATTTATTAATTTTTATTTTTACAATCCATATTCAACTAATAATTAATTTTTAATTTTAATATAGTTTTAATGTCTTTCACTCAATATTATTTTACAAATTAAATCGATTTATATTATAAATTAATTCACTAATTTTTCCAATACAAAATGTTAGTATTACAGATTATTTCAGTCGATAATCATAAGTTATTAAGTTATACTTCACATCCACCAATGTTGAATTGTAAATTAATTAGTTACTTCTATTTACTTTAATTTTTATTTATTTATATATTTATTCGGGTTTGTATTACTGTACACATAGATTCGAAAAAGTTGTCAAAAAACAAATATATAATAAATAAATATTATCAAAGGCAAGATAAGTTACTTTTCTACCAAACTGGACACATTTTTTTTTGTTTTTATTCAATGTAACATGTTTATTCAGCTCGAAAAACATGCAGTGTTTACCGATGTATTGGAAAATTCAAAATGGCGCCCAACACTCTCTTTAACACGGTAAGTTTGGGAAAGGGTGTTATAAATAATAAACTAGACAAAATACTATTAAAAAACACCGAATATATGTCAACTTATGTCACGGTAACATATAATGAGCGAATTTCTAACAGTATTTTGTCTAGTTTATTATTTATAACATCTTTTCCTGAACTTACCGTGTTAAAGAGAGTGTCGGGTGCCATTTTGAATTTTCCAAGACATCGGTAAACACTGTATGCTTTTCGAGCTGAATAAACGTGTTACATTGAATAAAAACACGAAAAATATATCCAGTTAGGTAGAAAAGTAACTTATCTTGCCTTTGATAACATTTATTTGTTATATATTTGTTTTTTGACAACTTTTTCGAATCTATGTGTACAGTAATACAAACCCATTTATTCATATTATCAATATTGAAAGTAATATTTTTCATTTTTACAAACTTAACTCAATTCTACATCCCACAATCTAGTTTTAATAAACATTTTACGAACTTGTTCCTTATTTAAGCATCATTTTTGTTATTGTATAAATCCTAATTCTCTAATAAGTATGTTTCAGAGTTTCTTCCGCTGATAACATGTTATATTAATTATAATTAAATAAATGTATATTTAAGTTAAAATTAATTCTAGTTTTACTTCAAGTTAATAAGATTTATAAATATTGTTTAGACTTACAAATTATAATCCATATCCAACCCAGGTTAAACCCCCTCTCCTATGTACCTTAATTAAATCTTATTTTTTATTTATTTTTTATTTATTTATTTATTCAATTTTACTAATAATTCAATTTAACTAATAATTTCGAAATGAATTTATAGACGTTAATTTAATGAGTATATATATTAAAAAATATATAGTTTATCTTAATAGATATGCAATAGATATATCTTATTATAACTATAACATTGAGTTATACATTCATTGTAACAATTAAACCATTGGCTCATACATTTGAAACCACTTATCAATCAATTAATAATCGCTTGTTGCATCATATAATTTTATTTTTAGATCAACATTTGGAGTCTGTTTATTATAAATATATTTTAATATTATGATTATTACCTTTTTTTTTTTTACTTGTCTTTTCATAAACTCCCAGAATAACACAGTCTGCAAAGCAAACGGGTATAAACTCGTTATAGAAAATTATAAATATCTTCAACGTATAAAACAATATTTCTAACAATATCGTCTGGTTAATTCACAACCCAGAAACATTTAACACATGTGAGAGAACGCACGTGTTCATTAAATCAAAATAATGGGGTATATACTTATTCCTTTTTTTTTCTAATATATTGAGGAAAATATGTACATACAACTAACACTGGCTTCGGACACAGCGTCTCTATTTACTAGGCTTCCCACGAGGGTATAGTTAGATAAAAAGTCGTTTCTTAAAGTGGGGAAAATCCAGCTTCCAAAAAATATCGAACACGCTGGATTAGGACGAAAAATAAAATTACCTCAGTCTAGTAGGATTTCTTATTCGCTGACTAGGGACAGAAAATGCTATCGTTTCTCCCAAACGTAAATAGCAATACCCATGGAATTTCAACTAATGCAAGTAAAATGTAAATTATATTCCGAAAGAGAGTTACAAAAGTTACACCTTCAACTTTAGAAAGTAGAAAATAGAACATATATACGTATTGCTTAATCTCTCTCTATTAAGAAAAATATTTATGAAAAGTTGTGCGCTACACTAGACGTACGTAAAATATTAGTCAGATATAAATAAAGACACTAGACGTACATAAAAATGCTAAATTCGGGAATTTTTATTAAGCGAAAGTCGAATGTTCGAGACACACAGAATTAACAGTCACCTTAACTCAATGGTGATAGTAGTTGTTGAATGTTTTAAGGAGAGCATTAACAGATGCGCTAAGTTACAAGTTAACAATGTGGGAAGGGAAAACATCAATAAGACAGGTGTTGTGGACGAGGAAGTAACAGAAACGTGTCTCAAAATAGAAAGGGGAGGGCACACGCATCATATCATACAAGGCATATAGTAACTTAGTTCGCTAAATTATTCAAAATAACAGACCACTTAGTTTGAAAAGTATTCTGAAATAAGGGATCACGAATTTGCAAAATGCCTTTAGATAAAGGAAGAAATCCACAGTTGTCGAATGAATCAAAGAGACAAGTTGATAGTGTAAGGTAGCGGAGGTAACAGATATGTCAAGAGGTTAAATTTAACCCTAACTTGAAAGAAAAGGAATTAAAACGTATCTCGATTGGAAAAGGGTACACTTAATTTTCAAAGTGTCCCAAATAAGGGACAAAAAATTGCTAAATGTATTTAATATAGAGACAAAGTTTGCAAAATCCATTTACTGAAAGAGAATTAAAACGTATCTCGATGAAAAAGGAATACACTTTATTTTCAAAGAGTTCCGAAAAAGGGAATAAAAAATTTGCAAAATGTATTTAATATGGAGACAAAATTTGCCTAATGCTTTCAAATAAAAGCAGAAATTTTCCAAACTACTTTTACATAAAGAGAAAAATTTTCAAAATGTCAGAATTTTATCTTGCTTCCAGATAAATTTGATGCTAAAGTAACTAACCTGAAAAAAAAAATGACAGCATGGAATAAAAAGGGGGGGGGGGTAAAGAATAAAATATAAAGGTCTTGCTTTGAAATGAAGAAGAGATTTTATTTACAATAAAATTAGTTGCAAATTTTTCCCTTTGCGGGCATTAAACTTATGAAATGCCAAGTAACATGTAATGAAAAAAAATAACACTGGTTCTTATAATGAAGATGTCGTATCCATGAACGAATACAATAATAAGATTCAAAATAGTATTTCCTAATCGCACTCTCATCTGAAATAAATTTTAGGAGCGTACTCACAAATTGAAAGCCAGTCAGGCACGTGCCTTTTTCTTTTTTTCTCGTTTAAAGTCCTTTTAGAATTTTCTCTCCCTCCATGTTTGCGTGCAAACTGTAGACACGCAGATGGATTTTAAAAGTATGCCCGCGTCGCTTGCCTGGGGTTTTCTTTGTTGGGTTTTCTTCTTTGTAGGAGGTTCCAAAATTCCTTGTCACGTAGAATAAAGTCTTTTTTTTTAAATAATTTCACTCCTTCTAAAATACGTGCAAAACCGTAGTCACGTAGATAGTTTTCAGAAGTATGTCTCGTCACATACCTGGGTATTCTTGCCGGGTTTTCTTCTTTGAAGGAAGCTCGTCAAAACTCCATTCTCAGTGTCGGGCAATGAAACGAATGTCCAATCTCCACTTCAGCGGAATTTCAAAAGAGGCCGAAATTGGCGCTGGGCTTGTGACGTCATCACGGAGCTAGCATTTCTCTTTTCTCCAAATTAAAGGGAGTTTCGTACAAACCCAAAATGTACGAAACTAAGAATTAAAAAAAGATACAAAATACAAAAAATCAAATACAAGAACCAGATAAAAATAATAAATGTAAACAGGGGGGGATGTACTATTATTGGTACAAAAAAATTCCAACAACATTGCTATTGAACTAAGTAATAATATCATGACCCATTTCTATGAATTGGTGAAATTCATTGAAACCAGGAAAAAAAGTTTTTTTGTGTGGAAGTTGAAAATGAATTACAGCACGCTGTTCACACTCTATTAATTCTCCCGAAGGAAGAAAGAAAACTTATTGCAAAGGAGAGGAAAATGCCAAAAATTTAGAATCTGTGTGAGTCAGAATGATTGAAAGGAAAATTCTAGAGAGAAGTATGCAGAAGCACCAATGCTAAAAAAAAAAAAAATGTCAACGATGGTTATTCATAAGGAAGGACATTTTTTTGTTCATCAAACAAGAACGGCCGTCAGTCAAATAAGATATGTTGTTAAAACAATTTTCTTTACAAAAAAAATATTTGATTTATTTTAAGTTGTTACCATGTATTCCTTGTGAAAAAAAAGAGACTTATTTGCAAGTGTAAAAAAAAAAGTTTCTTGAAACTAAAAAATATTTTTTCGCAGTTGTCATGTTTTTATCATAATAAATAATTTTAAAAAGATCTTTTATGCAGAATACGGACTGTGATATTTTTTAGACCACTTTTAAGGTATTTTCATTTTCTTCTTGATCAAATAACACGGCAAATAAATAACAAACAAGAAATTTTTCCGAACACAAAAATATTTGAAAACCAAAACATTTATTGTATAAACGTGTATGTAATTTTAAAAACATTTATTGAAAAGTTTGCGTGAGAAAAAAATTTTTGAATTAAAGAAACATTGGATTTTTTTCCAAAAACATTTTTTTAATTAAAGTAAAATTGTCACTGTAAAAAGATATAGTTTTAATTTATTTGTGGCATTTGTTGAAGAGTCAAAAAAGTTATATATATTACAGTTTTAATTTTTAATTTAATAAATAATTTGAATGAAATGAATGAACTTGGTTGACATTGTCACTTTTGACTAAGAAGCGCCGTCTGGCGACAGTTTAGTGAAACGCACAAAAGAAAATGGTGCTGTTTGTGTAATGCAGAAGTGCTTTAATGTAAATTAAAATTTTATTGTATCTTCTGTTTATTAAATTGTTAGGTGAAAGTACAGAATAGTTATAAAAAGCCCTCCCTCCTCATGTTAAGAATGGATTTCTAAGTAATAGCGTCATTATTTCAACACGTCAAATCAAAAGATGCTGGGAAACAAATTAACAACATTTATTGCATACTAAATACAATGAAAATAAAATGGAAATACAATAAATAAAATAAAAACTACTAAGTTTAATAAATATTTTTTTATTGGAACAGATACATCGAGGGCATCGTCGTGGCTGGTGCAAGGAAGGTGGGCTCTCTCTACCATGTTAGAAAGTATCCTGTACCTCTACAAGGCCACTATTCACCCATGTATGAAGCATTGTTGTCACATTTGGGCTGGTGCATGTTACTAGCCTCTCTCTCTTGGACAGGGTTCAAAAGAGATTCGCTAACCTAATATCGTCCCATCAACGAAATGTTGCATCCCTTTGTTGGTTTAATTAGTAGCCTTTGTTAGGTTAATAACTAAAGAGAACATATCTTTTCATCTTTAAATAACTTCATTTGTGGAAAGTATATCTTGACAATGACAAAGAAAATAAATGAATTAACAACGTAATATTTTCTCAGCACACAAGAGACGGAGAAATTCACATCAGTTTATTTACATGTTTACATGAAGAAGATATACACCAAAGAGCGAGGGCAATTTGCATTAGATGCCTTTTATACAAAAATCAATCGAAGGGAGATAACTCAGAGTTTTAGTTTTTGTGTGTGTGTGTGTGTGCATGTAAGTTATTGTCTTATTAACGCTTATCCTCGAGTTGCTTTAAACTTTTATTAGTGTTGGCACCTAAATAACTAAAAATAAAAAAAAAAAACTTAAAATATTTGGAAAAAAAAAAACTTTGTTTTTATTTTAAATTACAGTTTGTCATGTTTCAATCAAATTTATAAAATCACTTAATTTTATTTTCACAATAAAAATTTCCGAGATATATATATATATATAAAATGGTATGACTGCAAAACTGTTGAAAGCTACTATCAGTCTATAAGGGTCTGTGTAACGGCCTACAGTGAGGAGTCACAGACACTTGAGACTCTTTTCAACTATGTGATCAATTATATACTCAACAAAGCGCTTCAAGGTCATGAAAGGGTTGTGGTTGAGCAAAACATGTGTCTGACATTGCTTTAGCAGATATCATTCTGCTTGGATCGACTAGCAAGGAAGTGCCAACTAGCTATTATATATTCATGTATCAAAAAGCATACACTCATGTGCAAAAAAAAAAATGGGCCAAAAGGGAAAGAAGGAAGAAATCGATTTTTCAATATTTTTCCATGAATTTTGGTTAATTTTTTCTGGAAATTTCTATTTTGCAGATCATTATTATTATAGCATATAATAATCCTAAAAATTGTAAGACCGCATCTTGGTGAGGATATAAAAAACTGAATTACAGGATTAAGGCGGTCCAAAATGACGTACAAGCAGATTTTTTTATATTTTAAGAAAAGAAAATGTGAAAACATCTCTTTCTGTAGTGAAGCAAATTGGTCAATCGTTCGAAGTCAAACGGTTGGTAAAAATGAAATCTGGATCTGGTCACATTCACTTTGAAAGACGACCACAAGCTTAAATTAACTGTTTTGAAGGATTGAAAGAAAGCTTATGTTAACCATAACAAAGAATTCAAAACAGAGGTTGGAAATTTTCTTTCTATATATACAATATCTAGATGAATGAAAGACATGGCATTTTCTTCTAAAAGGTGTGCAAAGAAGCCATTTTTATCTAAGAAGAACATCAATGATAGAAAGATTTTCTCATGTTATGGCAAAAAAGATACAGACTGGTTCAGGGATGTTTTCTGGGTAGATTAATTAAGATTTTGACTTGTTAGTGATGCTCCCCAAACGATGCATTTGAAAAACTGGAAAAAGATTTTCACCAAGTTGCAGAAAAACGACAGTTAAACATGGAAATAAAGAGATAATGGCATGGGGAACTTTTACTGCAGCAGGAGTTGGGGAACTTATTAGATGTGAGAAGTCAATCAATGCAAAGAAATACATTCGAATATTAGAAACAAGACTGTTACCAAGTATCCAGAAGCTGGGAATATCCCAGAACATTATTTTCCAACATGATAATGTTCCTGCAGACGCTGTTAAAGTCACAAAAAATGGTTTTCTGATAATTCAATTGATGTGATGTTTTGGCCAGGTGAAAGCCCCGATTTAAACCTAATCGAGAATATTTGGTCCATAATATACTGTGCATTGGCTGGAAGGACATTTTCGAACAATGACAAACTGTGGGAAGCTGAGCAAAGCGAATGGAATAGCATCTCCTCTTCACAGTGTTCCAATCTGGTTGAGAGCATGTCTAAAAGGATTTATCTTTTAAAGAAATCAAAAGGAAATGCGTTTCCATACTAAGAATTTATTAAAGTAAATATCTTGTTCTGTGTTATTAGACTCATTTAAGTTTCCTTGTTCAATTGTTCTTTGTTCAATATAGCTTTTAGTGCAATAAAATGTATAAAATTTGTTTGACCCATTTTTTTTTTGCTCACAAGTGTGTATATTGGATAGCGAGTTATCAAAAGTGTTTATTTTACGTAGTCGGAGGGAAATATGGAACAAGTTTTATACCTTTATCTTCAACTGCTGCGACAATGTACATCATACGAACACAATACATCAATGGAACATACTTGACACTTTTTTTTTTAACATGCTGATTCTGAATCACAGGACAGTTTATATTTTATGCATATGAAATTGTTTAAGATTTATCTTCGGGTTCACCAGGAGTCTGCTTTATGTGTCTACATACTTGTCTTCGTCTAGCCTCGCTTCCAAGCTTTCGGAGCTCGTACCAATGCATGTCTGCATGGTTTGCAAACAACTCCTCAACTCCCAATTCTAATCTTTGGCCTGTCAGTTCCGATACGTCATCCGTAAAAGGACATGTTTCACTTATGAGTTCTGGTGACGTAAGTGATCCAACGATACGTCTCATTAACGCGTGACATAATGGTCACGTACGCCAACTGGTCAAGGTCAATTTACCATATTTTGTTTATATTTAGCTAAGCTAATTTTTGTAAACGTTTTAACTAAAACTTATTTTTACATTCCAATGACCAATTTTATTTCTCTAAATAATTCTTAATATCAACTATTTTTAGCAAAATTGTTGCACGGTCTAATATCCAACATGGGCTCAACTAGGTGCAGAGCATCATTCGTAGATTAGGGATACACGTCAATGCCTCCAAAGCATAGGTCATGTCCTTGCTGATTGATTAGGGTATCTGGCAGCCCCTCACACTGAACGAAATTTATCTACAGGGTGGTCAAAAAGTCAGGTAACATTTTAAAGAAAAACGATATTAGCAATACACGTATATTTAAGTACCATACATTGAAATATAAAATGAAACAAACATGAAATATGTTTATTTTGTTAATTGTCGTCCATTTCTCTCTATCAATCGCTGGAAGCAATTAACCACTGATTGTGTAACACGTGTAATCATGTCAGCTGATATCCGCGCAATCTCCTCTTCAATAAATAACTTTAAAGACGCTATTGTATCAGGCTTCTTGCCATAAACGCTATCCTTTACATAGCCCCAAAGCCAGAAATCAGGAGGGGTAGTTTATATATTACACTCAAATATTTAAACAAATAATATTAAACGAATAGAGATTATAATAGATCATATTGTTTTTTCTACCTTTAACATGTTACCTGACTTTTTGACCACCCTGTAGATGATATGGATTCCTTTATCTCTTTTAGCTCTACTGTCATGCCGACTGGGCAAGCAGTTGATGTGATTGGACAGCGAATAGGAGCAGCATGGTCCACATTCTTCTCTTTCTGTGGTCTCGGCAGAAAATACACTTGGACGCAAAGGAGCACATCTATCAGGTGATGGTGAGCTCATCCTTCCCTATGGCTGTGAGATATGGCCTTTCAGAGTAGTGGATTTGCACAAACTTGAAGTCTTTGATAACGATTGTCTTTGCAACATTCTGCGCTACCACCATGGAGATTGTGTTCCGGTTTCTACTCTCCACTGAAGACTAAACCTACACCCCCTACCGTTCATCCTTCTCCAATGATATTTCCAGTGGTTTGCATATGTGACTCGTCAACCTGAGTGAAAGTTCATCTCTCCTCACCTCTGACTAGCACAAATATGTTAGTGGGCACTTCAAAACCTGGCTGACAACAATTAAGGACAACCTGCCGGTACTATCTCACTCACAAGTAGTTGGTTGCTAACATTGGAATCGGGAATGGTTAGCTATTTCCTGCGACTTGGCTCAGGATCATCGAAACTGGATTGCAATTGCTTGATATCAGGAGGAAGTCAGCTCAATTTGACCAGTATGACAGCCGCTGCAAATGTGTGTATATATATATAATATACTTACATATACACATATGTATTTACATACATATCTATGTATATATATATGTATACACGTGTATACATGTGTGTGTGTGTGTGTATGTGTGTGTGTATATATATATAATTATGTTATTAAAGAGTAAATTTTTAACAGCAAAACTTTTCAAGATAAGAAAAGCTCAACACTATTAAGAGGAGCAAGCAATAATATTAAATGAAAAATGAGGAATAAAAGTTATATACAATTTCATTATATCATCAGAAAAATAAGGAAAAGTAAAAGGGAAAATTAAGAAAAAGGACTCTTTAGTTCATAGCATTTCCAAGTTAAATACTTCTCAATAGAAAAGGAGCAGGGCCAAAATTATACAAAATGCAAATAAAGAAAACCTGGCTTAAGCATTTAGCTTTGAAATGCCATGGCCTAAAGAGGGGTTTTCTTAATGTTCCTCTTTTACTTTTCCTTATTGTTCTGATGATATAATAAAGTTATATAGAACCTTATTCCTCATCTTTTATTTAATACTAGCAGTTTTGCCCAGCTTTGCTCGGGCCCTATGTACTATTCATAACTTTATGTATATATATATATATATATATTTTAAAATGTTTGACTCATTTCCAGATAACCTACATTTTCAGGTGCTAAGACCCAAAATTCGTGGAAGAGTTTGGTAGAGTCTGCAAAGGTCAACTCTAAACTGATTAAAAAGCTCACTGCATGTCTAAATACCCTTTATGTAAAATTTCAAATGTCTAGACCCAGAATTGGCTGAATAGTTTGCTAGAGAACGCAAACGTCAAATTTTTTTTAACTTTGACTCCTTGGCAGCCAAATTTTCGGCCAAAAACCGATTAAAAAGCTTGCCCTATGTCTGAATACACTTTATGTAAAATTTCAAATGTTTAGATCAAAAACTGGCTAAGAGGTCAAATTTTTTAACTTTGACCCCAATTTTGACTCCTTAACATTTATTGTTTTGGGCTCTAATCAAATTAAAAAGTTTGATCCATGTCCAAGTAACCTACATCTAAAATTTCAAGTGTTTAGATCCAAAATTGGCCGAGGAGTTTGGTAGTGTTTCCAAAGGTCAAATCGTTGAACTTTTGACCCTTTGACAGCCAAATTCCTGTCCGAAAATAGATTAAAAAGATTTTCCCAAATCTTAATACCCCTTATGTCAAATCTAGAGTTTGTAGACTGAAAATTGACAGAGTAATTTGGTAGAGAAATGTACTCACAGACAAATTCACTTTGGTAGATATATAGACTATGACATATGTTCTTCAGATAATTTTACTTTTATAGATATATATGTGTGTGTATATATAGATATATATATGTGTGTGTTGTGTGTGTGGTGTGTGTGTGTGGTGTGTGTACATGTATGTATATGTGTATAGGTCTTGGACATCTTTTTTACCCTTATCCTAAAATTAAACTCAATATAGACCATATTTACACTTTTTATGCCTTGTGGCTGCATTTACAAAATTCACAATCATCAGGTATTTAGTTTAGGAGTGAATCTCAAATAAACATATAAACATAACTTTATAAAGATAGACATTAGTGTGAACACTGGCGAAGCATAATTTCTTTTTCATTTCTGACAGATCATGTGTATACTCACAAACGAATCAAAATAAAAACAACCAAATCAAATTATTGCACAGAATTCAATATTTATTTAATAATTTACAAACAACAAATTTTACATCCATCATAATGTACATTGCAGCCAACACAAGCAACAGGCAGTCTCTAAATAACCACTGCCCAGTGTCCTGAGGAGTAGTGTGAATAGATAACAAGGTATGAGGAGCAACAACGTTCTATTGGTAGTAGCTAAGTGTGGGGGTGGAAGAGGGGGAGGCATTTGTTATTGCCTGGTAACCAAGACAGGCAACAACCCCTAGAAGAGTAAACAAAGGATTAAAACATTTGAATGCATCATCATCATCATCATCATCATCATTGTAAACTTAAAAGCCACCAAATAGAGCAGCTTTCAGTTAATTCCTGTGAAGAATTGGATTAAGGTTTTATTATACACATCATAATCGTATTGTATGTGGTATTCCAAGCTCTAATTTGGTGCAAATTTTTTTTAAATAATTTAGGAACACCATGGTAGTAGTAGTAGTAGTAGTAGTAGTATATTTATTTAATCTCACCCCTCTACTGTTTCGAAGCCTATGAATGTTTATTATTTTTATCAGTACTAATGAAAGAAATAATCATTCCTCCCTCCCCTATAATAAATCCAACATCTCTAAGACATCTTCATGTCAAATTTATTGCCATTCTGTCAAAATCTTTGGGAGATGATAAACAAAAAAAAAAATGAATAAATAAATATTCAATTATACTCGTTTTTATGCAAACACAGGCTCCAGATTAAAATACAAGGTGAGCAAAAAAAAAAAAAAAAAAGTTAGCCATGGAATTGTAATTAAAATTCACAATTCTTTCTACAATCGAACCACATTTTGTACAAATAAACACCTGGATTGTTCATCAACATGACAGTTCTATATGTATCTTTAAAACAATGTTTGAATTCCTTGAAATAATTTGTCCTCTTTTTTGATCTTTTATTCTTTTTAGTTTTATCTCCTCTGTATGGATAAATTCTGGAAGTCTAATTAGAACTTTATAGATCCATCAAACAATTTTTGTCTTCTTTGAAAACATATTTTCTTTGAAAACATATTTTCTTTGAAAACATATTGCTAGACATGCAATCATCACATTTACAAGTTTTGAACTGTCGTCCCTGTCTTGGTTGTTGTACTTTCCGGGCCTTCATCAGATGCCTTTTTTTTTTTTTTTAGGAGCCGGTAACCTTCCAGGAATTTCAAACGGAACCCTCTATTTAATCCACTGGGGTTGACTGCTCTCAACAACCAAGATAAGGACGACCATCCAACCCATGGAAACAAAAACTCTCAAAAACTTTAATAAATTAAAATAAAAAAAACTTTAATAAATTAAAATAAAAATAATTGTAAAAATTAAAATAAAAATAATTGTAAAAATTAAAATAAAAATTCATCAAAAATACATTTTAAAAGATTAGCAGAACCTGTGGAAATTTCAACAGTTAATTTTAGAAAATAGGTTTAAATAAATTATTGTTGAATAGGTTTAAATAAATTATTGTTGAATATGACACATTCGTTAAGTCGAGCCCATATACAGAGCATAAATAATATTTGTTTGCAATTTTGAACTGCTAACTTTAGACACATTTTCTTTTACTTTTATTCTCTTATTTTTATGAAAACAGTGATTTTTTTTATTTCCATTCTTTTTTGTAGAATAATTTATTATTGACAACTTTGAACCTCCATAAGAGTATTAGGTGCAACCTAAAAATAGAGTTATTTTCCTTGTACTAATTCCCTTAGGAATGAAGTGAGATCTGCTATGACAGTTGGGAGGTAAGCAAATCAGTCTCACATCAGACTTTAAGCATCATGGATCTAGTTTTGTTCTGCAAGTTGTTAAATTTGTTAAAGGTTATATTTTGTTCTTTGCTCATTTTTTTAGTTGATATTAAATTAAACCGATAGCGTGTATCATTAGACGCAATTAAGAGATATGGAGTTCGTCTTGGAATCTGCACTAAAGGAGAACTAAAGAGATATCAGACTTTCTCAGTATCAACAAGAAAATGGTAGCAAAGGCCAGAAATGAAAAGATTCAAGATTTTAAAGTCATCAGTGTCATCAGCAGTTAAGGTGACATCATGCAAATTCACTTCTTTCCTGAACAGCAAAGGTTGCATTTGGATTTCAAGCAAGGTAGTGAAACTTCGAATCAACTAGGTGGTTGCAGGTTCTATGTGTGGCAGCAAGACTTGGCAGCATTAGCTGCAAGAACTAAGTCTGACTTTGTTGACCACACTACACCTGAAATTTGGTTTCCCAATTCTTCTGCAATCCCCTCAACTTCTGTCTGTAGCGTATGGTGAAATGAGAAACCAACACATCCCATTGCAACAGAAAAGAATGAACTAAAATGATCATTATCAGAATCTTTGGGTCAGTAGACAATGAGGAAGCTATGTGGCCAGTTCAGAGTCCATCTCAAGATTGTTATCAAATCCAAAGCTAAGGTAAAAATCAATGAAACAAGTCAGGAAGACAAACTGACCAAAATTTTTAAATGAAACCACAATTCTATTTTTTTTCTTTATCTTGCAAACAAATACCATGTTCACCTTACATAGATAAAACTCTTGATCTGCGCAAAGTATGCAGAAAACATACTCACTGATCCATGGTACGATGCTCTCTCTGGTTCAAGTTAGCGTGTTGGATATCATGCTCTGTTATCAGGCAAAAACACAAAAACACTCTAAGCTTGAATTGCACAGATACTACATATTGATCCTAAGCAGAAATCTCAACCTCTGTATATAATCATTGAATGTGTTTTTTATGCTAGTATGATAAATGATATGACAGAGAAATGTCTATTCTATTATCTGGAATAAGTGCTTCAAAATGAAAACATTTAACTAAAGTTTGACAAAATAGAAGTAGGAAAAGCTCAAGACTAGCAGGTTTGCCATATTAGAGACACCAGTTACAACTCATTTTATTTTTTTGTTTTTTGAAAGAATTTTTCAAACCTGAGGATATTTTTCTTTATTTTTATTATAATTCCTAATATATACTCAAAAATTTAGGGAGAAAAAAATATTTTTAATGTAATTTTAATTTTTTTTGTTTCTAAATTTACAAACGGATGAAAAATTACATGTCGTTCAAATATAGTTGTCTTGTGTTTAAGGGTTGTTGGTTCAGATTCTTTACAATTCATTAAATACAATACAATCAGACAACTATTTCTCTCCATTTTTCTTACTGTATAGAGAAGACATCTTTTTGCTTTTTGTTTTATAAACAAACTCAAACGGAATTTAACCATAATCGCCATCTTCTGATTTCAAGCATTCAATTTATTCAAATATTTTTCATTTCAGTTTTTTGATGGGGTTGGGGCTTGATGACCAAATTTAGGAATGTTTTGAATTTTCTTTGAAAAAGAATCGGATTCTTTAAAGTTTATTGCGATACAAATTCTTTTCTCCAATGTAAGTGAAATTTCTTTTTATTTTACTTGTTTCTTTTAAGAAGAATAAAAAATTGAAATATTGAGTTTGAAAGTCTAAAAAATTTTACTTTCATGCATTTAATTTTTTGAAAAAACAAACGTTTGATGGCTTCATATTCTTTTTGTTATTTTTGCAATGAGAAGTTTCTTTGAAGGACTAATTTGTTTTTGGATTAAAAATGAAATTATATAAATTTATCAGGGAGGTTTCAAAAAAGAGCAAAGATTTTATTATTTTTTTAACTTTTTAGACATCCTACATAATGGAAGAAATTGTACTAAATTATAATTTTTCAATTTACACACTTGCAAATGTCTCCTAAATGTCTATATATAAGAAATACAAGGGAAATAACCATGTATAAACGAATTCCGATTCCTTCTTACTGCCTCATTTTTGAAGATTATGATTGCCTATCAAAAAGTATTTTTTAAGGAAATAAAGCAAATCATAATTTTCTGTTCATAACAAAATGTTCATAATTTTAAGACAAACTGATAAATTTTACGTTTTAAGATATCAATGACAAATGTTGAGAATCTAGATATTTTATATTATATATATTATATATTTTGAGACTTACACTTCTAGAAAATCTAGAACATATATAAAAAGATATGTTGATGACATAAAGTTATAAATATGAGGCATTTTTTATAAGACAAATCTGTGCCGATAGAATTATTGCACTTCACAAAATAAATGAATACCCCCTCCTGCTAAAATACATATATATGATATGTAAATATTATTTAATTCCATTCAACATTCACATTACTATTTGAGAGGATCAAAATCCGGACAGAACTTATGGGATAACCTAATATATTTTATTCTGACAACACTCCACTGATAAATTTTATTTGAACAAAGATCTTACATTTACTTTAAACAAAAAAAAAAGTGCCAGTTTATTTTAAATACCTTTATAAATAATTATATTCTATTCCTTTTTTTTTTTTTTTTTTCCTTTCGAATGTGGGTTGTCTTTCTTCAGAAAATGGTGATACCTAAGTAGGTAGCACCATTTTCTGAAGAAAGACATCGGTGAAAATATTTGAACACGAAAATCAAGCCACTTATTTTTTCACTTGCAAGATCTTTTTTTTTTTAATTTTCTCCTTCAAACTTTTGTCATTTTTGTCTTCTTGTTCAAATTCGATTTATATTGTGTATTTAGCCTCTGTGCCATCGACAGTTAGCAAGACAACAGTTTTGTTGTCAAGCCAAACCAACCGCACAAGTTTTAAGAGATTAGTCATTGGAGTCACATGACAGGGTGGGGTGGACAGTTGCTTCACACATTTCGTCTGCTGAGAACCGATGCCAAAGATGTTGGATGAAGCTGTCTGTGGAGAGAAAACAAAGAATGTTTGAATTAAAGTTAAACACAAGTTTCATGAAGGGAAATGTTCCAAAAAAATTACATCATACAAGACTTCCATCAGGTCACACTGACACAAGTAAGAATATAACATACCATAATAAGAATATATAGAAAACGAAAAGAAAATATATAAATATATTTATATACAGGGGTTGGACAAAATAATAGAAAGATCTTGCGAATTTTGCATTAATTAAAAGGTGTTTTGAACCTTTAAGAATTGAAAAATGACCAAAATGTTGGTTTCCAGTTTTCAGCAGCATACAAGTCTTTCTGGTGTGGTCGATGGACTGTCTACAGGATAAAAAATGTACTGGTGCTAAAACCTTTTCTGTCCCGCTCTTTTCAACACTAGAGAATTCAGTTGCACAATATTACACATTTTCAGTAATAAAGAATATGGTACTTATTTAGAATTACACTTGATTATAAACAAAAATACAGAACCATCTTTATGATGTACATATTTGTCACGGAACGAATGTCATATTCAAAAACTTGTGTAAATTGAAATTATAAAATTAAATTATATTAGGAAGCTATGAGGGGCCGAGAGCAGCCATATTGTTTTGAATTTTACTAAAATTCAAGAGCAATAATACAATTGGACTACAGAGATTTTGCTTGTATTCCAATTTAATTAAAACTTTAATTACTAAAAAATCATAAAATCTGATTTTCTTAATAAAAATTACTTGATCAGTTTATGCGATTTTCGGAACATGAGATCTTCCTGACGAGTACACATCATAAGGATTTGTCTGCATTTTTGTTTGTAATCAAGTGTATTCTAAATAAGCACCAGACTATATATATATATATATATATATATATATATGGAGAGAGAGAAAGGTGTTGTACTTGTGCATGGTGCATAAAAAATTGAATCTTTTAAAGCGTTGCCAATTCAGTTTTAATTGAGGACATTTTTTTATACGAGGTAAAGGTAAATAGATGAAATGGCAATGTAAAAGAATTCAATAATTTTCAATTAAACATTTATTCACCAACGTATTCAATCAAATAGTTCCGATAATCAGGTGTTTTCCTTCATAATATTAAAGAAATATACAATTTTTATCGCTAATATACAATTTTATAATGCTTATATACAATTTTATATATATATATATATATAATGCTAAAAAATATACAATTTTTATCGCTTATATACAATTCTATATATATATATATAAAATGCTAAAAAAAAACAATTTTATCACTTATATACAATTTAATATATATATAATGGTAAAAAAATATACAATTTTTATCGCTTGTATACAATTTTATAATGCTTATATACAATTTTATATATATATATATATATATATATATATATATATATATATATAATGCTAAAAAAAATATACAATTTTTATCGCTTATATACATATAATGCTAAAAAATATACAATTTGTATCGCTTATATACAATTCTATATACATATAATGCTAAAAAATATACAATATTTATCGCTTATATACAATTCTATATATATATATATATATATATATATATATATATATATATATATATATATATAATGGTAAAAAGTATACAATTTTTCTCGCTTGTATACAATTTTTATCACTTATATACAATTTAATACATATATAATGCTAAAAAAATAGACAATTTTTATTGATTATATACAATTTTATATATATATAATGCTAAAAAAATAGACAATTTTTATCGCTTATATACAATTCTATATATATATAATAATGCTTATATACAATTTTATAATGCTTATATACAATTTTATATATATATAATGCTAAATATACAATTTTTATCCCTTATATACAATTTTATATATATAATGCTAAAAAATAGACAATTTTTATCGCTTGTATACAATTTTATAATGCTTATATACAATTTTATATATATATAATAGTAAAAAAATATACAATTTTTATCACTTGTATACAAGTTTATTATGCTTATATATAATTTTATATATATATAAAGCTAAAAAAATATACAATTTTTATCGCTTATATACAATTTTATATATATATATATATATATATATATATATATATATATATATATAATGCTAAAAAAAATATACAATTTCTATCGCTTGTATACAATTTTATAATGCTTATATACAATTTTATGATGCTTGTATACAATTTTATAATGCTTGTATACAATTTTATAATGCTTGTATACAATTTTATAATGCTTGTATACAATTTTATAATGCTTATATACAATTTTATAATGCTTATATACAATTTTATAATGTGTATGTACAATTTTATAATGCTTATATACAATTTTATAATGCTTGTATACAATTTTATAATGCTTGTATACAATATTATAATGCTTATATACAATTTTATAATGCTTATATACGATTTTATAATGCTTATATACAATTTTATAATGCTTGTATACAATTTTATAATGCTTATATATAATTTTATAATGCTTATATACAATTTTATAATGCTTATATACAATTTTATAATGCTTATATACAATTTTATAATGCTTATATATAATTTTATAATGCTTATATACAATTTTATAATGCTTGTATACAATTTTATAATGCTTGTATACAATTTTATAATGCTTATATACAATTTTATAATGCTTATATACAATTTTATAATGCTTATATACAATTTTATAATGCGTATGTACAATTTTATAATGCTTATATACAATTTTATAATGCTTATATACAATTTTATAATGCTTGTATACAATTTTATAATGCTTGTATACAATTTTATAATGCTTGTATACAATTTTATAATGCGTATATACAATTTTATAATGCTTATATACAATTTTATAATGCTTATATACAATTTTATAATGCTTATATACAATTTTATAATGCTTGTATACAATTTTATAATGCGTATATACAATTTTATAATGCTTATATACAATTTTATAATGCTTGTATACAATTTTATAATGCTTATATATAATTTTATAATGCTTATATACAATTTTATAATGCTTATATATAATTTTATAATGCCTTTTCAAAAAATCTTCACTACCATCTAATCTTCATGTTTACTACATGTCAATTTTTCAGGAGTTTTAAATTATTTTCAGCAGAATTTGAATAATGTCTTATCTGAAAATAAGTAAAAAGAGGCTGGAAAATATTCATTACCTACCTGCCAAAATTTAAGCTTACAGTCAGCGTGGGAGTAAGAGGCCAAATGCTTGCCATCTGGAGATACCATTACAGCTATGACCGGACCAGTATGAGCGCTAATGGTCTGAAACAAAAACAAACACATAATTAATCTATATCTCCATATATAATATTTTGATTGCAGAAATTCGCATCTGAACCAAAGTATCGTAGGTTTGTAATAACCGATGCCACGTACAAATTCAATACATCTACCCTGATAGCTACTATCTCATGTAGCTTACGACAACAATTTCTGTCACATTAACTGGTGATAAAATGCTACATTACCTCCGATGAGCAACACCATCAGAATCACTTCATCTACAGAGGAAGAATTTCCTATTTTTCTCTCTCAATATTTAGTGCTCTCACCACTACCAGTTGCCATCAGGTCAAATTTTACGTTTTTCAACTATAATGTGATTACACCCTCCATAACTGGCTAATACATAGACATATTCTTTTCGATTTTTGAATCCTAAATAATAACGGCTCCCTAGTCATGTTTCACTCTTTCTGATTGGCGGAGACCTAACATTCACCTATTTCAGGATAAAACTTATTTCTGAATAAATGAACACTTCGAAAAGTTAACAAAAATGGTGTCACTCGCCACATGATACACTAAAAAAAAAAAAATACAAACATATTAACCGATCATAAATAGAAATTAAATACTGATAACCTTAATTATTGGAATAAACGTGCACAAGTAAAAAAATCTTTATATACATGACGTCTTCTCCATCTTTGCTTGCACGTCCGGTACACTCAAAAAATCGAAACACAGCAATGGTTTGGAAATGTTTGGTTGGTTGGTTGGTTGGTTTTGTTTTATGGCATATCAACCCTTTTCGGGTTATTTAATGCCGAATCCAAAGCTTTTGAAGAAAAATTTTTTTAATAGAATATATTTGTTGTTTTCACGTCGGTTTCTATTTAATCCATAGTTGAGACCCTAACAGGTACTAGCACTCCGGGTCAGAGTGGACCTGGGAGCAATGGTAATTAGAGGGTGGCTTCACACTCCCCAAAGCCCACAAGCTGGGGCCTCACCACTGGATATAGTTTAAGGTCATATCCAGGACCCCCATTGAGGGACTTTTACCCTCTGCAGGGGGGCAGTCGGCGTATTCTAATGCCCCACCGACAGGGCCAGTTTGGAAATGTAAACATGTACAAAATATCGACACGGCATTATCCCCCCCACCCCTCCAAAAAAATAAAATCCTGCCCTGAAAAACATTTTCCTTCGCTCTTTTTTTTTTTTTTTTTGGCATTTACTATTGCAGTCCCAATCAGATTTTTTTGGTAAGAAGATGAAGACTCAAACAACACAGAAACAGCTATGACTGCTACAACCGATTTCGATCATTCTAAACAGTTCATATACAGTGAGAATCCCTAACCTCTAAAATTTCTGTTTTTACTTTCCATTATTTTTCTAAAGGACCATTTTTTGTAATTTTATTAATTGATACTGATTTAAGCATTCCCTTAATTGCTTTTTTTAAATTCAAACAGTATCTGCATGTTATCACCCAAAACCAATCGCTAGTGAAAGCCAGATTATTTCATTTCAGCCACGGCCACCAGTGTCCGCAATTATTCAGGGACATTAGTGGCCACCAACAACAACCATAGTTTACTTTTTTGTGAGAGGGGAAGGGGCAAGTTTCCACCAGGCAATGCCAGTTAATGTGTCTTGCTAGTTAATAAATATAAATTCTGGATGATTGACACAGCTTGATCACCATCATAATTCTGTTTAACATCTTTTTTACATGCTGGCATACATTGGATGTTTTTTTTAGAAATTGACTTCTAAACTAACCTATCTCTGGCCAGGCCTTTATTTATCCCTCTTTCTTTTGGATTCATCCTTATCATACATTTTAAATTTAATCACAAGTTTAAAAATATTCTTAAGATAATTTCATGCCAAATAAATTTGGAGAAAATGGTTGTTAGAAATTTAATGATAGAAATGCACTTCTGACAATTGGACTTGTCATAAAACTACCATCAAGTATTAAGTCCATTTAATTATATATATATATATATATATATATATATATACACTATCAATAATATGAGTTCTCATTTTTCCAATTCTATATAATGTAAGTGTTAAGTTTGCTAATGAAGTACCAATTGTGAAAATTTCTTGCTGATACATGCTATCTCACCACCCCGAAAGGAGGAGGTAATGCCTGAATGGACGGTTCTATTACAATAGAACAGATACTACACTACCCCTCCAAAGAAGGAGGTAATACCTAGCAAGATGGTCTTCTCACAATAGAACAAGTATTATATTAACCCCTTGCTGCCAAAAAAAAATAAAATAAGCAGAAGGTAATTCTTGGGAGGATGGTTGCATGAAAAGAGAACATACTACTCCAACCTAAATCTAAACCGAAACATTCAAATATAGTATAATTAGCAGGCAGCTCGGCATTGTATGGTCATAAAATACACTTAAATATGATGTTTTAATTCATACAGATTTCTTATTTATTATTATAAAGCCAATTGATTGTACCCAAAAAATTAAAAATTAAGAAGAAAATATGACTTGGTTCCTATCAGTTAGAATAGAAGCCAAAACATTTAGCTTTCTAATGGAATTCACTACCATCTGACCTAACATACATGCTTATCAGGTCCGAATATATCCAGTATCCAAGTTTGTAAAAACAAAATTGACAGTACTATGGTAGAGGCCGTTCCACACACATACACACACACAACACACACACACACACATACACACACCCACACACTAATATACGTAACAAAAAGAAAAAAGAAATACTTACAGTACATTTGGAGTGAGGTTTGAGCTCGTAGAATGCCAAAGTTCCATTCTTTGCACCAACCCATATGCGCTTGTTATGACTACAGTATGTCACCATACCAAATCTTAAAAGAAAAAAAAAAACAAGCACAACATTATCTTTATTTTTTTATGGAAGTCGCTCCAGACAAGGTATGAAGCCACTTGATGTAAAGCACCGAAATCACACCAAAAGATTAAATTACATAATGAGAAAAGGGGAGAAAATAGAATCACTTGAAAACAAGATCGTCTTTTAACGAATGGTGATAAATTCAAAGGTAAAATAATCAGAACTTGTACAACTGTACAAGTTTAATCAAGACATTAAAAAACGAAAATATCAAAAAATGGTTATATTGTACGTATCCATTTTGGACTGAAGATCTAAAAAAAAATTTCACTTAATTTGATCGAGTAGTTTTTTTTTTACAGCGGAAAAACACGTTTTCATGAGAGCACGTTGAAGTCAGCCATCTTTGAATTTTTTTGCACATGCCACGGGGAGATAAAGTTAAAGCGCCGACACTCCCTCCCCATCTTTAATGCTAGCTTTTCTTTCCTAAAAATCAAACCTTTTGCTCGGTATCATAAATACTTTTTTCGCTGTAAAAAAGAAACTACTTCATGAAATTAAGAGAAAATTTTTTCCGGAGGACTTCATTCCATAACGGATACATACAATATAACCTTTTTTCGATATTTTGATTTTTTAATGTCTTGATTAAACTGTACAAGTACCAAATAATCAAACCAAATACCTCAAGGGACACACATTCATGTCCAACATTGCATTTGATAATACTCAACATTTAGCAAGTGTTAATGGAGAAGTCTTTTAACGAGCTAACCTGGGAAATGCCAACTAGAAAGTACCGTGACCTTGTCCTCTCTCTCAAGGATGGTTAACTACCTTCGCTATTTGTCAGGCATCTGAAGTCCAAATAGGACCACCCTTACTAAACTTAATAGGGAGGAAAGGGGTTACAAGGCTGGCTGGCAAAATAGTCTACTTCTAAATCTATCAAATATTTATTGAAATACCCGTCAATGGTTTGTTTCTTAAATCAACATGGTTGCAGCATTAAGCAAACTAAGAAACACTTGTAAAGATGTCCGCCTAAAACCTGTCCTAGCCAACCAACAGGCTGAAATCCTTCGTTTCAAGACCTTTTCCTTCTTTTTATTTTACCCTGAATGGAGAACACAAAACCATTATGCGTGTCATTCTATCAACATTTAATGGATCAGCATATTCATTTTAATGTCTATTTTATATGCTGGTATGGGTTGAAATTTGATTTTTTAAGAGGACGGCTCAACCAGCATTTATGATATTGGATTTGAAGACAACCACATTATACTTAGCAACAAAGCAGTCTTGTGTTACTGTGTTCCATCAATGGGAATTTCTGGATAAAAGTGTCTCTCTTGCAAACTTGTGAAAACAACATATTAAAAACTGACATTGTATTTAACTCAGTTGGAAGCAAGTAAATAGGGACTGTCAGTCTAAAACCTCACCTTTAAAAAAATGTCTTCATGAATCTGAACAGATGAGATAAAATCCTAAACTAAGTCCAACTTTGAGGCATCCCCCTAAAAAAATGTCCTTCCCATTTTATAAGAAATCAATGAAAAACTGAAAAAAATGATATGTAGATTGGAAAATAACTGGTTATAGTCAGCTAACGTACTTCCGGCATAGCGCTACTGAAAGCGGTGACAAGGCAAATCAGTTCTTTCGCTTTTTTTCTTTCATTCCTATAAATTATTTGTTATTTTGATTTCATTAATTTTTTTTTTATACTTTCATAAACATATTTATTATATGAATTCAAATAAAAAAAACTTTTATTTTTAAACTTAAAAAAAACAAAAAATTTTATTTTTATAAATTCATAAGCATAATATAAAATTATAAAATTTTAAATAAAATAAAACATTTTTTCAATTTTGTTATTAAACGTGCAAATAAAGACTAATTATGTTATTTTTATCTTTTTATAATTTTACTTTTTATTGCATAATTTTCAATAATGTCCTTTTTTTATATTTTATTTTAATAAATCGCTTCACAATAGAAATACTGAAAAATAATAAAAGTGAAGGAACTGATTTGCTTTGTCATTGCTTCGATAGCACTACGCCAGAAATTAGGAAGTACATTAGCTGACTATAATTAAATAACTCCCTATTATTAAGAGTTTGTAATTTGTTACTGAAATTTTCATTTCTTGTAAAATTTAAATTACAGCAATAAATTATGAGTACTTAATAACAGAGAATTACTCAACGTATCAACGTATAGTTTGCTGATTTTCTGCTGACCTGCAAATGGCTGGGAACACTTCCTGTAGTCCTTTACTCTTTAGCTGATTCAGATCCAAACAATGAACGACAACATCCATCACCTGGAATTTAAAAAAAATAGTTTCAGTTAAATGGTTTTTCCTTCGAATCTCAAACCAACCTTATTCAATTGAAAAAACTTTACTGGATTAAAAAAAAGAAAATAGTTTCAGTTAAATGGTTTTTCCTTCGAATCTCAAACCAACCTTATTCAATTTAAAAAACTTAACTGGATTAAAAAAAAAAAAAAAAAAATGGTTTCAGTTAAATTTGTTAAATTGATTAAGATTGGTTTGAGTTTTTACTCTTGAACTCAAACCAACCTTAATCAATTTAACAAATTTTATTGGATTAAAAAGAAAATAGTTTCAGTTAAATGGTATTTACTCCTGGACTCAAACCAACCTTAATCAGTTTAATAAACTTAACTGGATTAAAATGGAATCGTTCTCACCATTACAGATTCATTATGTTGGTGACATCAAATTCTTAGAGAATTACGTACCTCTATTAAGAGCTCGGCAACATCATTGGGCATTTTATCAACCAACAGTTCAATCACACGCAGGATTTCCGCTTTCGCTCGAACGAGGACAGAGTTCAAAAGTTGTGGGTGCTGCGATTGCGCATTCTGTGCCAGCGTGTTATAACGGGCCACTTCTTTGGCCATTGTGATGATAAAGGCTGGCGGGCGAGCAGTTGCGATGAGGGACAATGAATGCCGAGCAGTCCTGCTGGCGTCAGCATAAGGAATTAGTGGAAGGCCAAAGGTCAAGCTGAAAGTAAAAACAATAATTTTTTTTCTAAATTAAAGATATTCATTTCAGGCAATGTTGACCAAGCATATACCAACTTTGTCAGTTTTTCTTTTGTAAGTTTTTAGTTTTAACCAGACATGCACAAACACACATGCACAACTGCCCTTTATATAAAAAATAATTATTTATATCTATATTTAGTAAGCATAAATTTACAATAGTCAGTAGAAATTTATAGAGTGATGCCTAAAAATGGCACACATGAAATCAGTATTAAAATGCACACTTTTCTGCAATCCACTATACAAATAATCTTCAGTCTAGGTCTGACTTGTACACCAAATTTCAGTCATTAATGTCCAACAGTTTTTGATCACTGTTCAATTAAAAACACACCTGTCTATGCACTGAAAATTAGTCCCTCTTGGCTAAGATTAACAAAGTTTGAAGACGGGTTCTCTGCACGGTGCATGCCAAGCTGAGGTCATATAGACCACATCTCAGTTAGCAAAGTGTTTTAGCTAGTGGTCAAAATAAGTTCTGGTTCTACTTCATGTTTTATTTTCAATATTAGAGATTCTCCGAGATGTTCATTTCCCATATTTTGTCTTTCCCCTAACCTAATACATGATATCTCAAAAGACATCAGCCATGAACCGCATCCAGTTTTTTTTTTTTAATTCCTTCGCCACTTTAAAAAACTAACTTGGTTTTTGGCTTTTGAAACAACAAAAAAATGAGCAGCTCTTTCAAATCCAGATAGATTACAAACCACCACACATAACATTTTATCTTATTTTCTTTTATATTTGAAATTACTGGCTGTGTTTTTAATACACATCCCTCAACTGATGAATATATATATATATATATATATATATATATATATATATATATATATATGTACATTATAAATAAAAAAAACGTCTAGACAGTAGGGATACTGTTAAGTAGGTTTGCTCATAGAGTGAATGTAGTATTTTGGTGACTGAAACTAGTTTAAAGAATAAACCAAGAGGATGACAGACAGACTTCCCCCTCCATCCTTCTCTACCCAATTTTGTCCTTGTGTCATATCTTGTTATTTTATGATAAAAATTACTTTTGTTAATTTTTGTATTAAACTTTAAAGATAATTAAACTGGCCTTTTGGCTAGCAACAAAGTATAGTATCTGATGCTACACTTACTCTAATCTATCCTCAGTCAGTGAAGGAGAAATCTTTCTAGACTGAGGCAATTTTTATTTTTGTTCCAAAATGACCCTTTTGGAGGAGCTAGATTTTCCCCACGTTAAAAACTGACCTTGTCTCTAACGCTGCTCTTGTGGGGAGGCAAGTGAGGAATTTTGACATATTTTTCTCACCACTATCCCAATTTGGGGTGTAATGACCCTCTCTATTTCAGAAATATTCTAGAGATTGGCATCTTTGAGATAACCCAACAGATAAAAATCAGGGAAGGAGGGGAGTCAAAGTCCAGCGGGGGTGAAGCCTCCTTCAGGATCACATCTTCTAATGATAAGATGACTACCAAAATGTCTCCACATTTGATTGAATAATTTTGAAAATAGTCTCTATACTTCAGTTTATGGTGCTTGGCTTGATTGTCCTGGCTTATGGCATACAAACCTCTTTTGGCTTACCCAATGCCAAATTCAGCAATTTTAGAAAAACATCCCATGCTTCCAGTTCCTTACATCTTTAAACATGGTGTCCAGCTTAGCTGCTCCATAGCACATTAACTCTTTTCGAGTTCAACCATTTTGACAAATGTTTTTATACCTCGAGCTCATCAATCTTCAAATATTCATTCAAGACGTTACGGTTAAAAAAAGTGTATTTACTTGGGCACTAAACGATCAGCATCAACACAAAGTTCCAACAAGCCGAGCAAGACTGCCGATACATCAAGGTAGGGTTCCCACACCGTAAATCCTCTCCCTAGTAAATCAATGGATGCTCGTCGGATCGGGGAATAAGCTGGCAGCCGCTGACTTGGGGCCTGAGATAACAGGAACGTTAAGGCATGACCTGAAAAAGAATGAATTAAAAAAAATATTAAAAACAAAGGAAGTGAGAAAAGGCTTTGGTCCTAATCTATAGATGCACTCAAAATATGGCTTATATAATATGATTCTAAACATAGGGGCAAAGCTTCAGAAATCCGTAGCTCTGATATTTCTCCTAGCTGCTAGCAGAGGGGAAGGCAACATCAACAGCCTAATAAAATGGTTCTTCTCTAAGTTCTTTTCTTTTATGTTATTATATCAACTTTGATTCCAGAGCATAAATGCACCCTAACAGAGTGATAACCTTCAGGGGATGACAAGAGACGATCCTAGATGAAGTGTCTTCTATCTCAGAGGACAGTCGTAATTGAGCATGATTCATTGATTTACAATTGATAACAAATATTTTATTTGATCATAACATATAAAACATTAGATCCCCTTGCTAGATAATGCATTAACAAGAAGAACGACTGCAAAAAAAAAAAAAAAACTGTTTTTTTTTTTTTTTCTTACTTGTGTGTCGCGCTAACGAATAGTTGGAAAGACTAAATCCTTCTTGGCCACTTCGGCGGGTTTTTTTCATTTCCGTTTCCGGTTTCCGTTTACTAGGTTCGATTTCATGTCCAAACTCTGCTCCAACAACGCCAAGCATAATGATAGCAGTCGCCTGTTTGCGGCGGGACTCAAAATTACTGGACAGTTTATTTGCTGGAGGTTCACCTTTTGATAAAAAAAAGAAAATTGACTATTAAGAAAAAATACAACACTGGTCCAGCAAACAAAATCCACTTTTCCCGCACAGATTTTTTTGTAAATAGCAGACAAAAGACAAATTCCAAAAGAAAAATAATGAAATAATTTTTAAAGCAAGAAAAACATTCACGGTATTCTATGTTTATGAAAAATTATTGACAATTAGACTAACCCTATCATAGATACGAGATTATTATAGATTTACAAGCTTCTTACAAACTTTATTTTATTTTGGAATAAACTTTCAAGTTTCCTCGATAAAATGTAATCTGCCGATGCTATCAAGTCTTACCTGACAGCATGTGATCCTCCTCGTCATCTTCTTCATCTTCTTTGTGCGTCGTCTCATTCATTAAACTCAAGCTGGGATCAACATAAGTTGGAAGGTGAGGGGCCCATTCATCTACGACTTTCTTACGACCCTCAGGGCCAATTCTTCGAAGCTCTGCCAGCAACAAAGCTTGCGCAGCCTCCCGAATCTGACAAGAGAAAATATATACAAACATTTTTTTTTTAATTAGTGAAGACAAGTGACAAACCTGGCAGACCAAGTGAGAAGATTTGTCCAGCATAGAATCAATTATGCTGATCGAGTCATTTCAATGATGTCATGAAGACATTTTAAAAACAGTCTTTAGGAATAAGGGAGATAATTCCAAAATACTTAATCCGCTTTTTAATGCCTACGAATTCCAATTAATTGCTTAAAAATGATTTCATTTATAAAAATAAAACTACTCCATCAATTTATGTAATTTTGGTTGTATAATATTTTCTTTCCGTAACGAGTACGTACATCATACTTATTTTTCTCTATTTTTGTTTTTTCAGGGGGGAGAGTCCTGGACAAACACCTTTCATACAACAAAGTTTTATTTACAAATATTTTCTATGTCGTAGATAAATGCTTAGCTTAGCATTTCAAATCAAATGAATCTTTCTCAAACTTTAACACACAGTTATAATAAAATTAATGGCATCTAGCCAAAATCTTATTCAATATATGACAATCTCTGCTCTCTTAGGTATCACATGAAAAAACCTATATAATAATATATATGGCTAAAAAGAGGATCACTTCACTGTAATCAAGAGAGGATCATAATGGCTGCCCAAAATCAGAGCTTGATGACCAATGCTTTTAAGAAGATGAGTGGTCTCAGCAATGACAACATTTACAGGTTTTGCCATACAGAAGTAGAGAATGTGAGCCACCCGACATCTTGTTATAAGGTTCTGCTTAATGTGTAAGTATCTCCACTTCAAAAGTTGAATATCGAATGCATCAGCTGGGAACATATACCAGAAAGAACAGTTGGAAATAAGTTATACACCATCCACTATGACTATGCAATTCCTACAACTATGTACCTAAAACAAAAAATAATGAGGTTATTTAACCAGACAAAAAAAAGAGAAAGAAGCAACCTTAGTAGAAGTTAGCATCCCCAATGATGCCAGGTTAAATAGAGCTGAGAAAGAAAAGATAATGAAATACTAATACGACATGGAAAGAAATTGGAATCTTAGGAAGATCTTCATCATTCCAGTAATTATAGGAGCAATCAAACTCATGAAAAAGAATTTCAAAAACTACCTGGCAAATATACCCGGTGAACCAAGTGGAAGAGAAATATAAACAATTGCACTTAAAGAGAATCTTAAAAAATCTCTATGCTGCAACATCTGAGATAATGGCTGAATGTCTGGCATCCAGTAGGATACCCCATTCTCAGGTAGAAAAAAAAATGATAAAAACAATATTTAAAAAGAAATCAAACACTTAATGCTCTTCTTATTTTTTTGCCTTTTTGCTACTACTATGGTTGACTTTGGTTAACTGAATACACTTTTATTGATTTTAAATAAACAATACATCTAAAGACAGAAAACAGTACTCTTGCATAATTTGACCCAGATTCTCGGCAATTCCTGTCAAACACGGATCGGGCGAGACCGGTAATCATCGGTTTAAGCTGAGCATTGTAACAGATGCAGACTAATTTAAAAACAAACAAACCAAAAAAAAAAAAAAAATACAAATGCAAATAATCAAAAATAACAAAAACCTACCTTTAAACGACTGGAAATATTTTTCATTTTATTTATTTTTTTTTTTTTTTTGGCAAAATATTTATCAACAAAAAGTTTTCCTTTTTTCTTCAAGAAAAGATGAATGTTTTACTTTTTTTTTACTGTAAATTGTTAGGTGTAAGTACAAGTTTGTTTTTTTTCTCAAGACTTTTTGTTCAGTCAAGTTTTTTTTTTTTGGTGGTGGGGATCCACAGAAATTTTATATATATATATATATATATATATATATATATTTTTAAAGAAAATATACGTAAAAATATGTTTACGAAAAGTAAATTGTTAGATGAAAGTACAGGAAAAAAAATTTTTTTTTTTTCAAGAAAACTTTTTTTTTTTTATTTATTTATTTTTTTATTTATTTTTTTTTACAGCTGTTCATTGCCGGTGGAAGAATTTTCTTGAGATGAGGATATTTCCTTAGGAATCTTTTACTTCAGTCAATTGTTGAACGGCCATCGACGGACGACAAAAAGGGACGGAGATGCGGGTAGAGAAAATGAAAGAAAGCTCCTCAAGAACCAGGTAGCTTTTGGAAATGTGATTTATGATGAAGACAAAAGGATCTTTTCCAAATTTTTGTCTCCACATAAATTCAAGTAAATATGTCCCGCATTCTTTCTTGCTTTGCTTCTTTCCCAGATTCTTTCGACATGGTTCATTGTTGCCTTTGTCACGGGGTCTACAAAATGCATACTTATGATTCACTGTCAGGTGGTTGGTGGAATCCTTCTCCTCCTACTTTGTTATAGGCCCTTCCAACAGTCGGATATACGACTATAGTCCCCGGCAGAATATATTTGTTTATTATTGGAAGGAGGGTTTTGGCACTGATACACTCACCAAAACAAACAAAAAATTAAAAAAAAAAAAAAAAAAACTTCTTGTCAGTGATGCAAGTAAAAAATAAAAAGTCGATTTAGCGTTTCAACATTTGAACAAAACTCGGCTGAAACCGATGATTGCGGGTCTCGCCCAATCCATGCTTGACGGGAATTCCCGAGAATCTGGGTCAAATTATGCAAGAGTACCCAGAAAACTTCCCATGAGTAATGTGAAAAAATAAGGACTCATAAAAAATATTGTTGGGTTAGTGCCATTTTCACTAACTTGTGGTTAAAAAGAACAAACTCCTCCTTTACATTTGTTTAATTATGCAGCACAATAATAAAGTCATTTAGGTTGAGCTTCAGCTCCCCATGTTTGGGAGCCCTTGTGACTAATTTTCCTTGTACTCGAATGGAGACAAGTATATTTTAATATGCTGTTAAAAGCATGGCAGAGACAGCAATCTCTATCTTGATTCAGACTGACAGACTGTTTATAAAATCAGGTTTCTCAAGTTACTACTGAAAGGTCAAAAGCAGTGAACTCACAGAACTTATCACTCAACATATTGAACTGAAAATACTGTGACTGTATTCTTTGTTTCTGTCCATTTCTTCTTAATAGATATTAATGTATCCCACTCTTTCTTTTCTCTCGTTTCAACAAAGAATCGTAATCAGTTGGCAATGGTCGTAAAAGTTAAAAATTGCCACCACACACATCAGATCACAAAATTTTGGATTCTTGACTTTGAATATTTTGTCAAGAATGGGTCTTGAGTTAAAAAGCTCTTTCAATTGTTAAAATAAAAGAATTTAAAATAAAAGAAAATGTCACTCATCTCACTAATGACGCCAAGAACTCAAAAAGAAGACGCACCAACAGGCACTTCCAGCACTGACATATCAACTCCTTGATCCAATCATTTTATCAACTGCACCCGGGGAGCTGGTTGTTATGCCCAGAACAACAACTATCTCAGAAACATCTCCACGGTGCGGAAAAACCAAAACACACTTCCATGCAAACAATCAGGTTACAATCAGTTTCATACATATTTTCACTCCATCAACAACAGCAAAGAGGTGACAGTAGTTCAGAGGTTAACAACATAAATTGACAACTTGGGTGTGCCAAGTTTGAATCCAACTTATTCTTCAGAAACACTGTCACTTAGTTGGCAAACTTCATGTGATCCCTTTCATAAGTACCTGATATCTTCCTAAAAGGAATTCTTAATAGAAAATATTGGGGAAACGAATGCTAACAAAATCAACAGACGAATCTGTACACAATAGTTCTGGTTGCCATTTTAAATCCAACAGTACCATGTACATAACATGTGTATTGAGGTTAACATCTTCAATTTGACAGGAAAACACTGTATAAATAATCCATTAGAATTACCTCCCACTCAAAGCATTCTGATTGAATAGACCAATCACTCCATGCGTGCACGCAAAGTTACATGAAAGAAAATAGTTCATCACCATATAACTGCTGCAGAATCACCTTAAAAAAAATTAAAAAATAGAAAAAAATAACTCACCTCTAAACACCTGTCTTGCCATCTTCTAGCTAACATTTCCACCTGAGGTGACTGATAATTTCCAGAACCGACAAGCTCTGGGAGAAGGACACAGTGGAGTGCAGCCAATAAGCTCCATCCCTGTTTGATTTGTGCTTGTTGAATTGATGCTTTCTCACCTTCTTCGTCACTTTCCGTAGACGTTGGCACATTGCTGCCTGAATGCTGTTTTTTGCGCCTGAATTAAAAAAAAAAAATTGATGCATCACATTTTTTTAAAAACACCTTCCCAGTCCAACGAAAGCCAAACACAATCCAGCTGAAGACGGTGGGAAGGGATTGTTTTACCAACCGCTCCAAAAGAACCAGATGTAACACAAAGTCAAGCTTAATAAAAGATAGGCTATGAGCAGTATACAGGCACCAAGGTTGGCATCAAGCAATGAATCAGACTCATCAGTAATCCTCAGTGTGAGTGCCTCAATCACCAATAAACAAATCACTCTCGGCCCCCCCTCCTAAAGAGAGAGACAAGGGTAATAACCCTCTTACCAGCCCCAAAAGGAGGAGATAATGCCTGAGAAGATGGTCTCCTGTGCACAAACAGAACCATTACACACACTACATTCTGATTCTAGCCAAAAACAGAAGGACCAAATGTGAAAAGAAGAAGGAAGCATTTATATTCTGTAGTTGAATCCATTTTGGAAAAAGGGGAGATAAATCTGCTGTCACTGTTTAGAACCAACAATGACACAAAATATCCTGTAAGTTTGATTAAATTCTGCACATTTTAAAACTTTATTACTTCACATAAACTGTGTGCATTTCTTAAGTATTCTGTCTAGTGTAGGATTACCTAGCATTTATCTCCCTTTGCCAGCCCTTTTTGTTCAGAGGTTTCTTTTTGACTTGACACCGGATAAGGTTTTCCGATGTCATCCCCGACCTATTTCTAGCTGTCTCCTGCATGGCCCTATGGCATAGTTGTCTTCTATCCCTTTAAATATGACAGCATTCTTTAGGCATGATCAGTAAGAATTGTTGCTTTTCTTCTTTCTAATTATAGAATTGAAAATATAGAAAGCTATTTATTAGTATTATTTCTTTTATCTAAAAAAACTTTGTTTACCTTCTCACCACATGTAAAACCTCCATATATTTGGTTGTTACTTAGCATAATTTATAGTTTTACTTTACACAAGCGAGGGGTACCCGCCATTGCCTGGGTGTTTGGAGGTATGTGTGGAAACTCCGGGGGGGGGGGGGGGGGGGGGTTAAAGAAAAAAAATTTTTTTTTAAAAAGTAAGTATGAGGATCGAACCCGAACCGTTGAGGCACAGTCGTAAATTAAAGTGTGAAAAAAAAAAAGTGCGACGTTAACCATTGCCCCACAGCGAGATGCTAACGGAAACACGTTTGAATTTATTTAATTACTTGGATTTGGCTGGTGCCCGTTTTAATGAGTTAATGAGGTCAAGTTTGACTGCGGGATTTTTATTTTCCAAAGATGTTAAAGGAAAAAGACTAACCCACATGCGGTGAGCGACAAATGTTGAATATTTATCTTCCCGAAATCGAGCAAATTAAATAGACAGGCGAGCTTCGTTGTTAACGCTGAGATACTACGATTTATATATGATATAAAAAGTTTTAAAAAGTTGTTAGGCGAGCGACCGCTCCTCTGAAAGAAGCCTTTTGTAGACATACAGAAAAAGCGAACACACATACAAACATACATACATTTTCGCTTTTATATTTATAGATGAGTATTGCTTTCTATTCTGTAAGTTAATTAAATCCATGTCTTTAAGGTCTTAGTAAACTCTTCATCTTCATTTTGCATTTGCATGTTTCTGAAGCAATGCATTTTTTTATTTCTTTATCATCAATAAACCTGTGTGTACCATGTAGCATGCCTCAGAATTTGGATCGTGTTGTTTAAGGATTGTGCCCATTTCAATTTTGGAACATATTTTTTAGCTACGAATCTGTAGATTAAAATGTTTTACTCTCACGCAAGCAGCCAAACTTATAGTATGATTAGAGAGGGAGGGGAACAAGATCTTGTGGGTGGCATTAGAGTGAAAACATAATGGTCAGTCAATTTGCTCTCTTTCCTACAAGCCAACTTGGAAAGAATGGAAATAAGACTCCTTGCTATTTATCTAGTTTAGAAGCTATTTAGAAAGCCATTCTTAAGATGAGGAGAGGGATTTCATGTTAACCTAACATGCTGAAATATATTTGTAGTTAAAAAAATTGGGGGGGGGCGGGATTTAATGAATTTCAGGTTTTCATTGAAACTTATTGCCTTCTGACAACTGATTGGATAATCGCTTCGAAAGAAGTCGCTGTAAGCGGTTTTGTAAATGGGATAAATACAGAGTCCTTTAATGTCAGCTGATAACCAAGTCTAGTTTCATGAGATCCTGGTCTGTCATTTGGAGATTTGATATCTGTCTGTCTAAAGCCAACACTATACCATTAGTTCTATTAATATACTATTGTATATCAGTTTGAGACTGGCTTTGCTGCTATCAGGGTTAGATATGGTCCTGTTCAATACTAGAAGAGCCACCCTCCCAGGCTTACCTTCTCTCTGAATAGAGGTTATTGCTAATCACCTGAAATGTCCCTACCAGGGAATACTGATGAAGCTGCTCAGATAGTTTTTTTGCAAACCATAGTGCACTTCACCTAATTTGCTGGCTTTTCAAAACCTCACATGACCGTATGTCCAATGTAGAAGAGCTAAATAATACTTTGGTACTATCTTTTAATATCAATAAATATGTGAACTGCCAAACGAATCATAAACAAATCATGCAGCAGCTCTGGTTTAATAAATGTGGATACTTTATGTTACAATCAGACATGGATAAACAAAGACAACTCCGTGCCTTTATAAACAACAAAACTGCAAGACAATATCAGACCAACATATTTGATCAAATTAAATTTTCCGCTCTTAAACTTTATAATAGAATAAATCTTTATAATCTGATTACAATACATGATTTGCTAGGAATAAAGTGTAGTATCTGTTCTGACACTAAATTTAGTTTTTTCTGTCCATGGTCAGTGAAAAAGAAATCATTCTTTACCGAGATAATTTTTATTTTTGTTCCAATCAAGAATGACTCTTTTGGGGAGCTGGGTTTTGCCCACATTAAAAACTGACCTTGTGTCTAACTTTACCCTCGTGGAGAAGCAAGTAAATACGAACACAAGATGTTTCTTACTTATACTCATCAAAATTCAGTTAAAAAAAGAAAATTCCAGGACTTCTGCAGTTTACGGACCGTTCTGAAATAGCATTATTATTTAGAAACCCATTCTTAACATAGTTTTACCATCCACCTGACACTCATCAACCCTTATCTCCATGTGCTCTTCGGGTCTCGATAAGCGGTGACTCTGCCCCAATAAAAAGAAACGACAACTAAAAAAAGTCATTCTTACCTTTTTATGCGTTTCAGCTGACTTCCTTCAATGAACGAAGCGAAATTCATACTCATTAAGGTATTTGCCACCGAAATCACACTTAGCAAATGTTGAGTGGTGATTGCTTGCGATATTTGCCAACGGGCCTTTGTCGAAAAGACGTGGATCTCATCGTCATGGCTCTGTATATCCTTCTGAGGTGTCTCATTTGGCGAGAGGATCTCTTCCTCGCTGCTATTTTGCCGTGTGCTCGGTTCACTGTCAAACGTTATTAAATCTTCCATCGACGTTGTCCTCACTTGCTCGATGAGTGTTGGCTTTTTGCTCTCGACGTTCGGCAACAGGAGGTTCCTCTGCAGCCGAAACTGTTTCTTGTGCCCACCCGGGAGCAGCAGCGACATGTGTCCATTGCGCGAGAACAACCCGAACGAGATGGGCCGCTTTGGCTTGAGTAAACCTAGCTTGCTGTGGCACAACTTGTCCAGATCTGGATCCAAACCCCAAGCATGTAAACAGGACATAAACAATTGGGCAGTCTCCATCGTGAGGTCTATTGATTTTACGTGGATGCTGTTGGGCCGAATCTTATCCGATTTTATTGACGTCCGTGACGGGGAAGGTTTGATGCTTTGTTTTGGAGAGGATTGCGGAGAGTATTGTGTCATTTCCACTTTGTTTTGGATTTTGTGTCCAACGTTTTCGGCTTTATCCTTTACCTTGGCAATCAACCCTGGAAAGGAAAAAAAGTTTACAATACAAAATAAGGATGAAAAATATCCAACATTTATTATTATATTAAAGCTGAATTAATCAACATGTGTTTATCACTTTTTTTTTTCCTATTTTAATCACACAAAATACATGTTAAGATATTCCTCAACTTTGGGATTGAATGTTCATCCCTTGTTTATATCTGCCTCTCCAGAAAAAGATGTCTCATGCCATGCCTTCATTTTCTATAATATGAACTCCCATTTTATATGCCAGCTATCACTTTCTCTTCTGTCTCTTTCTTTCCATTTATATATTTTTAAATCACACAAAATACATGCTCTTATATTCCTCAATTTTAGGATGAATCTAGAGCTTCTCCAAGTAATAAATTCCCCACACACCACCTCCTACCAACATCAAAGTGTAAATTCTTCCAGCTTGGATGATATGCAGCCAAATTATTTAAAGACCTTTTTCTTTTTTTGATCATATATAAATATTAGATGTCAGAGAGAAAACAGTGCTACATCTAATGGTAGTTAACCAGTCAAAATGAACAGAAATGAAACAGGTGGCAACTGACCATCAGCATTGTTATTGTGTTCTTTTAGGGGGTGGGGGGTTCTATACTTTAAACATTTGTTGGAAAATCACTTGGTTTATTTTCACACGATAGACACATGGGAAAAGGTATTTTGTTTAGAACAGCAATTCCCAACAGGAGCTTTAAGGTTTGTGATTTGTTTGCTGATTTTGTATTATGGCATATTAACCTTTTCCGTGTTATTTAATGCCAAATGCAGTAATTTTGGTAGATGCTTCAAGCATCTTCAAATATTAATTCATGGAGTTTGGTTTGGTTGTTTTGTTTTATGACATATCAACCCTTTTCAGATTATTTAATGCCAAATCAAGTAATTTAAGAAAAAGGTTTTGTTTCAAGTTGTTAAGATTTTCAAATATTTATTCATGATGTTTGGTTTGATTGTTTTGTAGTAGAAAATTGTTTTTACGTTAGGTTTTGTGTTCCTTTTATAGAAGCGTTGGTTGAATTAAAATTATTTAAAAAATCTCATTTTAATTATTCTAAACAAAAAAAAAATCCTATTTTAATTATTCTAAAAAGAATCACATTTTAATTATTCAAAAAAAAATTCGATTTTAATTATTCTAAAAAAAAAAAATCCCTTTTTAATTATTCAAAAAAAAATCCTATTTTAATCATTTTGAAAAAAATCTTATTTTAATTATTTTTTAAAAATCCCATTTTTATTATTCTAAAAAAAAGTATAATTTTAATGATTTAAAACAAACATCCCATCTAAATTATTCTGAAAAAAAAAGATCCCATTTTAATTATTTTAAAAAAGAAAAATTCCATTTTAATTATTCTAAAAAAAAATTCAATTATTATTCTAAAAAAAAAAAATTCCATCTTAATTATTCTAAAAAAATCCCATTTTTATTATTCTAAAACAAAAAAATACCACTTTTATTATTCTAAAAAATATACCATTTTAATTATTCTAAAACAAAAAATACGATTTTTTATTCCAAAAAAAAAAAATAAAAAAAAAAATACCATCTTTATTATTCTAAAAAGAAATTCCAATTTTAATTATTCAAAAAAGAAAAATCCCATTTTAATTATTCAAAAAAGAAAAATCCCATTTTAATTATTCAAAAAAGAAAAATTCCATTTTAATTATTCAAAAAAGAAAAATCCCATTTTAATTATTCAAAAAAGAAAAATCCCATTTTAATTATTCAAAAAAGAAAAATCCCATTTTAATCATTCAAAAAAGAAAAATCCCATTTTAATCATTTAAAAAAGAAAAATCCCATTTTAATCATTCAAAAAAGAAAAATCCCATTTTAATCATTCAAAAAAGAAAAATCCCATTTTAATTATTCAAAAAAAATCCCATTTTAATTATTCTAAAACAAAAAAATACCACTTTTATTATTCTAAAAAATATACCATTTTAATTATTCTAAAACAAAAAATACGATTTTTTATTCCAAAAAAAAAAAATAAAAAAAAAATACCATCTTTATTATTCTAAAAAGAAATTCCAATTTTAATTATTCAAAAAAGAAAATCCCATTTTAATTATTCAAAAAAGAAAAATCCCATTTTAATTATTCAAAAAAGAAAAATCCCATTTTAATTATTCAAAAAAGAAAAATCCCATTTTAATTATTCAAAAAAGAAAAATCCCATTTTAATTATTCAAAAAAAGAAAAATCCCATTTTAATTATTCAAAAAAGAAAAATTCCATTTTAATTATTCAAAAAAGAAAAATTCCATTTTAATCATTCAAAAAAGAAAAATCCCATTTTAATTATTCAAAAAAGAAAAATCCCATTTTAATTATTCAAAAAAGAAAAATCCCATTTTAATTATTCAAAAAAGAAAAATCCCATTTTAATTATTCAAAAAAGAAAAATCCCATTTTAATCATTCAAAAAAGAAAAATCCCATTTTAATCATTTAAAAAAGAAAAATCCCATTTTAATCATTCAAAAAAGAAAAATCCCATTTTAATCATTCAAAAAAAAAAAATCCCATTTTAATTATTCAAAAAAAATCCCATTTTAATTATTCTAAAAAAAAAAATTATACTAATTAGCAATGATTTGTAAATAACTCATCTACTAAATTTCTATCATTTTGATCCTCTCACACTGCATTTTTGACCCACCTCCTCTCAGACGTATTTTAATGATGATTCCCTATCAGCATCTCAAGGGTTTTTCATGCAAAGTCTGATACGATTCTGACCAACAGTTTTGTAGTGTTTGTTTTAGTATTAGCAGTAGCATTAGTAGAATAAACCATTTATCACCAACATTCCAAGTATTTCAAAGGTGCTTCATATTAAATCAGTACAATTTTCACCAATAGTTTTGGAACCTTAAAGTGACCAAGAAACATACTAGAAAAAAATGATTAATTATAATTTATTAATTTATTAATAATTAATTTAATAATAATATAATTTATTGTTAATACAATCAACATTTGTTTCGCTAAGTTTTGTTTTTTTAATATATTTTAATTGTAAAAAATACATGTTAAAATATAATTTAGATATTGGATTAAGTTATTTTTTAAACAAATTCTGTTATAATATTTCTTAATATCTCTGTAAGCATTTAGAGGAACACTTTCTATCAGTGTTGTCTTATAATTTACATAATGGTTTTGTATGCACCATAAACACCTATGTAAATTAGATGGCAAAATAATAGGACTCTTTACTTCTATATCATCCATAAGGATAAAATAGAAATAAAGAAACTGTTTGGTGAACCGACATATTAATTTCCCCACCCCGCCAAATCATTTCCTGTTTTGAACGTCATTGCATGTCACAGAAAGTAGGCAGTGTTATTTAATTTGACGATAATGCCAAATTACATTCCACGCTTTCTTGCTTGTTTTAAATAAGAAAAATCATAAACTGATTATTTTTAATGTTCATTATTTCTGTGAAATTGTGTCTGTAAAAAAACATTTGTTTGAAAAGAAATATGTAAATAAACATTTAGAAAAAAAATGTGAAAAATTCACATTGTTGGAACTACGTTAACATTCATTTTCTTTTCTGTATTTTATTTATTACATGTGAAAAATTTATATTTTTGGAACTATGTTAGTATTCATTTTCTTTTCTGCATTTTATTTATTACATGTGAAAAATTTATATTTTTGGAACTATGTTAGTATTCATTTTCTTTTCTGCATTTTATTTATTACATGTGAAAAATTTATATTGTTGGAACTATGTTAACATTCATTTTCTTTTCTGCATTTTATTTATTACATGTGAAAAATTTATATTTTTGGAACTACGTTAACATTCATTTTCTTTTCTGCATTTTATTTATTACATGTGAAAAATTTATATTTTTGGAACTATGTTAGTATTCATTTTCTTTTCTGCATTTTATTTATTACATGTGAAAAATTTATATTGTTGGAACTATGTTAACATTCATTTTCTTTTCTGCATTTTATTTATTACATGTGAAAAATTTATATTTTTGGAACTATGTTAGTATTCATTTTCTTTTCTGCATTTTATTTATTACATGTGAAAAATTTATATTGTTGGAACTATGTTAACATTCATTTTCTTTTCTGCATTTTATTTATTACATGTGAAAAATTTATATTTTTGGAACTATGTTAGTATTCATTTTCTTTTCTGCATTTTATTTATTACATGTGAAAAATTTATATTGTTGGAACTATGTTAACATTCATTTTCTTTTCTGCATTTTATTTATTACATGTGAAAAATTTATATTTTTGAAACTATGTTAGTATTCATTTTCTTTTCTGCATTTTATTTATTACATGTGAAAAATTTATATTTTTGAAACTATGTTAGTATTCATTTTCTTTTCTGCATTTTATTTATTACATGTGAAAAATTTATATTTTTGGAACTATGTTAACATTCATTTTCTTTTCTATATTATATTTATTATATGTGAAAAATTTATATTTTTGGAACTATGTTAGTATTCATTTTCTTTTCTATATTATATTTATTATATGTGAAAAATTCATGATATGTTATATTTAATATTCATTATTTCTGTAAATAAATGTATTTATTTAAAAACAATAAAAATTGTGCAAAAATAAAATGAAACAAACAAAAAAGTATGAAACATTACTGGGTGGGGTCAACAAACTTCTTATGATGTGTAATGACCTTTAAAACAGGAAATTACTTGAGAAAATTAATATGTACTTTCGGCAACAGTTTTTTTAGTTTTGCAAAATTAATGTCTTAAAATGTATTTTGACAATTTATGATTTTCAAATAAAATCAAAGTAGAATAAATAGTAGAAGTTGTGGCCTAACAGGCGGCGAGTAATTATGGAATATATAAAAATATCTAGCCAGTACAGAGAGTTGTTGATTACCAAAAATATAAAACTGAAAAACTATAGAGAAAAAAGAAAAAGAAAGAAAGAAAAAGAAAGAAAAGGAAAAAGATAAAAAGAGAAATGAAATGACATCATTTTTTTTTTACAGTAATTCTTACTCAGAAGCAACCTTATCCCAAATTGAAATGGTAAATGCTTTTTTGTTGAAGAGTGTTGTAAAAGTTTTTCAAAATTATGTTACATAATGCATGCGCCGAGTGGAGCGCTCAGGGTCAGCAGCCTTGTACCAAATTTAAAAGGGAAATATTGAGTACAAGAAAAAATGATAACATGAGAGTGGCCTATAGATAGGGTGCAAAGATGAAGCCATGGAGTGCACGATGAAGGCTCCTCAGTGCATGCTTTGTAAAATAAAGGGAGATAACTGACCTTTTTGGCTACCCGTCATATCAGGAGATTCTACGGAATGATGACAATATTGAACAATATCATAAAACAGAACATATTGCACAGTTATACGAGCATGTTAAAGAAAAACATACGTTTATGTTTTAAGCATGCAAACAAGATTAGATCAAAATCTAATATTGTCTGTTACATGTTTAGAACACAATATCAAATGAAATCAAATTTAGGCATCGAAAGACAAAAATAGAGTGCAACAAGCCATGTAAAGAGGTGGAAAGATATTTACATCGACATACAGTATGAATATTTGTTCAAGACCACTTCAGACAAGGTTAAAAAGAGAGTCACCAACCTGATAGGTCCAGAACTGGTATCTAAGCTTCAGCTTCTGTCTCACCGACGAAATGTTGCATCTCTCTGCCTGTTCCACAAGTACTTTAACGGTGAATGCTCCGACAAACTGAAAGCACTTGTACCTTTCTCGACATAAATACCCCCGATAAACCTGACAAGCAGCTAAATCCCACCCCTTCATAGTAGAGATCCCTAGATGTAAAAGATCTTTCTACTCCAGTAGTTTCTTCCCCAGAACCGCTAGACTTTGGAATTCCCTTCCAGGTCCCTGCTTCCCCAACTGTACTGACATGTAGAGGTTCAAGTGTAATGTGAATCGACATCTTGCTGCCCAACTCCCTACATAGTACCCCTGTAGCTTATGTCCCTGATAGTAGCCCCCTGCATCAAAGTGGAAATGGGCCTTGTTTGGGGTGAAAATGTAATTAAAAAAAAGAAAAAATATATGGTGGTCATCATCACAACCTCCTCTGGCACGTTGTTTGATGGAGCAGAAACACGTACGTTGTTTTTTGTTATTATGCAATGATGATAGGAGCCAGAGATGAGAGTATTGTCATTCCTGGCTCCTATTCTTGAGACCGCTCATGAAAAAGATGGACCAACTGCATGAATGACGATCTGAAGAGCATTGGCCTCAATTCTGAACAAGCACTAGACCGAGAGTGGTGACAAATGAACATTGAACCTGGTCGACATGGCAGAACGTCCAACTTTCTGATACGAGGAAGAAAGGGAAGTAAAATCAATGAGTAAGTAATTAACTAACAACTTTCGGAATAAATTATATCAAAATATCAAGGAACAGTGTCTTTCCAGTTGAATGAAAGACTTTCATAAAAATCTGTTCAAATGTTATTGGAAACGTATAAATGAAAAAATAAATTTTAGTCATCTTTTAAGAATTCTACAGAACTAATACTCTCGATTTAAAAAATGTCAACATGATAGCAATAATTAATATAAGTTTAAAAATTAAACATCATCATCATCATATCCAATTTAACATCCAACTTACATGATGACATGTGTTCGACGGTTTTAAGAAATTAATTTCCAGGATAGCCTATATCTGACCAAGTCTTTGTTTGTCCCTCTTTCTTTCAAGTCCATTTTTTATCACTTTCCTTCCATGTTTTCCTTGGCTTTTTCCTCTGAACAGAACCTGCTACCTCAACTGTTCTACATCTAGATAATCCAAGAACTGTAGTCTATTATTTCAATGTGACCATACCACTCTTCTGTACACATCTCCCTATTCCATTCAGATTTAATCTTCCCCTGGGGTCATCAGAATTAAAACTATTTTTAACATACATATCATGCATCTGTTGTATTATTCTCATCTCATTTCTCTCCATGCAACGCTTATCCTCAATCCTCACTGCCCGGGTTTGACTTCCAGAGATCACCACACTGTATATGCATGGTGATACACTTTTCACTTGGCCAAACAGGCAATGGAATGTGCTCTGATGAACTCCTAGCATTTGTGCCCCCTTTATGAACAGAAGCCTGACTAACCCGACAAGCAGCAAAATCCCGCCCCTTCACTGTTTAAGCCCCTAGATGCTTGAAGGCCTGCTACTCTAATAGTTCCTTCTCTTTAACTGCTAAGCTTTGGAATTCCTGTTTCCTGCTTCTCCGACTGTACTAACATGTAGAAGTTTAAATATAAGATGAACAGACATCACACTGTTTAAATCTCCACTCTCCCGTTAGACACAATCCCAAATAGTAGCCCCTTACATTTCGAACAGCAATATGCCTTGTTTATAAAAAAGCGACTAATGCCAAACGTTTCCTGAACTTAATTTATCTAACTCTTGCAATCACATACAAGCACCTACTCCACCCTGTGCTCCACGCTAAAAAGTTTTAAATTTAAAAAAAAAATGGCTGTAATTTTCTTACCTGCAATTTTAACAGCTGCTTCACTGACTTCTGGTTGAATCGCGTTGTGAATTCGTTCCATTGTCGGACTTGTTGTATTGATGACTTCGAGTTCACCAGGAGTCATCAGGGCATATTCTTCAGTTAGAAGTTGAACTACAAGTGAAAAAAAAATAACGAAATATTTTAAATATTTTGTCTGTCATGCTTAAGTTAAATGACATTTTCGGCAATCTGTCATACTTAACTTTGAAATAACATTTTCAGCAATCTGTCATGCTTAAGTTTGAAATAACATTTTTAGTGGTTTTTCATACTTAATGATAAATCATTTTTATATTAGTCTCTCATTCTTAAGTTTGAAATAGCATTTATGTAATGCTTATGTTAAAAATATTTTTGTTGGTCAACACGAAATATACGAATTGCATATTGGTCACTCGTTATCGTAATCGAATAAAATGGAACTGACCTATGAGTGCTTCGGTGTCGAAGAACAAGATGTGCGCATCTGGATTGTTGGTGTTTGTCCGGACACCTTGGATCAGCATCGGCGAAGCTTGTGGTTTAATGAGCTCAGCTTTAGTTTCTGGTACCAAGGTAGTCATCGGTGGCTGGTTGGGCACAGGGTTCTGCGTGAGTTTCTGCTGAGCCAGGTTTCGGAATGTAGCAAGATTGCGGCGCTTTAGGGCTTGCGCTAGTGTAATGCTTGGGTTGGTTAATGCTTCCACAGCAACAGCATTTTCGTCGCAATTATTGAGAATTTCTTCTGCTGTAATGCCATGGACACAACGGTCAAGATGGCCTAAAATAAAAATAAAAAACAATCAAGTAATGATCGATGGCGTAACGGATAAAGTACTAAGTAGGTTCAGTTCTAAGTGATACTCTCTTGGAAGATGAGGGTCCAGTCCTTCGTGAAGGCCATACTCATGATACAATTGTGAATTACTTAAGACTTGTACCTGGTCATGGCTGACAGAACGAGAGCATGTTTACTCATGTGGATTAAATAAAGAGTTCTGTTTGAGATGCCGAACAGATAAGAGTTTGACAAAAAATTCCTGAATTTGTTAAGATACACTTGAAGAAAGTTGGACGTTACATCCGCCGAAAAATAGTCTGAATAATCCAAATGATACAAGAAACAATGAATACACATAATGATGAAGTGTGCATGTATATGTGTCTTGCCATCTGAACATGAAATGATGGTCAAATGAGAGAAAGAAGTGGTGGGAGGACAGGGATAAGGCTAGTGGTGCTTGCTCATAATCCACAGATTGTAAGTTCAAACCCTATACAGGGAAGAACATGTTAATTTTCTCTTCAATCATAAATAAAAAAAAATTCATAAAAGAAACAAACTGATAAGTAATTTAGTTATTTCCTGTGATGCTATGGGTTGCCCCATCCCCACAAACAGAACCAAAACCATCTGAAAAGATTAGCTAGTAAATGAACGACAATATGAAAACACTGAACCTATTGTGCTACACAGATTAAGTGATGCAAAGAGGAGTAGCCCTTCACGAGCAGACAACATATCTGGTTTCCAGTTTAAGTAAACTGAGAGTAACTGAAGATAAAAAAAAAGTTAAAAAAAAAAAATGGACATTAATGATTTCCGGTTGAGAGCAGATATATTTGGGTGACACCACTGGCTGTTCAAGCAGATGAGCGATAGAGATTGCCAAGAGAGTCCAACAGTGGATGACAGGCAGAGCAATGAAAGGGATCTTGAGGCAAGAGGGACGGTAACATGGACCAGAAAGCTTAACAGGCAGGTCAGCAACAGAAGGGTTACATGACAAAGTTAGTCTTTGCTGAGATCCTAAACTTGAGAGATTGGACGATTGCCTCAAATGTAGATGCTAGTGATGGTACGTCGACAATACGCACACACACACACACACACCTGTTTCAACAAGTCACTTGTATAAAAATGCCTTTGTTTGTTGTTATTATTAAACTGTGAATCATGCTTCATACTCAGTGACCACTATTATTAGTTTTGACATGACCAAGAAAAAGAAAAACCATAGCACATGTGTTTGGTTTGGATGGTTGTTGGAACAACTGGCATAATTACACACAGGCAGAATGATGAAAGAAGAATGTTGAAGCAAGAGGGATGAGAAGATAAGCGAGAAAGCTCAGTAGTCATTGGTCTCAACAGAAAAGTTGTACAAGAAAGTTAGTCTTGATCGAGATCCTGAATTTGAGAGATAGGAAGATTGCCTAGTGAGAGGAACGCAAAAACACGCACACATACACATGTTTAACAAGTCATTGCCTTTGACAGTTATTTTTAACATTTTGATGTGAAAAAAACCATAGCACACGCGTTTGGTATAGGTGCTCATTTGAATTATTGGCATAATTATATGCAGGCAAAAATAACTAAGAATAAAATTTCTACCAGATCATAGCTGAGAGAAGGAGAACAATCTACCCTTGTGGATTAAAGAAATGGCTCAATTTGAAAGTATGTAATAGGTTCAAGAGTTCAGCATAAAGATTTCCGTGTTTGCAAAGATGCACCTGAAGAAGATCAGAGGTTACATCAGCTAAAATATTGTAAAATTACAAACCAAGATGAAAGTAGTTTTCCAAATAATTGAAAATCTTCAAGTGTAACATTTTCTATAAAAAACAACAACTTTATATACATTGCGTGCCGGTGTTTATATGAGCTGGTCTTTTATACACTTGTGATACTATCGGTCCCCTACACAAAAAAAAGTGCTTGAATGTAGGCAACAAAGAGAAAAAGAAGTATAACAAAAGATAAGATGAAAAAAGGTTCACCTGGAAACAAAGGCATAGGAAATAGGGTTGGTGGAAAGACAAAGGCATAGGAAATTGTTCACAAATGCACACAAAGGAGATCTGAGGTGGGGTTGTAATCAAGCTGTGGTAGATAATGGGAACAAAAGGACCATATATATATATATATATTTAGGGCAGTATTAGGTAGGGCTGTGAATTTTACAATGGTTGAGGGCAGTTTGCAGAGTCTAGTGTTTACAATGTTTTAAATCAATACAGATGACAACCATGAAAATAATGTTGGGATCAACGATGTTGTTGAATGGGGCACCATGTAGGTCTCACATCCTTTTGGTTTCTTCTCATCGTCACCATTTGATCTAATGGTTGTTATAGAAATAGGCTCCTTTTCATGAAGAAAAACAACACAAGAAGACGTTCGTTGAGTTTTCATAAATGGTTTTATTTGGAGAAAAAGACTAATATCATCTTAGCTAATTTTTTACTTCTTAACTTTCCAACTTACTGAAATGAGCAATGACTCCTGACGTTTCATTGCCAATCCATCATCTTGTAACCTTCTCAACAACAAAAAGACGTTCTTCATATAGGCGATCTCTTAATTAAGTTTATTTTATAATAGCTTCTCATCATCATTACTGTTCCATCTGTGGTTGCTGTACAATAAGCTTTTTTATGCAGAAAGTAATTTAAGGAGAAATATACTAAATTTCCCTCAAGGTTTTATTTTGGAGAAAATTGACTCAGGAGAGAGAGACTAATGTTCTTTTAGCTAATTAATTGGTTATTAGTTATTTCTTGGAAATGAAAAAAATATATCAGAACTCATCATCAATTCATATCAACTCCTCTTGATTAAACTGTAATTCATGACATCATCTCTCAACGTCTATGCTATTGGCCATCTAAAACTCGTCTGCCTGTTCTCTTCAATTCATCCCTTTAATTGCCACTGTTCCCCTCATATGCAAATTACTGCCACAGCTACAAAATAAAGTTTTTCTTTTCTTCTTTTTCCTTCTCCAATCCTATCATCTGACAAGCCAAACAGATGCGTGATCGCTTACATGAGTTAATACTTTCTATTGCACTTCTTAACTGAAGTGACACAGACAGAGACATAGAAGTAAGATTTCACACTTCGATTACAAAGGTTTCTACATTATTGGCCAACTGTCTTATGCAACTTATAGCAGACTCATATTATTTATGCCTCACGATTGGCTGCCACAGACAGATTTATTAGAAAACCTTTGTTTCTCTCAGTTCAAAAGCATGACGTCATTCGTCATCTCGTTCTGTTTTTTCTACATTGTTTAGCTTTGACTTTATACATCAGCTATCCTTCATTCAACCATGGGAGCGATTCCACGGTGCAGATTTGGGTTATCATGCACTCAGTGTGACCACTGTCAAAATATACACTAGCTAATTTAATCACTACCGAAGGAGGGTTCCTAATATGTAACACAAATGTTTGTAACAAAATTCCAAGAGAACTCACCTGTTTCCATTTGCCAGACATAGACGGTTCCATCGGTGCATCCAACGACCATAAAATCATCAAGGGGTCGCCACTTTATAACACGTACCGGGAAAAGATGTCGACCAGCCAACATAATACATTTCCGTTCACGCAAGCTGAGTAAAGTAACTGAATGGTCACTGGCAACTGAACAAATCGAAGTTAGAATCCGCGGCTGAAAAATACATTAAACGTGTGCATGAAAAAAAAAAACACAACAGCAATATTGTGAAATGTTCAGAAGACAATATCAGCCAGCAATAACTAGGGTAGACCAAAGCGAAAAAAAATATTACCATCGACATCCACCCACCCCAGTGTTGTGAAGTTTAAAAAACATAACAAAAAAAAAAGATGGGAACTAGTGCAAGCAGCAGTTATTACTACAACCCTACTACAAGGAGGGGAGGGGTAAAGCAGAGAAAATTAAAAGTAACTTACGTTGCAATTGTTTGGAGGGACAAGCAGTTGGGTGATTTCACCTCCGTGTACTGTAAACGTATGAAGCTTGATTCCTTGAAACATATCCCAGAGGATTACAGAGAAATCCGAGCCGCCTGACACTAGATGCAGGCTTTCATATCGTGCTGATTCATTGCACGGATATAACAAGCACGTTACTCGACCATCATGACCTGGGACGACCTTCACGCTGATTTCTGAAAGTGAAAAAGAAAGGAAAACTTGTTAATAAAATGTTTCCTCTGTTTCATAGCAGTTCTGTTATTCAGTGCAGATTAACAGCTTTGTTGATTTGAATATATTTATTTCTTTTTTAATGGAAATCGCTTGACAAAGCATGAAACCACTTGATGTGAGGAGCTAAAAAATAATACTTTAAAGTAAAAAAACAAGTTAATGGTAAATGCTAGATGGATAAATTCCGACCCAGAAAGCAGTAATTCTTTCCCTTTTGTCAAAAACATTGTTTATGGAATGTGAGGACTAAAGGACAAAATAAGGGAAGCAAGAGTTAAGAGGCTGATGAAAGTAAACCCAAGATCTACTTTCTGCTCTTCTTAGATTTGGTTGCTTAATGGAAGTTCAAGATGTTGCTGCCACTCTGTTAGTCTAGACATATTTCGTTTAGGATTCGGAGGAAAATATTTGCAAGTTGTGTTCGCTTTGCACACCAGTAAGACAAGGGGATCCATCTACAACGGCTTCAGCATAATGATTGTGCCATGATCAGGTGGATGCAAATTGGAACAAAAGCTCTCATCAATTGTGCTTCATCGGAAACATAGTATTGGTGGGATTATGGATGCTTGATGCACTCTGCATTTCTGGTGGTTTGACCATCTTTTGCATCAACTCTATAACGCACTTGTATATCCTATACACACACTGGAGTGTCACAGTAAACAGAGGAAGAAAGATTCAAGTTTGTGAATACACATATATATACTAGCAGTCCGCCCGGCATTGTCCGGTTGTAAAATATGCATAAATATTATATTTTAATTAATGTAGATTTGTTATTTATTATAAACAGAAACACTGTAGGTATTAAACGTAACATTAAATTTCTTTAAAACAAGATGAAGTAAAAAAGACAAAAAAAACTGAGATATGTGAGTATTATGCTTTTTTCTAAACAGTTTACTTCTTGTAAGTAAAAAGAAAAAATACTACAGCTAAAACCAAAACCTAAAGACAGTGAGCTAATACGATAACCATTAGACCAGCGAGACATGATATTTAAAAGGTTTTTTCAAACTACTTATCTCTATATAAATAAAATGAACTCATTTTTTCCCGTCTGATTTTGACATTAATAGGATTAAAAATCAAGATATTTCATGCAAATATAATATGCACAAACGGCAGAACAATATCTGAGGTGTGTTATAGGCTTATTATTTCTCAAATTCCTCGATAATCTTAGATTTCTATACTTTTTCTGCTGAGAAGTCACGGCCAAAATCGGTTAAGATCAATGGAAGTGGTAAAATATTTTCTCTCTAATAAATTCCTCCTCCCCCTGCCACCATTTAACACCGTTTGGGGATCGTTCACAAGGAACAGTTAAGAAGAGAACACCGGTTTGGCTTCGTAGTTCTTTCATGTGAAGTTATTTAAAATCACTAAACTAAGCTGCAGTGCTCTGTGGCGTAGTGGTTAGCGTGCTAGACAATTCACATTATATTTTCACGTTCGCGCCGACCTACCGTAATCTTTTTTTTTTTTTTTTTTTCCTAAACAACTGGAATGGACTTTTCTTGGTGGCCGAACTGTTAACGTTGCAGATGTTTATTTTTGTTTTTTTTCACACTTTATTTTCCTACTTTTACTCATAACTCCGGGTTTGATCCTTCCTACTTACCTACCATAACATTTTTTAAAACTCCCCCCCCCCGTCCCGGAAACAAACACTCGGGCAACGCTGGGTACCCCCGCTAGTTCTTAATATAATCATCTGTAATGTGAACTATTCACGCATGCCCATTCATGAAACATTAGGAAACAGAGAACTCCAAGGACTCCCACATAACAATTTTTTTATTTCAACCCTTTAGCAGTCCTTTTTTCAAGATGAAAACGAACTAAAAGTTTTTTTTACATGTCTGAATATTCTATATACCAAATTTCAAGTCTGTAGATCAAAAATTCATGGAGAAGTGTCCTCATACACACACATTCTCACTTATAAATGTTTGGCTTTTAATGAAATTTTCCATTTCTTCTGTCTAATTTAATCTGATCACTTTGACTTGTAATTCTTCGATGCAGGGATTCTATCATCTTTTCTGCCAGATACTTTCTCATTTAAGCAGAGTTTTAAATTAAAATATTTAAAATGTAACCTTATTTTTACATATTCATCTTGCCACACTTTCATGGATTAAATAAAATGTTTGATTCCAAATTCATCTTTGAGCTCACCATAAAGATTCATTAAATTGAAAAGATGCACTTGGAGAAAGTTTAGAGATTACATTGGTTGAGACATGTTTCAGGAGAAAAGTACAGGAAGCTACTACTAATTCTTACATCTAGGCGCATTTCTTTGAAGACTCGAGAAAGATTTTTCAGCTTGTGTTCACTCCACCATCTTGCATGGCAGTGAGATGTAGACCCCAAAAGCTTTTGATTTGTAAAGGTTTCAGAACAACGGCCAAACCAAAGTCAAGAAAGAATCCCTTTAGCTTTCCTCTATCAAGAGCTTGGTATTAGTGGGATTTGGAATGCCTTATGTGCCAGCATCTCAGATTGTTTGAATACGTACAGTGTGTGCCACGTCCATCATCAACTTAATAACATGCATGGATAATCCGTCTGACCACACAAAAAAAAACACTGCCAGACAAATCCATTTCACCTATTTAGGGGAATCAATAAACCAAAATAACAATTCAGACAATTCTCTGCCTTTAATCTATTTCTACAAGATTTACATTTTTTCTTTTTGATCTTTATAAAAATTTATACTTTTCCTTTGATTCCTTTGTTTTTTTTTACTTCACCAATTCAGACGCTATTTTATGCAAATATTAGTGTGAATGCTGGCGAAGAATAATTTTATTTTGTCATTTTTTACAGAACTTTACTCCTGACCTGAAATGGAACACGTACATCAAGTCTGTTGCCAAGATCGCTGGAAAAATGGTAGGATCCTTCTACCGCTCCAGAAGATATCTCACTGCTGATAGAATTCTCTATCTATATAAAAGCCAAGTACGTCCAAGGATGGAGTACTACTGCCACATCTGGGCAGGAGCTGCTAAAAACAGCCTATCCTGCCTTGACAGAGTACAAAATAGGCTTTGTGGCTTTGTAGGGGATGCTCTTTTCTGTTCCCTGCAACCTCTCTCCCACAGGAGAGACATTGCAAGCCTGTCTTTGTTTTATCATTACTTCCATGGCAAGTGCTCGTCTGAGCTCCAATCCCTGGTCCCCCCTCGCCAATCTTTCACAAAAAACACCCGTCTAGCTGAAACCACTGTCAAAAATTTTCCCCACTCTTTATCTGTGCCAAAACCAAAATGTAGATTCCATGAACAGGGCTTCTTTCTTAGAACTGCATGCCTGTGGAACTCTGTTCCGTCTGCCCGTTTCCCACCTGACTATAACCTGGATGTCTTCAAGTCCAACATAAACAAATTCCTGATGAACCGCCCCCTTAAGTAAGACACTTTATCAAATCTCAACACTAACGTACTGTACACGCAATAACCCTTATCCCCGAGTGGCTTCCGGACCTTGATAAGTGACCACCTTGTAAATAAAAAAAATAAAAAACGTATACTCATTTTTATTGAATAATTCTGTTAATATTTCGACGATTTTTTGATTCGGTCATTACAAACAATTAAGCACACTACACGGATGAACTTTTAAAATTCTCTGAAACTTCATTCTTTGTCGCAAAGAATATCCAGTGTTAAAATGTTCACTAATTCAACTCTCATCCAGATAGATAAGTAATGGCTTTCAACTTTCTCAATGTCCAGTGTTGCTTTTTGTAAATTTATTATAAAATTTTAATTAATCAGTATGATAACAAGGGTCAAGTGATAATGCTGTCAATTTGTAGAAACCATAGTTATACTGTATAAGAAACCATAGTTATACTGTATAAGAAACCATAGTTATACTGTATAAGAAATTATAGTTATACTGTATAAGAAACCATAGTTATACTGTATAAGAAACCATAGTTATACTGTATAAGAAACCATAGTTATACTGTATAAGAAACTATAGTTATACTGTATAAGAAATTATAGTTATACTGTATAAGAAATTATAATTATACTGTATAAGAAATTATAGTTATACTGTATAAGAAATTATAGTTATACTGTATAAGAAATTATAGTTATACTGTATAAGAAATTATAGTTATACTGTATAAGAAATTATAGTTATACTGTATAAGAAATTATAGTTATACTGTATAAGAAATTATAGTTATTCTGTATAAGAAATTATAGTTATACTGTATAAGAAATTATAGTTATACTGTATAAGAAATTATAGTTATACTGTATTACGAACAAAATCTACTGTTTTTATCAATGAAGAAGATAGGAGGTAATTTGTAGGAATCAAATATTGTTATGAAGACTGTTTTTGTGTGATGTACCGTTGAATATTGAGTCTAACATTAAAATAGAAACTATTCTTACGAGGGGTGTTCAATAAGTAATACCCCCGACTTATTTTCATAGCATTTAAGCAATGAAACTTGGCACAGTTATTAGCCTTTCTTTATATGTAAACCACCTAGAGTTACACATTTCTACAATCGTTTAATGCAGCTCTGAAGATCGTTTTTGTAGAACACCTTAGGTTGTTCCTCTAAGCACAATGTGACTTTGGAAATCAAGGCTGCATCATCTGGGAAACACTTTCCTTTCAAAAATAACTTCATGGCTGGGGATAGGTGAAAGTCAGAGGGTGTAAGGTCAAAAGAGTAGGGGGAATGGGGTGGATTTCATGGCCACATGCCCGTGCTTCCGATCTGGTGGCATGTGCATTGTCTTGCAGAAGGATAGTTTTGCTGATCTTGCCCCGCCTTTTAATTTTGATAGCTTCTACCCAAAAATGAAGCATATAGACTCTTGTAGTTTTGGTACACTTTGTAAAGAAATCTCTCATTACTGCTGTGTTCCGATCCCAGAAAACTATTAACAACAACTGCTCCTGCTGACTTTCTATTCATGTGATGTTTAGATACAACAAATTCAGGGATTACAACTTGCTCCTGCTGTTTTTTGTTTAATTTTTTGTCATATTTTGTAAAAAAATAGACAAATTTGTTTTTTTTTTCCGACTTAATATTTTTTTTTTAAATATGAATCAAACTAAGAAAAACGTTTTACTTTTTTAAATTATAAAATTTTTTCTGTTTTTGTTTATAGAGCATGTTTTTTTAATAAATGTTAATTAAAAAAAATTGACAATAAAAAGTAAATACATCAATAAATTATTTAATTTCTTTAAATCTGAAAAATAAAAAAACAATTTTCATTTTTTACAAAGATTTTTAGCAAAAAAAAAAAAAAAAAACATCATGCCAATCTAAATTTTTTAAAATTTGTTTCTTATTATTCTACACATAAGAATGTCCGGTTGCTCAAATGACGTGCCTAAATATCACACAAATATGATGTGCCTAAATATCACACAAATATGATGTGCCTAAATATCACACAAATATGATGTGCCTAAATATCACACAAATATGATGTGCCTAAATATCACACAAATATGATGTGCTTAAATATCACACAAATACGATGTGCCTAAATATCACGCAAATATGATGTGCCTAAATATCACACAAATACGATGTGCCTAAATATCACGCAAATATGATGTGCCTAAATATCACACAAATATGATGTGCCTAAATATCACACAAATACTATGTGCCTAAATATCACACAAATACTATGTGCCTAAATATCACACAAATAGAGAATCAGCATGAGTGTTTGCCGTATATAATTAGTAAAAAATCTCGTCTTGTGATCTTTCTGTGCAGTCATCATACAAGAAAGTTGTAATTAACAATTGTAAACAATTAATCAAATATATAAAGTTATCTTGTCAGATTTTCAAAGTCAATGACATTTAAACTGAGAAAACAAAATTTGCTTCTGACTAGCCAAATTTCATTTGTTATTTTTGTACTTTGTCATTGGCAATATAATAATATACTTAAGTACATTTAAAAATGTGTCAAACAATAAAAATTAAACCATAAGATGCCTTTACTACATTCCGAGCAATGTTGAATAGGTTCTTATATGAAAACTTGAGTTATAAAAAAATTATAGAAAAGAAAAAAAAAAAAACGAGTGAATGAATACTGCGGCTCTAACCAAAGTGTGGCATTCAAAGACTCAAACCCGAAAAGCATTCTAAAAAGTGCTGTTGAATACCGGAAACCCTGAAGACAAAAACCAGAAACATCAGACACCAAAAGCATTCCGATAGGAAAGAAATGCAAATATTCACAGAAAGAAAAGTCAAGGGGATTCTTTCAGTTTCTCTAATTCCTCAATTCCCATTAAAAAAAAAAAAAAAAAAAAAATGGACAGATCTTTAGAGCAATCATCTCTCCTCAAAAAATTTTTGTTTGCGATTTTCTTTTGTTTTTTTTTTTTTTGTTTAATCTACTAAAAAATGCATAAAATCATTAAAAAAATAGATTTCCAAGAAATTTTAATAACTTTTTAGAGCTTTTTGCAAAATGAGTTTTTACTGTCCGCAATGGAAATACTATTTAATATCTTTTTACATGATAATGAAAATAACAATTTTCAAAAAGAAAAAAAAAACATTTGATATTAATATTTAAGTAGTGATTATGTAAAAGTTTATGAAGAGAGTTTCGGATGAGGTAACGGATATGCACTCCCCAAAAGTTTGGTATAAATTAAAAGGTTGTGTTAATTTAAATATCTTAGCCCCAAATTCTACATTAATTTCAATATCGGAAAAATTAATTATTTTAGTAACAAAAACATTGTTTATAAGAAATTTGTACATAAAATCATTTCTAATATCTATGTGGAAACTATAAAATTATTTCTAATATCTATGCTGAAACTATAAAATTATTTCTAATATCTATGCTGAAACTATAAAATTATTTCTAATATCTATGTTGAAACTATAAAATCATTTCTAATATCTATGTTGAAACTATAAAATCATTTCTAATATCTGTGCTGAAACTATAAAATTATTTCTAATATCTGTGTTGAAACTATAATATTATTTCTAATATATATGTTGAAACTATAAAATCATTTCTAATATCTATGTTGAAACTATAAAATCATTTCTAATATCTATGTTGAAACTATAAAATCATTTCTAATATCTATGCTGAAACTATAAAATCATTTCTAATATCTGTGCTGAAACTATAAAATTATTTCTAATATCTATGTTGAAACTATAAAATCATTTCTAATATCTATGTTGAAACTATAACATCATTTCTAATATCTATGTTGAAACTATAAAATTATTTCTAATATCTATGTTGAAACTATAAAATCATTTCTAATATCTATGTTGAAACTATAAAATTATTTCTAATATTTGTGCTGAAACTATAAAATCATTTCTAATATCTGTGTTGAAACTATAAAATTATTTCTAATATCTATGTTGAAACTATAAAATCATTTCTAATATCTATGCTGAAACTATAAAATTATTTCCAATATGAATGTTGAAACTATAAAATCATTTCTAATATCTATGTTGAAACTATAAAATCATTTCTAATATCTGTGCTGAAACTATAAAATTATTTCTAATATCTATGTTGAAACTATAAAATCATTTCTAATATCTATGCTGAAACTATAAAATTATTTCTAATATCTATGTTGAAACTATAAAATCATTTCTAATATCTATGTTGAAACTATAAAATCATTTCTAATATCTATGCTGAAACTATAAAATCATTTCTAATATATATGCTGAAACTATAAAATCATTTCTAATATCTATGTTGAAACTATAAAATCATTTCTAATATATATGCAGAAACTATAAAATCATTTCTAATATATATGTTGAAACTATAAAATCATTTCTAATATCTATGTTGAAACTATAAAATCATTTCTAATATCTATGCTGAAACTATAAAATTATTTCTAATATCTATGCTGAAACTATAAAATTATTTCTAATATCTATGCTGAAACTATAAAATCATTTCTAATATCTATGCTGAAACTATAAAATCATTTCTAATATCTATGCTGAAACTATAAAATTATTTCCAATATCTAAGCTGAAACTATAAAATCATTTCTAATATCTATGTTGAAACTATAAAATCATTTCTAATATCTATGTTGAAACTATAAAATCATTTCTAATATCTATGCTGACACTATAAAATCATTTCTAATATCTATGCTGAAACTATAAAATCATTTCTAATATATATGCAGAAACTATAAAATCATTTCTAATATCTATGCTGAAACTATAAAATTATTTCCAATATCTATGCAGAAACTATAAAATCATTTCTAATATCTATGTTGAAACTATAAAATTATTTCTAATATCTATGCTGAAACTATAAAATTATTTCTAATATCTATGCTGAAACTATAAAATCATTTCTAATATCTATGCTGAAACTATAAAATCATTTCTAATATCTATGCTGAAACTATAAAATTATTTCTAATATCTATGTTGAAACTATAAAATCATTTCTAATATCTATGCTGAAACTATAAAATTATTTCCAATATCTATGCAGAAACTATAAAATCATTTCTAATATCTATGTTGAAACTATAAAATTATTTCTAATATCTATGCTGAAACTATAAAATTATTTCTAATATCTATGCTGAAACTATAAAATTATTTCTAATATCTATGCTGAAACTATAAAATCATTTCTAATATCTATGCTGAAACTATAAAATTATTTCTAATATCTATGTTGAAACTATAAAATCATTTCTAATATCTATGCTGAAACTATAAAATTATTTCCAATATGAATGTTGAAACTATAAAATTATTTCCAATATGAATGTTGAAACTATAAAATTATTTCTAATATATATGTTGAAACTATAAAATTATTTCTAATATCTATGTTGAAACTATAAAATTATTTCTAATATCTATGTTGAAACTATAAAATTATTTCTAATATCTGTGCTGAAACTATAAAATCATTTCTAATATCTATGTTGAAACTATAAAATCATTTCTAATATCTATGTTGAAACTATAAAATCATTTCTAATATCTATGTTGAAACTATAAAATCATTTCTAATATCTATGTTGAAACTATAAAATCATTTCTAATATCTATGTTGAAACTATAAAATCATTTCTAATATCTATGTTGAAACTATAAAATCATTTCTAATATCTATGCTGAAACTATAAAATCATTTCTAATATCTATGTTGAAACTATAAAATCATTTCTAATATCTATGTTGAAACTATAAAATCATTTCTAATATCTATGCTGAAACTATAAAATCATTTCCAATATCTATGCTGAAACTATAAAATCATTTCTAATATCTATGTTGAAACTATAAAATCATTTCTAATATCTATGTTGAAACTATAAAATCATTTCTAATATCTATGTTGAAACTATAAAATCATTTCTAATATCTAGGTTGAAACTATAAAATCATTTCTAATATCTATGCTGAAACTATAAAATCATTTCTAATATCTATGCTGAAACTATAAAATCATTTCTAATATCTATGCTGAAACTATAAAATCATTTCTAATATCTATGTTTAAACTATAAAATCATTTCTAATATCTATGTTGAAACTATAAAATTATTTCTAATATCTATGCTGAAACTATAAAATCATTTCTAATATCTATGTTGAAACTATAAAATCATTTCTAATATCTATGTTGAAACTATAAAATCATTTCTAATATCTATGCAGAAACTATAAAATCATTTCTAATATCTATGTTGAAACTATAAAATTATTTCTAATATCTATGTTGAAACTATAAAATTATTTCTAATATCTATGCTGAAACTATAAAATGATTTCTAATATCTATGTTGAAACTATAAAATTATTTCTAATATCTATGCTGAAACTATAAAATTATTTCTAATATCTATGTTGAAACTATAAAATTATTTCTAATATCTATGTTGAAACTATAAAATCATTTCTAATATCTATGCTGAAACTATAAAATGATTTCTAATATCTATGCAGAAACTATAAAATGATTTCTAATATCTACGCTGAAACTATAAAATCATTTCCAATATCTATGCTGAAACTATAAAATCATTTCTAATATCTACGCTGAAACTATAAAATCATTTCCAATATCTATGCTGAAACTATAAAATCATTTCTAATATCTATGTTGAAACTATAAAATCATTTCCAATATCTATGCTGAAACTATAAAATTATTTCCAATATCTATGCAGAAACTATAAAATCATTTCTAATATCTATGTTGAAACTATAAAATCATTTCTAATATCTATGTTGAAACTATAAAATCATTTCTAATATCTATGTTGAAACTATAAAATTATTTCCAATATGAATATTGAAACTATAAAATAATTTCTAATATCTATGTTGAAACTATAAAATTATTTCCAATATGAATGTTGAAACTATAAAATTATTTCTAATATCTATGTTGAAACTATAAAATCATTTCTAATATCTATGTTGAAACTATAAAATCATTTCTAATATCTATGCTGAAACTATAAAATTATTTCTAATATCTATGCTGAAACTATAAAATTATTTCTAATATCTATGCTGAAACTATAAAATCATTTCCAATATCTATGCTGAAACTATAAAATCATTTCCAATATCTATGCAGAAACTATAAAATCATTTCTAATATCTATGTTAAAACTATAAAATCATTTCTAATATCTATGTTGAAACTATAAAATTATTTCTAATATCTATGTTGAAACTATAAAATCATTTCTAATATCTATGCTGAAACTATAAAATCATTTCTAATATCTATGTTGAAACTATAAAATCATTTCTAATATCTATGCTGAAACTATAAAATCATTTCTAATATCTATGCTGAAACTATAAAATCATTTCCAATATCTATGCTGAAACTATAAAATTATTTCCAATATCTATGCAGAAACTATAAAATCATTTCTAATATCTATGTTGAAACTATAAAATCATTTCTAATATCTATGTTGAAACTATAAAATCATTTCTAATATCTATGTTGAAACTATAAAATCATTTCTAATATCTATGTTGAAACTATAAAATCATTTCTAATATATATGTTGAAACTATAAAATTATTTCAAATATCTATGTTGACACTATAAAATTATTTCTAATATCTATGCTGAAACTATAAAATCATTTCTAATATCTATGTTGAAACTATAAAATCATTTCTAATATCTATGCTGAAACTATAAAATCATTTCTAATATCTATGTTGAAACTATAAAATCATTTCTAATATCTATGTTGAAACTATAAAATCATTTCTAATATCTATGCTGAAACTATAAAATCATTTCTAATATCTATGTTGAAACTATAAAATCATTTCTAATATATATGCAGAAACTATAAAATCATTTCTAATATCTATGCTGAAACTATAAAATTATTTCTAATATCTATGTTGAAACTATAAAATCATTTCTAATATCTATGTTGAAACTATAAAATTATCTCCAATATGAATATTGAAACTATAAAATCATTTCTAATATCTATGTTGAAACTATAAAATTATTTCCAATATGAATGTTGAAACTATAAAATTATTTCTAATATCTATGTTGAAACTATAAACTCATTTCTAATATCTATGTTGAAACTATAAAATCATTTCTAATATCTATGCTGAAACTATAAAATTATTTCTAATATCTATGCTGAAACTATAAAATTATTTCTAATATCTATGCTGAAACTATAAAATCATTTCTAATATCTATGCTGAAACTATAAAATTATTTCTAATATCTATGTTGAAACTATAAAATCATTTCTAATATCTATGTTGAAACTATAAAATTATTTCTAATATCTATGTTGAAACTATAAAATTATTTCTAATATCTATGTTGAAACTATAAAATCATTTCTAATATCTATGTTGAAACTATAAAATTATTTCTAATATCTATGCTGAAACTATAAAATTATTTCTAATATCTATGCTGAAACTATAAAATCATTTCTAATATCTATGCTGAAACTATAAAATCATTTCTAATATCTATGCTGAAACTATAAAATTATTTCTAATATCTATGTTGAAACTATAAGATCATTTCTAATATCTATGTTGAAACTATAAAATTATTTCCAATATGAATGTTGAAACTATAAAATTATTTCTAATATCTATGTTGAAACTATAAAATTATTTCTAATATCTATGCTGAAACTATAAAATTATTTCTAATATCTGTGCTGAAACTATAAAATCATTTCTAATATCTATGTTGAAACTATAAAATCATTTCTAATATCTATGTTGAAACTATAAAATCATTTCTAATATCTATGTTGAAACTATAAAATCATTTCTAATATCTATGTTGAAACTATAAAATTATTTCTAATATCTATGCAGAAACTATAAAATGATTTCTAATATCTATGCAGAAACTATAAAATGATTTCTAATATCTACGCTGAAACTATAAAATCATTTCCAATATCTATGCTGAAACTATAAAATCATTTCTAATATCTATGTTGAAACTATAAAATCATTTCTAATATCTATGTTGAAACTATAAAATCATTTCTAATATCTATGTTGAAACTATAAAATCATTTCTAATATCTATGTTGAAACTATAAAATCATTTCTAATATGTATGTTGAAACTATAAAATCATTTCAAATATCTATGTTGAAACTATAAAATTATTTCTAATATCTATGCTGAAACTATAAAATCATTTCTAATATCTATGTTGAAACTATAAAATCATTTCTAATATCTATGCTGAAACTATAAAATCATTTCTAATATCTATGCTGAAACTATAAAATCATTTCTAATATCTATGTTGAAACTATAAAATCATTTCTAATATCTATGTTGAAACTATAAAATCATTTCTTATATCTATGCAGAAACTATAAAATCATTTCTAATATCTATGCTGAAACTATAAAATCATTTTTAATATCTATGTTGAACTATAAAATTATTTCTAATATCTATGCTGAAACTATAAAATCATTTTTAATATCTATGTTGAAACTATAAAATTATTTCCAATATCTATGCTGAAACTATAAAATTATTTCTAATATCTATGCTGAAACTATAAAATTATTTCTAATATCTATGTTGAAACTATAACATCATTTCTAATATCTATGCTGAAACTATAAAATCATTTCTAATATCTATGTTGAAACTATAAAATTATTTCTAATATCTATGTTGAAACTATAACATCATTTCTAATATCTATGCTGAAACTATAAAATCATTTCTAATATCTATGTTGAAACTATAAAATTATTTCTAATATCTATGTTGAAACTATAAAATTATTTCTAATATCTATGTTGAAACTATAAAATCATTTCTAATATCTATGTTGAAACTATAAAATCATTTCTAATATCTATGCTGAAACTATAAAATTATTTCTAATATCTATGCTGAAACTATAAAATGATTTCTAATATCTATGCTGAAACTATAAACTCATTTCTAATATCTATGGTGAAACTATAAAATTATTTCCAATATCTAAGCTGAAACTATAAAATCATTTCTAATATCTATGTTGAAACTATAAAATCATTTCTAATATCTATGTTGAAACTATAAAATCATTTCTAATATCTATGCTGAAACTATAAAATCATTTCTAATATCTATGTTGAAACTATAAAATCATTTCTAATATATATGCAGAAACTATAAAATCATTTCTAATATCTATGCTGAAACTATAAAATTATTTCTAATATCTATGTTGAAACTATAAAATTATTTCTAATATCTATGTTGAAACTATAAAATTATCTCCAATATGAATATTGAAACTATAAAATCATTTCTAATATCTATGTTGAAACTATAAAATTATTTCCAATATGAATGTTGAAACTATAAAATGATTTCTAATATCTATGTTGAAACTATAAAATCATTTCTAATATCTATGTTGAAACTATAAAATCATTTCTAATATCTATGCTGAAACTATAAAATTATTTCTAATATCTATGTTTAAACTATAAAATTATTTCTAATATCTATGTTGAAACTATAAAATTATTTCTAATATCTATGTTGAAACTATAAAATCATTTCTAATATCTATGTTGAAACTATAAAATTCTTTCTAATATCTATGCTGAAACTATAAAATTATTTCTAATATCTATGCTGAAACTATAAAATCATTTCTAATATCTATGCTGAAACTATAAAATCATTTCTAATATCTATGCTGAAACTATAAAATTATTTCTAATATCTATGTTGAAACTATAAGATCATTTCTAATATCTATGTTGAAACTATAAAATTATTTCCAATATGAATGTTGAAACTATAAAATTATTTCTAATATCTATGTTGAAACTATAAAATTATTTCTAATATCTATGCTGAAACTATAAAATTATTTCTAATATCTGTGCTGAAACTATAAAATCATTTCTAATATCTATGTTGAAACTATAAAATCATTTCTAATATCTATGTTGAAACTATAAAATCATTTCTAATATCTATGTTGAAACTATAAAATCATTTCTAATATCTATGTTGAAACTATAAAATTATTTCTAATATCTATGCAGAAACTATAAAATGATTTCTAATATCTATGCAGAAACTATAAAATGATTTCTAATATCTACGCTGAAACTATAAAATCATTTCCAATATCTATGCTGAAACTATAAAATCATTTCTAATATCTATGTTGAAACTATAAAATCATTTCTAATATCTATGTTGAAACTATAAAATCATTTCTAATATCTATGTTGAAACTATAAAATCATTTCTAATATCTATGTTGAAACTATAAAATTATTTCTAATATATATGCTGAAACTATAAAATCATTTCTAATATCTATGTTGAAACTATAAAATTATTTCTAATATATATGCTGAAACTATAAAATCATTTCTAATATCTATGTTGAAACTATAAAATTATTTCTAATATCTATGCTGAAACTATAAAATCATTTCTAATATCTATGTTGAAACTATAAAATCATTTCTAATATCTATGTTGAAACTATAAAATTATTTCTAATATATATGCTGAAACTATAAAATCATTTCTAATATCTATGCTGAAACTATAAAATTATTTCTAATATCTATGCTGAAACTATAAAATCATTTCTAATATCTATGCTGAAACTATAAAATCATTTCTAATATCTATGTTGAAACTATAAAATCATTTCTAATATTTGTGCTGAAACTATAAAATCATTTCTAATATCTATGTTTAAACTATAAAATCATTTCTAATATCTATGTTGAAACTATAAAATCATTTCTAATATCTATGTTGAAACTATAAAATTATTTCTAATATATATGCTGAAACTATAAAATCATTTCTAATATCTATGCTGAAACTATAAAATTATTTCTAATATCTATGCTGAAACTATAAAATCATTTCTAATATCTATGCTGAAACTATAAAATCATTTCTAATATCTATGTTGAAACTATAAAATCATTTCTAATATCTATGCTGAAACTATAAAATCATTTCTAATATCTATGTTGAAACTATAAAATCATTTCTAATATCTATGCAGAAACTATAAAATCATTTCTAATATCTATGTTGAAACTATAAAATCATTTCTAATATCTATGTTGAAACTATAAAATCATTTCTAATATCTATGCTGAAACTATAAAATCATTTCTAATATCTATGCTGAAACTATAAAATCATTTTTAATATCTATGCTGAAACTATAAAATCATTTCTAATATCTATGTTGAAACTATAAAATCATTTCTAATATCTATGTTTAAACTATAAAATCATTTCTAATATCTATGCTGAAACTATAAAATCATTTCTAATATCTATGTTGAAACTATAAAATTATTTCTAATATCTATGTTGAAACTATAAAATCATTTCTAATATCTATGTTGAAACTATAAAATCATTTCTAATATCTATGCTGAAACTATAAAATCATTTCTAATATCTATGTTGAAACTATAAAATCATTTCTAATATCTATGTTGAAACTATAAAATCATTTCTAATATCTATGCTGAAACTATAAAATCATTTCTAATATCTATGCTGAAACTATAAAATTATTTCTAATATCTATGTTGAAACTATAAAATCATTTCTAATATCTATGTTGAAACTATAAGATCATTTCTAATATCTATGCTGAAACTATAAAATCATTTCTAATATCTATGCTGAAACTATAAAATCATTTCTAATATCTATGTTGAAACTATAAAATCATTTCTAATATCTATGTTGAAACTATAAGATCATTTCTAATATCTATGCTGAAACTATAAAATCATTTCTAATATCTATGTTGAAACTATAAGATCATTTCTAATATCTATGTTGAAACTATAAAATTATTTCTAATATCTATGTTGAAACTATAAAATCATTTCTAATATCTATGTTGAAACTATAAGATCATTTCTAATATCTATGCTGAAACTATAAAATCATTTCTAATATCTATGCTGAAACTATAAAATTATTTCTAATATCTATGTTGAAACTATAAAATAACTTCAAAATGATTCAAATCATTTTTTAATTTGTCTATTAAATTACATTTTTGGAAAAGATGCAACTTTATTTCATGCTACACAATTTTATTAATATAGGTATTACCATTTCAAATGAAACAACCCATGATAAGGTGAAAATATTTTTTCAATATTCATAAAATCTAGTGCCTAAATATGGATAACTAGAAAAGTCCCAACCTTGACCTTGAAAAATAGTGGGCACTTTCACTAGGTTGGAGACCATCATCATGTTAGGTTTGGTCATGATCGATTTAGTTGTGTGGACTGTAGGAGAGTATGTATACATAGCCTATGATATTGACCTTGAAAAATGGTGTGCGCCATCCTTAGGTGGGGGACCATCATCATGCCAGGTTTGGTCATGATCAGTCCAGTGGTACGGGCTGCAGGAGAGTTGTACACACTGACAGACACACACACACAAAAATGCTACTACTTTATATGTATAGATAAACAAAAAGAAACCTTTTTCTTTTATTTTTTTTAAATCGCTAAGAAAACTTTTAGAGGGTAGATGATTGGTTAAAAGTTCCGAAAAAAAAAAAAAAAAAAAAAAAAAAGATGAGACAACATTGGGTTTACTTGCCATATCGGTGACGATTGTCAACCTTTCTGTTTCCTCGCTTACCCTTGGAAACTTTTTCTGTTAAGAAATATTTAGCATGACAAAAATAAATTTTATTAACGTCATCGTCAAAGACAAACATATTGAAATAATGGTTTGGTTTGTAAGTATAAAAAATATGAAACAAGTTATGACGTGATTTTCATAGCAGAACTAGCTTTTATGATGAAAAATCTTTGAATTCATAAAAACTTGTTGGTTCAATGAAATTAAAATATTTGATATTCCATTTTACCATTAGTGTTGAAGCCTCTTCTTCAACATGAACACTACCATGTTAAATATGTTGTATCATTGTGACCAACACAGTCAGAATATAAAGGGAAAAACAAGACAATGATAATGAAAAGATAATAAAGAAATAATTAAGAATATATAATGATTGTATTGCTGTGATTTCCTAGATGTTAACCCAATAAAACTCCAATGTTTATAAAATAGTGCTGTATTATTATATAGAATTTATAGCTAGGTAATAAATTTGTATAAAGGGTTTCCTATTATCTATAATATAAATTTTACCTGTCTGTTTAAATGTATATATGTATGTTTGTATGTCTGCCTAAAACTTTCAACAGAAACAACGGATTTTCATGAGATCGGTATTGTTTTGAAGCTCCACCCTTCGGACGACAAATATCAAAAAATTGGTTAAAAACATTAATTTCTTTACCCTCAACTGGGCACTTTTCCACAAGGAGGGGTCACTTTTTTTGCCGATATTTTCAAAAGTCATTCCCTCTTTTTGATTGACTAGCCTTAATTTAAACCTTCACCACTTCCAGTTCGGTGATGGACGCAACGGCAAAGACTTCACATTTTTTTTCACATTCTTTTCCTCCTTCATGGTACAGGTTTGAGTCTGCCTACCTACTACCACTTTTTTTTTTTTGCTCAACACACACCTCCAAACATCAGGACAATGCCAGGCACCCAGGCTAGTTTATTTATAAGGCACATGTTATGGTTGGGTGATAAAACTGAATAAGATTGAATTATATATATGAATCACAATATATGAAATGGATATCTTGATAGAATAGCAAAAGATTTGTCCTCCTCCTTTTATTCCTACTTTCCCTAAGAAAAAATGCATTTGAAAAAATGTTTGAAAACCAGTCAAGACTATCAATCTGATGTTGTTGGATTTTGATAGAAATCACAATTCAAATATGTATGCACATATGTAGCCAATAATATTTGTATAAATTACAAAAAATGTATAATATATATACAAGGGTCATTCCAAAAATAAAGCCTATTCTTTTAACTCAAAACGTTGAAGAGCTATGAAGGCAGGAGTTGTACTATTTAAATGATCAACCTTTTGTGCTCCAGTATTTATTTTTCTACATAGTCACCACCATTCATCAAAACACTTATGCCAAAAATTTAATCTAATTCCATTAGTATTTGCAACAGAGAGATAAAGCTTTCAGGTCATGAATGCATAAGTCCAATCATCATAACAATGCAATTTTCAATACCTTTTGATCCATTTAGGTGGAAATAAAAATAGGAATGTCCCTACACAACGAACCAGCAAAAGCATTTTGTCCTTATTAGGACATTAACTTTTGGGATGACCAATTTCTCAACTAGAAGATCTGCTTTAATGTTCTGAATCTGGTCTTGCATATCAAGCTAATCATTGCCGTGTCATTTCTCTGGAGTTGGGAAAGTGGGACCTGTCGGGTGAGGGCCCAGCATTCACTACTCGACAACATATGAATCCAATATGGCTGATCGACTATGTTAAAATCTTTGATACCTTTGAGGAATTGGGTTCTATGTAAGATGTATATAAAAGTTTTTGAATGTTTTATCCGGAAGAAATTTTTCGGCTTCTGAAGAGCTGCATAAATGAAAAGTCCTGCTAGTCATATGTTTATTCCCGATTGTTTGCGTGAAATGTTGTCAAATTACACCAAATCGTTTGGAATTTCAGTAAAAATGAATGAAGATTTGGTCATTGGAATTTACCGTAGCAATGTTTACTTATTTCTCACAGAGAAGATTTTATCAAAGACTAATGTATATGGAATATAATGAAACACAATAATTACATATCACTGAATACATTCTGGGCTTAGCATATATAGATGGCATCACTAATAAATCAGATTATTAGTTTACAAATTACTGTTGGAAATGTTCAAAACAATGAAAAAATCTCAATATGTTGATAGAGCATTGCTTTTTGATGGGAAAAAATACTCTTCAAGCAAAGCAATGGCTTGATAAGTATAAGCAACAAGTATAAACAATCGAGATTAAAAAAATGTATTATTTCATTCACATATCTTTTATAACTTTTATTTTTATAAAGATGAAATGTAGTATCACAAGATACAAATCTTTATAACTTTTATTTAAAAATAACTTGCTATTTGCTTACTTCTCCACGAGGACAAATTAAATATGAGTAAGTTTTAGAATCTGAAATTCTAAGTTATAACATTGGTTTTTACTCAAAAAGGCACCCATTTATTTAAATGTATTTCGTTTAAATATGTTTGTTTTGTTACTGATATTAAAAAGTATTGCATATATAGAAAAAAATTATTTTTTTTAATCCTTAAGTTTTGTAAATATTTAATATTAAAAAAACATGTTTTGTAAATATATATTTTTTCTTTTAAATCTTAAAATGTTTTGTAATATATTTTTCAAAAATCTTGCTTGCGAACATTCAACCATGTCTGCTATTTGACGTGTTTACAAACAACCAACGGCAATGTGAAGGTCGAACAACCGGTGTCACTTAAAATGTGCATCAGTCTTCATCTGCTACAGAGTATCTATTCTTTACTTGGTCCGGAATTTCTTGGCATCGGATTCTTTTTATAGAAATCACTCCAGACAAGGCATAAAGCCACCTGATGTAAGAATCTAAAAAAAAAAAAATACTAACTAGCCAACGATAAGTGTCCAATTTCTATTTGCCTTTGAAAACAACTATGTTGTAATTTGTAGAGTAGTGGTCCCATAGTAATGTGCTCCATATATGATAATAATGGCCAATGAAAATGAATGATTTCATCTCTGTCGTATGACTTTACATGTATCTGTTGGTGAATTAAGAAAGCTGATATGTCATTTTTTTTTGTTTTTTTTTTTTCATATTGCAATGACAATAGTAAGCAGCACTTACTGTCTGGTGTTAATTCCTTTTTGTGTAATAGTTGCAGGATGACGCATTTTGTTGCTGGAGCAATAATAAGGCTACCATCTTCACGTCCACACACCATTAACCCTTGGGATGGTATGTGAATAGTAGCTGTGATCTGTAGTTCCTTCTCTTCGTGACACTGCAAAAAAGAATAACAATATAAAAACACGATCAACGGCTATTTTACATTGGTAAATTCATAAATTTTAACAATCTCTGCAATGCGTTTTTTTCTTTGTGGAATTTTTCAGTGTGTTCACACATAATTATCTGTAAAAGACAACAAAAAAAAGTAGAATCTCAATTTTTGGGGGTGAGGAGGAGATCATCTCCTCCTCACCCCCAAAAATTGAGATTCTACTTTTTTTTGTTGTCTTTTACAGATAATTATGTGTGAACACACTGAAAAATTCCACAAAGAAAAAAACGCATTTATTTTAAAATAGGGGATCAGTTTCATACATAAATTTAACATAAAATGATCCCCCACCCATTTCCTGGCCATTCTAGAGTTTGAGGGGAGTTAAATGAATTTTTTTGTACCATAAGCTCTAAGGTTGATTGATAAAGTTGTAAAAACCCACATGTAATCGCCTAAAAAGGTAGGAACCCTCCCCTTCAAAAAAATAATGCACAGGATTTATCTCACATAGCAAAAAAAGAACATTGGTCAATTGCCTTAGAATGGCCTAGAAATGAAGGATCATTTTACATTAAATTTATATGCAAAACTGATCCCCACTCTAAATTCTAAATATGCTTTTTTGTTTTTATTTATTTTCATTCTATTAATTTTTGTCAAGGTGTTCACACATAATCACCTATTTTTTTGGTGGGAAGGGGCGGTTAGAGTGTGTTAATCTCTTTCTCTCTCTATATATATATATAACAAGCACTTGTGTTTATTTATTTATATAAGTGACCATGTCTACCTGTCTGAGGAACGGTCTCTACCAAACTCCTCTGACAATTTTTGATCTACAAACTTGAAATTTGATATATAGGGATTTGAACCTGTGGAACAAATTCAATTTGGCCTTTAGCCGCTAAAAATAGCTGTTAAAAGATAAAAATTGAAAAACATTGAAACTTGGCGTAGATTAACTTAAAGTGTTTTTCTACGCATGCTCAAATATAGATTTATATCTTTTACAACATTATTTTTTTAGTTTTTATAAGTATATAAGCACAGTATAGATGGTAACAAGCACTGGAGAGTTATGTTTTGGTTTCAATTCTAGCTGATAGCACCCAAGTTATTTCTTATAAACTTTTGAAATCACTACTATATATTGGGTACAATATAATAATCAATATAGCATTGGCTTTATAATAATAAATACAATGTCTGCATTAATTAAAATATCATAATTAAGCATATTTTACGACTGGGCCACACAGATGGAGGGGTATTAATATATATTGGGTACACTATAATAATCAATAGGGAATTGGCTCTATAATAAATACGAAATGTATATGAAGCATACAAATTTTTCTCTTCTAGGAGCCACCAACAAAATTAGGGGGAAAAAAATTTTAAAATTACAAAATCGTCTGTGAATGCCACTAAAAGTTTCAGAAAAAATAAAATATCACAAATAATTAAGAAAAAAATGATTTTTCATTTTTTTTTTTTTAAATTAATTTTTGCTATTTTCACCCCAAACAAGACAGTGCGACTACTTGGGCTACTATTTGGGATTGTACCTAACAGGGACTATAGGGAGTTGAGCAGCAAGATGTCAGGAAAATAAGAAACTGAGAGGGAATTCTAAACTCTAGCAGTCCAAAAGAAGAAACTATTAAAGTAGGTTTTCTGGCATCTAGGGACCTCAACATTGAAAGGTTGGGCTTCGTTGACAGTGCAGGTTCTATTAGATTTGAGACTCTTTTTCGTACCCTGTCTAAGAGGGATACGCATCAGCCCAAATGTGGCAACAGTACTCCATGCATGTGCATTATGGCTTTGTAAAGATATTTAATAAAAATTTTTACTTGGGTTTCTAAAATTTCTTAAATTTAAGCTTGCAAAATGAGCTTCCAAAACATGCTTACTAATAATTTAAATATGTACAGATGTCAAAACTGTGTCCGAATTTCCACCATAAAAACGCTTCATGATTTAACAAGGTGCATGGTCTCCCTCTGGTGCTGCATGTGAGATGATGCCACAAAAATAGTGAAGAAATGATGAATGTGAGAAGTGTGAACGGCCAACATTGCTTCTACGTTTTCGCCAAGTTTCAGAAAAATCTAATGGATGGAGAAAAGTGTCATGTTTTGCAATTTTGGGGCATTTGTGATCCTTTTCGAGTTCCTAGGAACGCCGAATCCCAGTCAAAGTGGACAAGCGGTGCAGTTTCACGCCTTAAGACATGTATATTTGAATTCAGCACCATGGAAAACCATTATATAGACATACATATCAAGTTTTTGAGTAATATGAAAAAAGTTTTCCAAAAAGGCATGTTTTTTTAGCCCTAGAAATGCCAGAGGGATGCGAACCAGAAGTTTGCCAGGGTCACCCATACTGAATTAATAATAAGAACATTGGCCTCCACATTTTGGCCAAGTTTCAGGAAAATCTAATGGATGGATCAAACATTATGGGGCAAAAAGTGTCATTTTTAGCCATTTTGGGGCATTTTTGCCCTTATTTGAGCCCCTGGATACACCGAATCTCAGTGTAAATATAAAACAGTGCAGTTTCAGGCCTTAACACATGTATATTTGAGTTGACCACCGTGAAAAACCACTATATAGTCATACATATCAAGTTTTTGTTGAGAAATATGAAAAAAGAGCCACAAAAAGGGGTGTTTTTAGTACTATAAGGCCCCGGGGACGCGAACCAGAATTTTGCCAGGGTCACCCATACTGGATTTATATTAAGAACAATGGGCTCCATATTTTGGCCAAGTTTCAAAACAATCTAAAGGATGGATCAAAAGTTATGGCGCAAAACGTGCCATTTTTGGCCATTTTGAGGCATTTTTTACTTCTTTTGAGCCCCTGGGGACACAACAGGAATTTTTGCAAAAAAAAATTTTTTTACTCTGCATATCTACGTAATGAAATACAATTTGTGGCAAAATTTCAGGAAAATCTAATGGATGGTTATTTGGCAATCATCCAGACTAATGGACGCACGGATGCCACTGAAAACATAAGTCCCTCTCCACTAAATTGGCGGACCACAATATCAAATGAGATTTTACCATCCATGTCGTTCGTGCTATCTCAAAGTTCCAGAAGAGTGAATAGATATAAGGAACAGTTTAACTTACCAGTTGATCCAAAATTGCTGGAGATGTCTGCGCATTTTGTTCCCACAAATCTTGCAATGAGGTGTTCACCTTTGGAGGCAGTGCTATCAAAGATTATAATTTATTTATTAGTAAAGATATCAAAATTCACACACAGTAAATATATATATATATATGTGTGTATGTGTGTATATATATATGTGCATGTGTGTGTGTGTGTGTATATATATATATGTGCATGTGTGTGTATATATATATATATATAGGAAATTTATTACTGTGAGTCCAGAATGAGTTTACAAATTGTTTCAGCTAGAGGAAAATCCTCAAAGAGAGGAAAAATCCAACTAGCATCATCAGAATTCATAGATGGACTAAGTTATAAAATCAAATAAAAATGGAAAGATCGTAGATAAAGGGGAGTTAGAAAAGAAGGGGGAGTGGTGGAGAGAGGACATTGGAGTTTAAAGTAGTAGGAGTGTATTAAAAAAAGAGAGGGGTTTATAATTAAATATTAATTATATGTAAATTCTTATATACGTGTTTTTTAACGGTTTAAACTTAAAAGACGCTACTTTTATTGATAACGGCATAAGTAACAGTTAATTTAAAGGATCACTATGCCAACAGGTTGGAGAGTTAATGTTAGTGAAGGAACGGGTTGAAAATGGGGTTTAAAGTAATTTAGCCGGACGGGGAGAGATTGAAAGATATTTATTGTTTATAAAATGGAAAGAAAAAGAAAAGGAAAAATAAGTTAATGAATTATACTTTACAGGTTTATTTTGATAGTGTAATGATATATGTATAATTAAATATAATATATATATAAATAAATTAGCCGGGCAGGTAGAGATTATACGTTACAGGTTTATTTTAATGAAATAAAATAAAATAGGTGAAAGCTTAAGTAAGTAACTTAAATAATAGAAAAAAACATTTTTAATAAGTAACACACAAATATAAGCACACGCATAAATATGTACAGCAAATGCACATACGTAAATGGGGGAAAAGCACATGCGTGGTTACACATACATATATATATATACATATACATATATATATAAACATACATACACAAACACATATATATATGCACACATACACAAATACGTAAAAATACACGCATATATACATATATAAACATATATGTAAATACACATACATCCAGAAGCACACACTTACACATACATATATATATATATATATATATATATATATATATATATACATATACATACATATATATATATATAAATATAAATTAGCTGGGAGGGGGGGGGATTGAAAAATATTTTATAAATAATTTTTAAATTTTCAGGCGTTGTAGTTGAAGGAAAGAGAGAAGGAGAAAAATATAAATTAATGAATTATAAGTTACAAGTTTATTTTACTAATATAGAAATAGGTAAGAATATCAGTAAGTTAATCAAATAATAATAAATTCATAAAATTATTAGGGGGATATTTATAATAAGTGAATAAAACACATACACACAGAAAAACACACACACACACAAATACACATGTAGAAGATACGTACACAAATACAAATATATATAAACACATACATATACACACATGTAGAAGATACGCACACAAATACAAATACATATATATATACATACATATACACATATATATATATATATATATATATATATACACACATATAAATACATACATACACACACACACACACTATATATATATATATAAATTAGCTGAGCAGGGAGAGATTGAAAAAATTAATTTTTTGTTTTTAATTTATTATTTATAATTTTTTGAATTGTCGGGCGTTAAGTTGAAAGAAAGAAATGGGAAATAGAAGGGTAAATAGGTGAATTATACGTTATAGGTTTATTTAATAAAGTAAAAAAGTAAGGATATCAGTAAGTTAATTAAATAATAAAAATTAATATAATTATTAATAAAATGTTAATAGTAAGTAGATAACAAAAACACACAAATACATACACATGAGTACACATGTAAAAAATGTACACACATCAATGGGGGAGGAGCATGTGCTTGAGTATATGTACAAACACAAATACGAAATATATGTAAATAAGCTTCGTGTTAAAAAATATGATAATTATTATTGAAAGAATTAGTAAGAGGTAAATATAAGAGAAAAGTGTATTATATATGTTATATGTAGATGGTAAATTAAATAATTAATTAAAATAGAAGGTAAGTAAATGATTAGTTGTTAACGAGTAGATAATAGACCGAGAGGCAAGTCGAAGGATACCAATTGTGATAAGTACGTACTTGAAATATTAGAAATCGAGACCTAACTATGGAAATAGCCAATAAGAAACTATGGGGCGAGAACCTTTAAATAATGACATAAGGAGTGATTAAGGCAAAGGGGGGGTACAAAAATGAGTTAGGTAAAGAGAGATGCAGCTAAAAATGGTGGGATAAATAGGTGGGGGTTCTGTGGAGGGGTTCTTTTAGAATGAATGGGGGACTATATAGTTTAGGTTGTAAATAGGGTGTGTGTAATTCGTTAGTGTTAGATTTTAGGGGTGGGTTATAGTTATTATTAGAAGGGTGAGAAGTTGCTTAAGAGGTGGGATTTATAATGTTTACAATTAAGTGAGGTTTCAGTTTTTTTATTTAGAAGTTTATCTCTATCTCTGAAATTAGTAATCAGTAATTTTTCAGTTAAGCATAAATAACATGGGGAGTTTAGTGATTTACAGGTACTAGCTCTATTAAGAATTTCCCAGCTAATAATTGGGGTGAGGTTGTTTCGGGTAAGTAGTAGATAGTGGTTAGTTAATGAAGTACTATTGGGGTGGTTGGGGTTATTTAGGGAGCATTTATGCACTCTAAATCTGTCTTTGAACGTGGTGCTTGAGAGGCCAATGTAAATTTTTTTTGTTTTGTGGGTCTTCAGCAGGGGCAATAGTTGCTTTGTAAACCACATTTGTTGAGAGACAATTTTGCTGGAGCGGGCATTGGGGTTTGTTAAGGCAGTTACAGTTATTTTGACCATTGTTATTATAGTTGTGGTTATTTAGTATTTTATTCTTGTGTTTTTTAATTTTATTTTCTAGATTATTTGTGCAACTGTAGCTAAGCTTAATAGTGTTCTTATTAAAAATTTTATGTAGAATATTACTAGGGGGGAAGTGGTGATTAAGAAGCATGAAGAATTTTTTACCTAATTTAGTTTTTATCATATTATTATAGGGAGGGTTAAAACAGAGGACTTTGCGGGATCTGTTATTCCTATTTGTATTGTTGGGTTTATTAGGGTCCAAGTATGTAATATTAAGGTTGGAATATCCAGATTCCATTAAAGCATTTTCAAAGAAGGGTTTGTGTAGGTTAAAAATGCTGGAGTTAGATGAGTTTGTGCTAAGCCTTTTTTCTATTGATTTAGGGATATGTTTAATAATGTGTTTGGGGTGGTTGGACATAGGGTGTATATATAGGGGGTATGTATTATTTTTAGTGTATGGTTCATAAGTATTATTAGGGAGGTTAAAGGTAACATCTAGAAAATTTACTGTTTTTAAGTTGGAAGTTACTTCAATCTTTAGATCCATATTCTTCAGTACCCTGATGATGTTCTTTTTAATGCCGTCGCACTTTGGGCCGCTTGTGTTTTCAACAATATATATATATATATACACACTAGCAAAAGTACCCGTCATTGACTGGGTTCAAAAACAGCCTACAGAAAATGGACTCTGATTTTTTGAAAGTATGATAGGTTATGAAAAGGAAGGGTTGTAAATTTGAGTTGAATTTGGGGATATCAAAACCAAAGCAAAATATGATGAAAGTAAAAATAAAATAGATAAACCCCATAATTTATTATACCATACCTGTTCACACTGAAGCACTTATCACAATATTCTGTGGATCTATATTAAAAAACCTTGTTAAACTTTGTGACATATTTCCATTCTTTGGAGGTCATGTGCGAACGAACACCCCATAATTTTATTATACCATATTTCTTCAAACTGAAACATAATTATCAAAGTATACTTACGCAGATAGATATGAAAAGTCTTTATTAAAGTTTGTGCCTATTTCCATTCTATGGAGACCAGGCACGAATACAGACCCCACAATTTTATTATACCATCCCTATTTAAGTTAAAACATACTTATCAAAGTATTCTTATGTACATCTATATCAAAAACACTTGTAAATGTTTTTTTTTTAATTTTCAAATATTTTATTTCCATACTTTGTGGACCAGGCGCGAACGCAGACCCCACAATTTTAATGAACCTCCGTTCTGCCAGATCAAACATACCCATTCATGTGTCTCGATACATCTTCTATCATTATATGTAATCAGTTTTTTAAAATAGTCAACCATATAGGAGCCTATTCGTGACCAGACACACACACAGACATTCAGCTTTATATTATAGATATATATAGTGATTTCAAGGCTACAAGGGTTTTTTGAATCATGAAAATTATGTTATTTTTCGTATTTAATATTTTATTTTATATTTCAAGTGACTCTCCACAAAAAAGTATCAAAATGAAAATTAAAGACATTGAACAAAAAAAAAAACTGGAAATTTATAATTTGGACAGCATTCATTGCTTGCAACAATGTTTGAAAGAAGTCACGTGAATTATTTTTACCGTTTGTGGAAGAAGAATGTATTTTTTTTATTTTTTTTTACTTTTTGCAATGTATTAGCATTTATTTTGAATGGCAAAATAAGAGACACAGTTGATTTCAATATTTTTAATAGTTAGAAGCTGAAACAAATTGTAAAAATAATGTTATTAATAATTATCATAATGATAATAGTAATATGCTCTGATACTACATTTAACCTTCTGTATCCTCGGTCAGTGATATAGAAATCCTTCATGACCAAAACAATTTTTATTTTTATATTTATTCTTGTCCCTATCCAGTGTGCCTTTTTGGAAAAAGGAGTGAACAGAATTTACTCCACATTAAAAACCGACATTGTCTTTAACTCTGCCCTCATGTGGAGGTTTTTTATTATTATTTAAAACTATCACCATTGTTATTAATACTTTACTATATTTATCTATTAATAGTTTTGTTTCAATTATTACTATTATCATTAGGAAAACTATTAATAGCATTATTTTTACCGTTCAACAAATTTGTTTCAGTTTCTAACTATTTATTATACATATTGAAATAAATTGCGTCTCTTTTTGCCATTTTAAATAAACGCTAAAACGTTGCAAAAATTTTTTTAAATAAAAAATACAACATTCTTCTTCCACAAATGGCAAAAATAGATCACATGAACTCTTTCGAACATTGTTACAAGGAATGAACGCTGTACAAATGACAAATTTCCAGGGGTTTTTTTTCAACGTCTTTCATTTTTATTTCGATACTTTTTGTGGTCAAGAGTGGAGGACCACTTGAAATATAAAATATTAAAATATTAAATATTAAATACAAAAAAATAACATAGTTTTCATGCTACAAAAACCCTCACACTCATTAAAATCACTAAACATACATGGACTTTTAACATTATATATATATGTGCATATTATTATTATTATTATTATATAAAAAATAAAGATAAGTTCCCATAATGCATTGACATTAATAGGTACCTAACAAGAGGCAAATAATTAAATTTATTTGGTCAGTTATATAAGTAATATAAGGTAAACAGTGATCTGTGTTCTAAAAAGGAATAAAAATCGGTTCTTGTCTAAAATTTATCTTAAAAAACAAAAAATACAGAAAAGTCTGTATGATGTACGTATCCTTGATGAAATGAAAATATTATATTCCAAAAATCCCATAAATTGATGAAGTAATTTTACTTTTACAAAGAAATTAATTTTTAAGCGATTAATAAGAATTCATAGGCATTACAACATAAATCTATTAATTGGATACTAATAAAATTATATTTTCTTTATTAAAATAAAACTACTTGATTAATTTTCATAATTTTTGGAATATAGTATTTTCATTTTGTCACAGGTTATGTACATAATACAAATTTTTCTTTATTTTCATTTGTTAATACAGGGTGAATCGTGGAAAGCACCTAAAAATCTATTACCAGTTGATTTTAATATTTAATTCTGATATTTTGTCTTAACTAGTCTATAAATATAAAAACGAAAATGTGTGTGTGTATGTATGTTCGCTTTTGTGTATGTCCACAAAAGGCTTTTTACAACGGGCTTCTCGGTCAGCTCAATCCTACTAAAAACTTTTTATATGCAGTCTGAATGATAATTTCTACGAGTTACGAACGGGGGTGGCGTGTCTATTTAATTTGACCGACTTTCATGCGCTATTTTTTCCAGATTTTGAGATCACTGCGTGTTTCTTTCACTTTTCAGTATAAAAAGTGAAAACTGGATTCGGCCAGGTGGTCTCCAGAGGGCGATGTAAACGTTTGGTCAATGCTGGCTTTTCACCGTCATATCAGCCAATTGCTTTCATCTGGACACTCCCCTAATAAACGGAGGAGCTGGTTTTCCCCAAAGTTGGGTAAAAACAAACAAACAGGATATTGACCTCATTAAAAACTGTCCCGCAAAAAATATTAACTGTGACTTCTATTTGACCTCATTAAGTCATTAAGTTCGGGCACCTCTCAATTCTCTTCCTACTTAAATAAATTCAAACATCTTTCAGTAACTCTTTCTTGCTGGCCGAGCGGTTAACATGTCATGTTTTTTCCACATTTTATTTTCCAACTTCGCCTCAGGGCTTCAGGTTTGATCCTACCTACCTACCAAAACTTTTTTAACCCCCCCCCACCCACATGTTTCTTTTTGATTTAAGAGCACACACACCTTGAAACACCCGGGTAACCCCGCTAGTCATAAATAAAGGAAAGTGGAGGAACTTTTATTCTCACACTCAGAAGTCCTTTCCCTGTTACCTATAACACGAAGAACAAATTTAAATCAGAAACAATTTTTTGAGTTGATCTGCATTTGACTGTAAAGGGAGGGAGGGGAGAAGAAAAAAAGAGGAAACAAAAAATAAAGAAATCTAACCAAAACAACAACAGCTGACATCTGTTCTAGTTTATGTAGTTAATAGTGTTGCAATTTACCATTTAACCTGTTAGTACACTATACTTACAGAGGTTGTGAGTTCAAACCTCATGCAGAGCATAAACATGAATTCTGAATTTGTCCAAAAATGGACTTAAACAATTCAAATCACAATATTAAGGATATATCTTTTAATTTTATTTCAAGTTTTTTTCTGTAATCAATAATAATAAATAAAAAATGACTTAAAGAAATAAGGGTTCTGGGTGATGCTGGAAGTGCCACTAACTTGGAAGCTTGTGGAAACTTTCTTGTCGAACAAGAATCATTTGTCTGTCGGAGACCTCAGGAACTATCCACACCACCAATTGCCCCTCAGAATTTCCACGTAAGAGGTAGTTCTCATGTCTATTTCTGCGTCTCCGATGAAATTCCATAGCTGGGGTACATACACGTGGCTGGAAGAAAAAAAAACACCAATATTATATCATACATATATAGCTATATAGCTCAGTATTGCTTGAGAGTCTTAACTTTCATTTTTGTATTTAATATTATTCTAAACTATGCTATTTTTTGTTTTTATAAAAAAAATTTTAATAAGGTTTTAAAAGTTAACTTTTATTAATAACATTTTTTTTAGGCAATTAAACAAAGAATCTCATTTTTTTTAATTTTGCTGAAAATGTTAGTCTAAAAATTCACCAAAATTTAGTTACGGATGGAATTTTCCGAATAAAAACATGTTTTTAACTATATGCCCCCTCCCCTCATTCATGATTAATTACTATCTCAACAAGTTGTTTTTGTTTTATGGAAATCGCTCTAGACAAGGCGTGAAGCCACTTGATGGATTTACTAGTTTACTATGAATCGAGGTATTGTATTATTGGCCAAATGTAATCATTATAATATCAAAATGGTGTATGATCTTTTCCAGGATGATTCAATACAATTAGTTTTTTAACTCTATGCAGAACAATGTGCTTCGCTACTATTATATATAAGGAACTTTGCGTGTGTCTGTGTGTGAGTTCGTTCCCTATGGACTCGAAAATGGCTGGGTCGATTTTTATGAAATTTCACATGAAGGTACCTTATGTGCCTGGCAGTGTTCTTAGGTTTTGTATCAGAATGTCTTCGATAAGTAATGATAATCGAAATAATTCGATGAAAGAAGGAACAGGCGATTTTGACCAAAGTTAAAACTCTTATACAGCCTAACATGACAAATGTATTTCAGTAGTTTATTTACACACAAGCAGAAAGGCTCGATATATAAAATCAATAGTAAATTCTTTGATATGACAGGGGCACATTTGAAATGTTTCTGTTTAAAGCATAATTATCGTTATTTCCATGGCAGATGCTCGTCTGAACTCCAATCTCTGGTCCCCCCTCGCCAATCTTTCACGAAAAACACCCGTCTAGCTGAATCCACTGTGAAAAATTTCCCCCACTCTATATCTGTGCCTAAATCAAAACGCGGATTCCATGAACAAAGCTTCTTTCTTAGAACTGCACGCCTGTGGAACTCTGTTCCGTCTGCCTGCTTCCCTCCGGACTACAACTTGGTTGTCTTCAAGTCCAATGTTAACAAATTCCTAATGAACCGCCCCCTTAAGTAAACATTTCAGCAAATCTCCTCACTAACGTAATGTACTTGCAATAACCCTTATCCCTGAGTGGCTTCCGGGCCTTGATAAGTGGTGATCACTGTGTAAAAAAAAAAAAAAAAAAAAAAAAAATGATACTTGACTTTTTCATTTTAAATTTAAATTCAAGCCATTATCACCGCACAAGCAGCAAGGTCAGGCATATAAAATCAACTGTAGATTCTTTGATATGGCAGGGGTGCATTTGAAATGAATGTTTCTGTTAGTGCACAATTGAAGCATGATACTTGACTTTTGCATTTTAAAACTTGAATTAAAGGACAAAAAATAATTTTATAAAATCAACAGTAAATTCTCTACAGTGCAATGTAGACGACAATATATTGTGGACTGTCACTGCGGTGAGGTATGTAAAGCTTCCTCCCAGTGAAACGCAGGCAATCAATTGATTTGATTGAAAAATGGTCACTTTCACTAATTTTGATGTCAATAAAAATATGGGAGTGTGAACCATTCGTTGATCATCATTCAATTCTGAGCAACGTTGGGTCTCCCTGCTAATGAGTAAATAATGAATGTTTTGTTAACTTTTAATTTTTTGTATTTTAATTGTATTGTTATGTGTTTAAAAGTGCAACAAAAGAAGAAATTAAATGAGAACATAAGTTTAAATATAATCTTTTTAAAAATATTTTTACTTAAGCCGACGGCAAAGTCGGTAAACCTAGTGGCATGGAAATGGATGAAATATTATGAGATCAGAGTACACTGAGAAGTAGTTTACTTATTCACATAAATTTCAAAATTTTAAATTCATATTTTGGTGAGAAAAAAAATTTCCAAAGAAGTTACCTTTTGTTAACAGGTTTTAAAGAGGATTCTTTTGACTGAAATTATGAGGTGGCTTCAAGAAATTTCCAGACTTTTTTCATATGAGCACTTTTATTGATAGTACATTCATGAAACTCTAATCTCCTTCGAAGTAATCTCCTCCGGCTGCAATGCACTTGTACCATTCAAACAACTTCTGGATGGTCTCATGGAAGTCCTCTTGTGTGAGCATGTCAGTGACCCTCGTCACAGCCACTTTTATCTTCTCAACTGTCTCGTAATGATAGCCTCTAAGGTTTTCCTTGAGCTTAGGGAATAACCAAAAGTCACAGTCTGGACTATAAGAAAGATGAGGAACTGTCTTGATGCCCATCTTGATTAAATAGTCTGTGACAAGGATGGTGTTGTGGACTGGTGCATTTGTAAAAATCTTCTGCATCTTCAGTTCCTCATTTTTAAGAGTCTACGACAATGTGTACAGTTCCCACACTGACATCAAACTATGCATTTATTGTCTATAAATACACAACAGTCCTTATCCATAAATTTCTTTATTTGGCCAATCAACTCTGGTGTTCTGACTTCCTTACTCCTTCCACACCTCTCATCATCCGTGCCTTCCTTGAATTTCTTATGCCACTCAAAAACTGATGCCCAATTCATGCAAGATGATCAAAAAGCAGTCTGAAGCATTTCAAATATTTCTGTGGCATTTTATTTTCAAGTATTTCTGTGACATTTTATTTTCAAGTATTTCTGTGGTATTTTATTTTCAAATATTTCTGTGGTATTTTATTTTCAAATATTTCTGTGGCATTTTATTTTCAAGTATTTCTGTGGCATTTTTTATTTTCAAGTATTTCTGTGGCATTTTTTATTTTCAAGTTTAAAACAGAATTTTATTGCATACCATTCTCTTAAAGTGCCCTCACATCGAGATTGCATTTCTGAAATTCACCAGCTGTGACAATCAGGCTGAAGGGTGTATTCTAATTACTGCTGTAGCTGTTCATTTGAACCTAAAATCATTAAAATTGGTCAGTCATCTAATACGATGTACAGCAATAACATACTGAATTTTTAAGAGTCTACGACAATTTTAAATACCTGTACAAAAAATGTCTGTAAACTTATCGAAGGTACCTTGTATATAAGAACCGAGGTTAAACTTACCATGTTGACAAACCAACAATTGTCAGGTTTGTGTGAAAACTTTCTATAGAGAACACCACCCAGTATCAGAATACTCTAGAACCCTCTCAATCTTTCTTGAAAGGTTTGGAACAGTTCTGGGACCTTCTGGATTTTTCTAAATCTTGTTCTTCATTATTTTAGATTTTCATGAAAGAAAATCTGAAATTACAGACAAGACCTCTCTGTATGTATAGGGAAGATAAAAAACGATATGACAGCTTAACTGAACTCATGCTTCGGTTTACAGTTATTTCTAGATAATCTTGTGAAGCACTCAAAAGAAGTTTGTCTTTCTATTAACATGTCCAAGACTAAATAAATAATTACTCGTAGAAAAAACAAACTCCTTTTAACATCAGTGGCAACAAATCGAACAAGTTACAGATGCTGTTTACCTTCGGCAAACAGAATCAGTTTAGGTTGAGCCGCCTCTACAAGAAACAAAATCACCGTAATTTCTAAACGCGTACCATACAAAATCAAAGTGATAATCTATAACGCATATGTAGTCTTATACAAACTTGAATGTGTCACCTGGACTGTAGAATTACGTTAGAAAATAAAAACTTTTCAAAGCTACATCATGTGTCACAAATACTGACTGGTGGAGCCACCTGGCAGAGACGTCAAAAGGTACACCACAAGCCTCGTGTTAAACAATACCAGCTTTGACCACAAACATTGTTTAGTAAGTCAATTCACTAGATTACCCGAAACAGTAACAAAGCCCACTTAGCTACTTCAAACGAATATATCTCCTCCTGCAGAACATATCACTAATCATAAACTCTCTGATCACATCAGTATCATAGAGTTGCCAAAACTCACTGGCATCCCATCGATGTCCTTAACAGTGTTCAACGTGATGGGTTCTAAGCTGTTATTATGAGCTTCCGCTTAGAAGTGATGCTTTACAACATATGAAGAAAAAATTATTTTGGAATTGAAATTTTTAATAGAAAAAGAATCATCAACTCACCTGTTCTTTTAAAGTATCTAGTATGTAATAAGCTTGAGGTGAAGCCGGCTGGAAGTGAGCATGGTAGTCAGGGCTCTCAGGGTTAGTGCTATTGAGGAAAAATGAATCAGCATTTAGAAATTGAATTAACCAGAATCTTAACAATTTGGAGAGCATGCAATACAAAATATTGATTGCAACATCCACAAGTAGAAGTTGCGATTAAATTAAAAAAACTTATATCATTTTGACATTTGTTTTCTGTTTAGTGAAAGTCATGCCCATGTATATAAAGGAAAAGTTCCTGCTGGTTAATGTTTACGTAATTCAAGATTAATTTTAAAAGTTTACATAAACAAGCCAAGATTGCAAAGTCTCCTTCCTTGGATAAAAAATTTACTTTCACCATAACTAATGTTTGTGCAAAAAATTTTTTTAAATCCAAGGTGTGGTTATTGAGAAAAGTGTGAACAAGCGAACAGAGGAAAGAGAGTGAATTACTAGGTCTAATCCCTCCTTTGTTGAGGGGACCAAAAAAGTCTTTACTTTGAATGCTTCTTTTTCAGAATGGTTTTATTTTTTTTAATATGTTGGAATCAAAATTTTTTTGTTTTTACATTGAAATGTTTCTTTTTTGTTTTTTTAAAGAATGGTTTTATATTATTAAAAATAGGTTATATTTTAGCAAAAAAATAATCTGAAAAAAAAAAAAATAGACCAACTAAACTCTCATTCAAAAAAAGAATTCTGAATCCCAATTTAATAGAGTATTTGTTATAAAATAAATATCTTAAATATTTTACATCTAAAGTATTTTGTATTAGCAAAAAAAACTGAAGCAAAAAGCAATCAATGTTGTTAAATTCTCAATTATAAGGAAACTAGAAACCATTAAATAAACATCAATCAGAAGATACTTTTGCTTGCTATACACTGGTATGATTTACGCTAAAAAGAAAGAGGAAGTCAAAATTACACCAGTTTATAGAATTTAAACAAAGTTACTAATATAAAAATATCTTGAATCTAAAAAGCAAAACTTATTGCAGGTTTCCCTGAGGATAATAATAATAAAGACTTAAGCGAGCTTACTGAAAGATGTTGTGTATAGTGTCAGCACTAGGGCTCTTCACCCCTCCCCTGTAAAAAAAAAATCTTTTCATACTCTTTATAAACAAACCAATGTTTTTGTTTTGTTGAAAAAAATCCAATTCAAGTTTGAATTAAATTTTCATTGTTTATTTAATAAATTTTCTATTTTTGGTTTTTGTTTTATAAAAAAAAAAAAATGAATTGTCAAATCTTGCTATACTTTCATTTATTGTCTTTTTATTAAAGCAAAATTATTACAATTATAAAAATAAATAACAATGTATCTTTATTGAATAGAAATGACTATATTTATAGAAAATAAATAATATAGTGTATTTTTACCATTTTTCGAATTACAGTAGAACCCCAGGATACGGTGGCCCTAGGATAGTTTTTTTTTCAGGTTACGGTGTGGTATACAATGTTTTTCCAGCCCCTGGTTATGGTATTTGCCCCATCTTGCAGTGTTATTTATAATGTTATTTTATTATATACATGTGTATTATATAGTATACTGTATTTTGTTACTAATTTTTTAATACCATATCCCAGGGTTCTATTGTATTTCGATTCAGTATAATAATATTCCTTAAATGTTTGATTTCATTTTGTTGCTTGGTTGTTTTATGTCATATAAATCTTTATCAAGTTATTTAACGCAGAATCCAGTAACTTTGGAAAAAACGTTTTATACTCCAAGTTGTTAATATTTTTAGATTTATTTATTTGCTTATTCATCTTTGTTTTTATTTTTTTTTTTTTTAAGGAAAACTTTTTGTTTTTAACTTTTTAGAACATTGATTTTTGCAATGGGAAAGAAATAAAACCATTACATCAAAGTTTTGCAATGGGAAAACAATAAAACCATTAGATCAAAGTTTTGCAATGGGAAAACAATAAAACCATTAGATCAAAGTTTTGCAATGGGAAAACAATAAAACCATTAGATCAAAGTTTTGCAATGGGAAAACAATAAAACCATTAGATCAAAGTTTTGCAATGGGAAAACAATAAAACCATTACATCAAAGTTTTGCAATGGGAAAACAATAAAACCATTACATCAAAGTTTTGCAATGGGAAAACAATAAAACCATTACATCAAAGTTTTGCAATGGGAAAACAATAAAACCATTACATCAAAGTTTTGCAATGGGAAAACAATAAAACCATTACATCAAAGTTTTGCAATGGGAAAACAATAAAACCATTACATCAAAGTTTTGCAATGGGAAAACAATAAAACCATTAAAGTTTTGCAATGGGAAAACAATAAAACCATTACATCAAAATTTTGCAATGGGAAAACAATAAAACCATTACATTAAAGTTTTGCAATGGGAAAGAAATAAAACCATTACATTAAAGTTTTGCAATGGGAAAACAATAAAGCCATTACATTAAAGTTTTGCAATGGGAAAACAATAAAACCATTAAAGTTTTGCAATGGGAAAACAATAAAACCATTACATCAAAATTTTGCAATGGGAAAACAATAAAACCATTACATTAAAGTTTTGCAATGGGAAAACAATAAAACCATTACATTAAAGTTTGCAATGGGAAAACAATAAAACCATTACATTAAAGTTTGCAATGGGAAAACAATAAAACCATTACATCAAAATTTTGCAATGGGAAAACGATAAACCCATCACATTAAAGTTTTGCAATGGGAAAACAATAAAACCATTACATTAAAGTTTGCAATGGGAAAACAATAAAACCATTACATTAAAGTTTGCAATGAGAAAACAATAAAACCATTACGTCAAAGTTTTTCAATGGGAAAACAATAAAACCATTAAAGTTTTGCAATGGGAAAACAATAAAACCATTACATCAAAATTTTGCAATGGGAAAGAAATAAAACCATTACATTAAAGTTTGCAATGAGAAAACAATAAAACCATTACGTCAAAGTTTTTCAATGGTAAACAATGAAACCATTAAAGTTTTGCAATGGGAAAACAATAAAACCATTACATTAAAGTTTTGCAATGGGAAAACAATAAAACCATTACATTAAAGTTTGCAATGGGAAAACAATAAAACCATTACATTAAAGTTTGCAATGGGAAAACAATAAAACCATTACGTCAATGTTTTGCAATGGGAACAAAATGAAACCATTAAAGTTTGCAATGGGAAAACAATAAAACCATTAAATTAAAGTTTGCAATGGGAAAACAATAAAAACCTTACGTCAAAGTTTTGCAATGGGAACAAAATGAAACCATTAAAGTTTGCAATGGGAAAACAATAAAACCATTACGCCAAGTTTTGCAATGGGAACAAAATGAAACCATTAAAGTTTGCAATGGGAAAACAATAAAACCATTACATTAAAGTTTGCAATGGGAAAACAATAAAACCATTACATTAAAGTTTGCAATGGGAAAACAATAAAACCATTACATTAAAGTTTGCAATGGGAAAACAATAAAACCATTACGTCTAAGTTTTGCAATGGGAACAAAATGAAACCATTAAAGTTTGCAATGGGAAAACAATAAAACCATTACGCCAAGTTTTGCAATGGGAACAAAATGAAACCATTAAAGTTTGCAATGGGAAAACAATAAAACCATTACGTCAAAGTTTTGCAATGGGAACAAAATGAAACCATTAATGTTTGCAATGGGAAAACAATAAAACCATTACGTCAAAGTTTTGCAATGGGAACAAAATGAAACCATTAAAGTTTGCAATGGGAAAACAATAAAACCATTACATTAAAGTTTGCAATGGGAAAACAATAAAACCATTACGTCAAAGTTTTGCAATGGGAACAAAATGAAACCATTAAAGTTTGCAATGGGAAAACAATAAAACCATTACGCCAAGTTTTGCAATGGGAACAAAATGAAACCATTAAAGTTTTGCAATGGGAAAACAATAAAACCATTACATTAAAGTTTGCAATGGGAAAACAATAAAACCATTACATTAAAGTTTGCAATGGGAAAACAATAAAACCATTACATTAAAGTTTGCAATGGGAAAACAATAAAACCATTACATTAAAGTTTGCAATGGGAAAACAATAAAACCATTACGTCAAAGTTTTGCAATGGGAACAAAATGAAACCATTAAAGTTTGCAATGGGAAAACAATAAAACCATTACATTAAAGTTTGCAATAGGAAAACAATAAAACCATTACGTCAAAGTTTTGCAATGGGAACAAAATCAAACCATTAAAGTTTGCAATGGGAAAACAATAAAACCATTACGCCAAGTTTTGCAATGGGAACAAAATGAAACCATTAAAGTTTGCAATGGGAAAACAATAAAACCATTACGTCAAAGTTTTGCAATGGGAACAAAATGAAACCATTAAAGTTTGCAATGGGAAAACAATAAAACCATTACATTAAAGTTTGCAATGGGAAAACAATAAAACCATTACATTAAAGTTTTGCAATGGGAAAACAATAAAATCATTACATCAAAGTTTTGCAATGGGAAAACAATAAAACCATTAAAGTTTTGCAATGGGAAAACAATAAAACCATTACATCAAAGTTTTGCAATGGGAAAACAATAAAACCATTACATTAAAGTTTTGCAAAGGGAAAACAATAAAACCATTACATCAAAGTTTTGCAACGGGAAAACAATAAAATCATTACATCAAAGTTTTGCAATGGGAAAACAATAAAACCATTACGTCAAAGTTTTGCAATGGGAAAACAATAAAACCATTACATCAAAATTTTGTACATTTTAAGTCAAAAAGGCTTCAGACAGCCTGATTTTATACTTTCAACTATTGCAATTTTGTTTTGGTTTTTTTTTTTTCATTCTAATTTAAATATCAGTTAAGGGTTTTATATTTTTCTCTTTGCAAAATAAAAAAAAATAATAAATAAAGAAATAAATAAAAAGTTCATTGTATATTTAATCTAGACAATCATGTTATTTAGTATATTTACTTAATCAAATGACTTCCATTTTGAAACTTATTAGAAATAAACAGTGTTGCTTCATTTGAAGACTCCCCCTCACCAAGAATGTAGGTCAAAACAAAAGAATATCCATAAACTGATTTTTACAGAAATTATATTGAAAGTAAAATATTTTTTAATCTAATAAATAAGAATCGTAATAAAGAGCAAGCCGACAGAGGTTAAACAGGTTTTCTAGTTCACACAGGATCAAAGGGTCAAACCAAATAAAACTGGTATACTTGGGCTTAAAACTCGAACAATCTTGACAAGGACGAGTGTTGAGTGCATAATGATGTGTCAGTGATGTAAAGGACCCATATCCCTTCTCTACTTCTAAAATATATAGAAATACATCACATGTTACATTTTTTAGTCAGTCGGTTACAATTCAGTTAGAGTTTAGAGTCAACAGCTTGAACCCAACAGACAGTCGTCAGAAGATTAAGACTTCTTGTGAAAGCAACAAGAGGTAGCAATGTATTGCAGATGAATCGATAGAGAAATTCCCACTCTCCTTCTAAGGATAGGCAGAAAACAGAGGCGTGACTTCAACCATGAAACGAATAAAGTTCCAATTGTCCAGAGAAATGAGACTTGCATTGTTGTTATGAGTTTTTGTTCCAGAGGAGCCGACACAGTCAAGAGGACTGATGTACCGTAACATGAACATTTGGCGCAATATAAGCAGACATTCCCCACAACGGAACAGAATATCTGTAAATTGATTTTTTAAAATGAATGTTTATTTACATATTTTTTTTTATATGTGTATTTACAGAAACATTTTTACAGAAATAATTAATAATGAATATAAAATATTTTTTCAAATATAATAAATTAAAATAAATAGAAAAGAAACTGAATGTATGTTTAAATAAACGAAAAAATGAATGAACGTTAACAAAGTGTAAAAAATGTAAATGTTCCACATATAATAAATCAAATAAAATAAATATAAAAATGTATTAGAAGGCTGTTTGCAATGTAGAATATCGGGATGTTCAAGTGATGTATGAACAAAAACAGACACACAAATGGATTAAAAATCTTTGCATATTTATTTTTCAAAATCTTTCCCATATAAATCAGTAGGTGTGGACTTGGTAAATGTATTTGATAATTTCGAGAGGTAACTCTCTTTTTCAAAAAGCAAACGAACCAAAATATGCCATAAAAACGGAATAAAGAATACAAAATCAGGTCAACAAACATAATTTTTAAAAATGTCTATTTGAACATATATACTGGCAGAGTTTTTAGATTAAGTAAAGAAATGTTGTTAGCAGGATCTTCAAATTAAGGAACACTGCTTACTTCTGAGGAGTTTCAAAACTGGAAAGAATTTGAATGAGTAAATATGCAAAATCACCACAATTACTTTCACCGTTTATTAAATGTAGACATAAACATTTAGGAATATCAGTTCTGGTTTCGCCTTTCACCTTAAATACATGTCATTATACAATAGATATATAACTTGACAATAGTGATAGCACATATACATGGAATGAACAAAAAGTAATTCTTTTCATAAATTATTATTAAAATGATATCTAAATTTGGATTAAAATAACAAATGATAAACAATCTGAATGTTAACAGAACAAGACGAACAAAAATTGTTAAGTCAATTCTTTAATGTTGTCTCAGTCAATATTTCAGAGGTGTGGGGTATGGGTTATAGAAATGTTCAGATTTTTATAAAAATTTATAAAATAAAAACTTCACATAGACAATCATCATATAAACACACAATTAGGATGAGTAAAAATTGTTGAAAGTTTTGCATCATTCCGCAGCTCCAGGTGACTTCGCAGTTGCTGAACCAAACTGGATCGTGCAATGCTAAGTTCATTTTTTCCAAGTACTATGTACCAGAGCTGTCACAATGCATTTGTTGTTTTTGTTAATGGAAATTGCTCCAGACAAAGCAAGA
>NC_136514.1:73834652-73917152 GCF_053919585.1 Euprymna scolopes
ATTAATAGTCAATGAAAAACAAATTAGGAAAAAAAAAGAAAAACAAATTAGAAAAACAAAACAAAGAAAAAAAATAGCATCTTGTAAGGGTTGTTAAGCTGCTCAAAAATCGAAAAATAAATAAAGGTACATGTACAAGGTTTTTTTTTTTGGCAGGGCTGGGTGTTTTTTTTTAGGGGGAGGGGGTTATTTTTAGCATAGGTAAGTGTAAGGTTACCAGTATTTAATTTTCTCTTTATGATTGGTTAATATGTTTATTTTTGTTTGTTTTTTTAGCATGATTATTTTCTATAGAGAGTGACGTCTGCCATATTGCATAATTTTTGGAGTGTTTGTTTATTTATTGAAGAGGTGGATTTCGGAATATATGGAATGTCCGGTCTCAGTCAATCAGAATGGGTGGATTTTGAGAAGGGAGAATTTATTATTTATGAATCAGGAAAGAATGGAAAGATTATATTATGTGTATGTATCTAATAACCAGTTAATCACGATGCAATCATAGAACAGTAGAACCCTAGGATATGCTTTTTTCAGGTTACGATATGGAATATGATCTTGTTCCTGGTTACAGTATTTGCCCTGCCTTACAGTGTTAGTTATAATGTTATGTGTATTATATACTGTACTACATTTTTTTACTAATTTTTAATGCCATATCCCGGGGTTCTACTGTATTGTAGGAAAATTTAGAATTGGTCCCAGTGTTAACTGGTAGCGGTGAAAGCACTAAATATTGAGAGAAAAATAGGAAATCCTTCCTCTGAAGCTGGTGCGATCGTGATGGTGTGGCTCCTAGAATGCAATCTAGCATTTTATTATAACGATTAAATGTATCTAAAACTGTCTTCAGAAATGACGTAAGATACTGGCTATTAGCCTAGATGTATTGAATTTGTATGTGGCATCTGTTGTTAACAATCTACGATACTTTGGTCCAGAGAAGAATTTCTGCAGTCATTTTATTGTATAGGATATATATATATATATATATATATATATATACTAGCATTTCAAGCCGGCGTTGCCCGGGTGTTCAGATGTGTATGGTGAGCAAAAAAAAAAAAGTGGTAGTACGAAGGCGGGCTCGAACCCATACCGCAAGGGAGGAAAAGAACAGGAAAAAAAACCAACATCTTTGCGGTTACAACCATCGCCAAACCTGAAACGACTTATGTTAACATTTAGGCTAGACATTCGAAAGGAGAGGATAACTTTTAAAAATTTCGGCAAAAAAAAGCAACCCCCCCCCTGTAGAAAAGTGCCTAGTTGAAGGTGAAAATATTAATATTTTTAGCTAATTTTTCGATATTTGTTGTATGAAAGATCGAACTTTAAAATGATACTGATCTTGGTAAAATCCGTCACCTCTGTCGAAAGTTTTAGGCAGACATGCAAACATACATACATATATACACTTATATATTGGTAACTAAAAATTTTCGACCCAAACCGATGAAAAAGCTTGCCCTATCTCTGAATACCCTCTATGTAAAATTTCAAATGCTTAGACCAGAAATTGTCTGAGTAATTTAGTAGAGACCGCAGAGATCAAATTTATTTTAATTTTGACCCCGATTATGACCCCTTAAAATTTATTGTTTTGGGCTCAAATCAAGTTATTAAGTTAGATCTATGTCCAAAGAACCTATATCTAAAATTTCAAGTGTTTACACCCCAAATTGTCGGAGGAGTTTGGTAGAGTTCTCAAAGGTCAAATCGTTGAACTTTGACCCCTTAACAGCCAAATTTCTGGCTGAAAACCGATCACATAGATTTTCCCAAATCTCAGTACCCTGTATATCAAATTTCGAGTCTGTAGACTAAAAATTGACAGAGTTATTACGTAGGGAAATGTGTACACACACACGTTCACTTTTATAGATATATATATAGATAGATATATATATATATGACTGGTCAAGTTTTGATCCTAGCTTAAGGCAGTTGCTTGTCTAATCACGGCTTCCCATCTCTTTGGTTAAATTACATTTTACACTGTATTCACAGAATTTTCCTGGTTTGTTGGTAAATAAAAATTCTTTATGGAATTAAATTTTGATTACATTTCATTCTTTATTAAGAATAAATTGTTTGATGATTCTCTCTCCTTCTCTCTCTCTTCAGCTATGTATTAAATAGTATCATAACTTGTGGTGATATTTCCTATTGCTTAAAATGCACTAATGAGTTATTCCAATATTTTGTTTATAGTTAGTTTTATTTAACTGCAAATAAACAATTTTACTCAATAGACCTGAAACTTGGACTCTTTCAGCAAAACAACGTCGTTTGGGTGGATGTTATACACATCTTTTGAGAAGAGTACTTAATCTCTCATGGCAAAATTACCCAACTCTAGAAATAATATATGGAGACTTACCAAGAGTATCAACCTTAGTTTGCAAGAAACATGTTCAGTTTGCTGGGCATTGTGCCCGTGCCACAGATGAACTTGTTTCATCATTTGTACTGTGGAGGCATCCATCATCTCATAATCAATCACGAAAATTAACTTTTCCAGATAGGATACAACAAGATACATTTATCGCCAAGAGAATATTGGAAAGATGTAATGAGTTCAATTTCGGCTGAGGCCGCAAAATGACGAGATGATGAAATAAACAGAGAAAGATTAGTTTAAATAGTATTAATACTTGTGATGCTATTCTCTGTGGTTTAGAGTGAATCATTTCAATGTTCTTTTTTATAGTGTGTTTATTTACTTTCATCTGTTAATAAGCAGAGAAAGGGAAACAGTCATGCAGAGTGATAATAACCGGGGGGGGGGGGGCGACGACATAGAGTGAGAGAGGATGAGAGTGTTAGAAACTTTATAAGACGTGTGAGTTTGTGAATAAAGTTAGAAAAATATACAATTTTCTTTTTTCAAACATAACTCAGTTTTCTCCCAAAAAATGGAATTTCTCTTCTAGTGAGAGGGAGAGAAACTTAACACTAACATCTATTTTTTATTTTATTTTATGGCTCAATTAACTCTGCAAATCTGTTATATGAAGGGCAATTATCTGTGGTATGTGTGTTTGTATATCTAGCTAAAGAAGAGTGGACTGAGCAAAAGAGAGTGATTGGAGAGAGGGAGGGGTAAAACAAGGAGAAGAGAGAAGTTTTAATCGAAGTATGTTACACCTATTTTGCCCTGGACAATGCTGGGTAACTCTGCTAATTAAAATATAGGGGGGAGGGCCTTAGAAAAACAAATGTTGATTAACTTAGCTTACTGGAAGGGTTTGTTTATTTGGTGGGGGTAGGGGGATTATCATTTTGTGGAGCATGTGTTTGGGGTATTTTATAAGTCCATTAGAGGTGTTCAAATTTCATAAGAATAGGCCAAGGTTGCCAGAATTTCAAACTGACAGTTCAAACAAGTGAATTTTCCAAGTGGCACAGTAAACTGTGTCAGACATAACTTTGAGGAATATACAAGAACAGAACCAGACACAAGTAAATAGAACATAGAGTATCATGAGCCGTCCCTCTCTACATCCGAGATAATTTGTATAGTGGGTCTGTCAGGAACATAAAATTATACAGCAATGAATACTTAACACACACCAAGTCCACTCTGGCCAACAATTAAATGGATATGCAATGTTAAATCTGACCAAACCCAACATATTAGGTTGGAGGATTTGCTGAATGCCCTAAATTTTCTCACTCTAGAGGTTGTCCTAAGAATGAATCTGTTATATTGGGATGACGATGTGGAGTATTTATCTGCCTGACTAAACGATTGCAGATACATGGATGTCTTGAATCGTGGAAAGTTTGGCCAGTCAAGGAAAACCTGGAAGTGACAAGATTATACAGAATGAAACCTTGCACATCCTTTAAAAAAAAAAAAAAAAAACGCACATGATTTGTCTCTCATAGAAAAAAATTAACTGCTCGAAAATACTAGAAAATGCTAGAATGGCCTGAAAATGGTGGATTATTTTACATTAAATTTATATGTGAAACGAATCCCTCACGATAAAATAATTGTTTGTTTTTGTTTTTTTTTCTGCCAAGTTTTTAGGGTGTTCACACATAATTGCACTCTAGCCCTACCATTAACCCAAAGTCCAAGTGGCAAGCCTTCTTCTCCTACTAAGACTTTTAAAAACATGCATAATTGTCAAAAAAGACTCACAGGATTTATTTCCAATAGAAAAAATGGTTAACTGCCCTAAAACGTTAGAATAGCTCTAAAATCTAAGATTATTTTACATTAAATTTTTATATTAAATTTATATCTTTTTTAAAATATGTATAAAATATGTTTATAGGTCAAATTACAGTACAATATTATGAAAATAAATATATATTTGTTTAAAATTAATATTTCGGCGATAAACTCCATCCTCAGAATTGTATACAGTTTTTCTTTTTTTTCCCCCTTACCATGATGTTAAATTGAAAAAAAAACAATTAGTAAAGAATCAATCTGATGTCTTTCTGCAGTGTTATTTTGAAAGAATGTGCTTGATAGTCAGAATTTAGATTTTAAAATAAAATACGTATAAAATGATTAATAAATTAAATTATAAATTAATTTAGCTTATAACTGTATTTTATACATATTTTATTTTAAAATTTAAACAAAGCTTCTACTCTGACTTTTATATCTTTGTTGTTTTTTTCTTTCTACTAAGTTTTTCAGTGTGTTCATATGTAATTGCCTAAAAAAGGGAGAATCACATATTTTGGAGAGGCAAATGGAGGCGATTTAACAGGTGTTACTCTACAATAATAAAGAAATCTTGCAATATATTTATTTTTAAATTTCAGTTTTTTGTACATAAAATACATTTTAATTCAACTTTGAGTTGTTTAACTTCTTTTTTTAATGAATACATGGATTTTTATAGTATTGCATATTTATGTGCATTTACAGAAGATTACTTGGGAAAACATTAATTTCTGATTTTCAGTGCCATATTCAGATTCCTTGTACAAAAGTACACTTATATGGCAAATTTCATTGCTTAATCTTGTGTTTTAACACAGATATTATTTTTACTGAAAAAGTAGTGCAAAAAATGTGACAAAACGCATATGGTCTTGAGGAGGGAAAATATCAAAATATGCAAGGCACAAAAATAGTCATAACTTCCTTATTTTTTTAAAAAATTTTAAAAGATTCTTTCTATCATCAATTTCTTTCTATGAATGCCATAATGAGGATATTTTAAGCAATTTCAATTTTTCTTGTGTATTGTTATTTTAATAGGAGTGGGTACTGTACTATTTGCTCTGTTGTTATGAGATCATCTTCCAGAGATAAAATAAAAACGTCTCTATCACAGATCTTAAGCATTACACATCCAGCAGCTTTTCATCAACATTTGTCAGTTTTGTTAAATAAAATTTGTTAAAGTTTATATTTCATTCTTTGATTATTTTTAAGTGGTTATTAAATTGATAACGCATATCATGAAGATGTAACAGTATTATAATTTGGTAAATTATAATATTGTTTGAGATAGAAAAAGAGATATTTTTGATTACTGATCATTAAATAGAGCAACACATATGTTGTAGAATAGAAATAATTCCCTTCTGCCAATATTGCATAAATAAGGTAGATTTGTGGAAACGTTGACAAAGTAAAATCACAGTGATTTAGAAACACCTATTAATTAGAAATAAATGTGCAACATTTACAATTAACTGTGAATTAATCATGATTTAAAGTTTAAAAACGTGAAAAAGAATTTTGCTGTGCATAACAGAATAAATAGGAAATAAAAAAATGTTTTTTTAATGGAAAAAAAAAAAATTTAATTACTTTTTAAGCCAACACATCATAAAAATTGAATATTTTCATAAAATTTTCTTTCAATTTTTTTCTTTTTATAAAATCTCTACAATTTGTCAAAATGGGTTTTAATGGAAGAAAAAAAATGTTTAATTACTTTTGAAGCCAACACATAAAACTTAAATATTTTCATGAAATTTTCTTTCCATTCTTTTCCTTTTATAAATTACTTAAATTTTTTTCATCTCTACAATTTGTCATCTTGTTTTCTAATTTGTATTTGGTAGTTGAAATGTAAAAAATTATTGTAACCCTTGTTTGAATAATATACCTACTTGTCTCATATGAAGTAAATTATTTTACATCTTTTTAGTTTGTAATCTTGATTCGCTGTATAATCTTTTGCTATCTCCACTTTTGTGTTAATCTTGTATTTAAATAGTATAATTGCCTGATATAGCATTTCTCTAAGTAGATTATATTTATTATTATTATTATTATTATAGCATACGCCCCTTATTTGCTGTATAATATTTTGGTTTCCACACTTTGGTGTTAATTATATATTCACGGTTTCTATTTGATGTCTAATCCTCATGTTGATGAGACTTTGTTTAAATCAAAATTTTTGTATCATCTCAGAAATTATTGTAAACTGTTTGATTGTTAATGTTGAGTTCTTGGTTTCTAAATAAATTATTTCACCATTTTATATATATATATATATATATATATATATATATATATATATATATATAATGGAAGGAAGTTAATATTTTGCAAATTCGAATTTACAACATTTATTATTCAAAACAAGGGATAAAGACTAAAAGATTTTTCCTTATTCCATTGGGTTTCAAAGAATGGCTTTTATCCTCAGAGGAAAAGTTAACAAAATACCATGCATATAGATGAGCTATACTTTTACTGTTTGAAAACTTCAGAGTATGTGAGATATGCTATTAAAGATAATATAGAATGATATAGATCAAAAAGGATACTCAACCTGGAGTCCTTTCAGGACTACCAGCAACCACTGTAAAAGAGTAATAAAGTATGCAAGAGAGTTGTATGCTCAGTTCATTAGGTCCAAAGTAGCTGAGCAGCAGCTTGGTCCTCACCAATTTTGGCAAATAACAAACAGGGTCCTGGACAAAAGCGTGTGCTCTACCCCAACCATCCTCAATGGACCTAAGGTAATCTAACTGAAACCATATCAATAATTTCCCCAACTCTTTATCTATGCCTAAACCTAAACGTAGATTCCATGAACAAAGCTTCTTTTTTAGAACTGCACACGTGTGCAACTCTTTTCTATTTCCCTGCTTTACAGCTGACTACAATATGGCCGTCTTCAAGTCCAATATAAACAAGTTCTTGATGAGCCGTCGTCCCCTTAAATAATCCAATTTACCAAATTTCTACTATTAACGATTATGACAATATTGTCTCCTTGACTACTGTACACTCAATAACTCTTATCCTCATGTGGCTTCTGGGCCTTGATAAGTGGTGACTCCTGTGTAAAAAAGTCAATACATGAAGTTGAAAAATAGAATTGTAACAAACCCAAAAGCAATGGGGATGGTTGGAATTTGAATGGTAAACATATGTGTATTTTATTGTAACATATTTCTATTAAAACTCTTCTCTCTTTTTCTTCTCCCGCCCCATTTTTCCCCGCTTTCTTATTCACCCAGCCAATTCCTCTTTAGAAACACACACAACTCATTTTCATAGATTATTCAGAAATGAGTCGGCATAAGAGAATTAAATCCTTGAAAACAAACCAGAGTTACTTCCTTTTAGTCAGTAGCTAGAAAACAGACATCTGCCCTCCTGATGAAATCTGCACTAGTTTGGGGTCAAAGAATAAATAACTTTTTCTAAAATGATTTTCATTAATCCAGGGTAACGCCTATCAAGAAAATATCAACTTTGTGGGTATTTTTTTCTTATTTTTTAAATTTTAGCTAGAAATACAAACATACATACACACCAACAACTGTCCTTTATATCATAGATTATATGCAATGCTTCAAGCAAACTACATCTCCTTATTAACCAATGGTTATTCCATGCAACAGATATGTTTAGAATCACTAAGCATAAAAAAGTTGTATCGTTTTGCCAGTAACAACCCAAATGTGCATATCAGTCAGATTCCCAAATGATAAAAATTGGAATTTCTCATCTGAAAGATTCAGACAAAATTATGATTTGACAATAAGCAAGACAGATATATACATAGAAAATTTATGGAGATATGGTCAAAGATCAGCAGGAAGACATGCGAGCCAAGACGAGAGGTAAGGATAAGGCAGACCAAGAAGCCATCAAAACTTGATCAAACCAGAATCAACAAACTCTTTGACGGACCACAAATTACAAGGAAAATGATTTCCTTTTCTCTGTAAACTACTGCTAATACAAAACTAATTCTTAAATTTATATTAAACACAAACTTTAAATTTATTTTATACTGCTGTACCTACTGGGTATCACCCTGATGTAAAAAACAAAAACAAAAACTTACTACCTAATTTACAAGAAAATGGTAACTAATTCTAATACTTTTTGGAGAAGTCAAGGTAAAATAACTCATTACACGATTAATTCCATTATAGAGAAATAATCATGTAATGAGTTATTTCTATATAATTTTTCTATATAATAAAGTAAAATCGATCTATTATTTTACTATTGTCATCAATAGCTTCTGTTTTATCAATATTTCATTACTTTAATGTCAGTCAAAGTTGTTAAGAATGATAAAATGTAATTCAATCTGTTTTTTTTTTTTTTTTGGCAAAAATAATTAATCCTGCTCAGAACATTTTTTTAAAAGAGTCATCTTTCTTATAAGCAGTAAATGTAACTTAAAATGGCTTCATCTTTACTCTCAGCAGTAAATGAAACCATCAATACTAAATACTAATAATACTACATTATTGCATTTATTATTACTATAACTGAATATTTATGTTTGTGTGTTCTCTATAGAAAGAATGCTTAGAGAATTTACACAAAATCAAAGTGTATTCTTATGTAAAATTCACTTGGGAAAACAATATAATTTTTGAGCGCACACCTAGGGAGCAATGATAACAAAACCCCCTTAAAACTTCAAATATATCCTATTTATATGAAATTGACATATGTATGAAATTTCATGAGGAAAACAATGGAAGTGGTCTTGAATCTCTATGTTACTTTCTTTGTGCCAAATATCTATGTGCCCTCACTTCTAAGGGGCCTATGTGGAGAAAACCTCTCCAAACTTTAAATATGTATATCCACACCAGTTTTCAAACATTTTAATTTTTTCTGACTATTTTAGGATTGGAGGAGGAGAGGGAGTCAGTAAAAACAAAACAAATATGGTGTTATGAACATAATGAAAAAGTACATAGCAGTGACTGTCATTCGATTCTGGTAACTTTGGATCTTCTTGCACGTAGAAGCAGCTTCATTTAAGAAACAATTTGTCTTTCATTGCCATTTTGCTTTGTCGCATATCAACCATTCTTGGATCATTTAAATACTAAATCCAATCATTTTTGTAAATAGTTTTAATATTTATTCATGGTGCAGAGTTGAAGTGTTTTTTTACGGCATATCAACCCTTTTTCAGGTTATCTAATGCTGAATCCAGTCCTTAGTAATTTTGTAATCAAACTGGTTATTTATTTGTTTCCTATGAAACAAAATGTGATGCAAGGTCAGTTTAATGTGGAAGATAACCAGCTCCCCTCAAAAGGGGCATTCTGCAAAAATAAAATTGCCTAAGTATAGAAGGGTTTCCCCCTCAATTGACTAAGGACAGTTAATTTGAGTGTAGCATCTAAGCAGACACCACACTTCAGCCTCCAGTCCAGTATGAGTACCGGTAATCAGATTGACTGTATAATATTTTTTATCAATTCAGTTGTTTATAGTACATTTTTATACAGTAATTCATGTTTTTTTTTTTCTTTAAATAAATCTCATTATTCCTTGTGATTTTCTGTAAAAGAACAGAAAATAAATTTCAAATAATCTTGATTTGGGAAAATAGAAGGAAATATTTGTCTTGTTACAAAACGTTCTTAGGATATGATTATTGTACAGCACACATATCTGCATTATTGTCATCGGTATCTACTTTTCTGTCAATATTTCATTATTTTAATGTTGATCAAAGTTGTTAAGAACAATAAAATGTAATTTATTTTTTTTTTTTTTACAAACATACTTTATCCTGCTCAGAATATTTCAAAAGAAAAAAGGACATTTTTCTTATAAACAACAAACGTAAATCAAAACGGCCTCAGCTTTGCTTTCAGCAGCAATAATAATACTAAATACAAATAATACATGATTGCACTTATTATATATATGTACACTCAATGTGTGTGTTCATGTGTGTGTGTGTGTGTGTGTGTGTGCGTGATGTTTGTATCATGAGATAGAAAGAAAGGTTAGAGACTACATAAAATTTAAAAGTGTTTTCTTATATCAAATTTACAGAGAAATATCCCATTTTTATGAAATTTAAATTCTATGTACAAAATTTTCTCGGGAAGGACCCAACTTTGTAATGCTGTCCTAACCTAAATGAGGCATTGAGGAACGAACCTCTTTTAAAACTTCAAATATGTCCTATTTTTATGAAATTTAAATTATATGTATAAAATTTTCTTGAAAAGTCAATGATAGTGGTACTGAATCTGTAAATTACCTTCAAGTGGATCATAGGAGAGTACCCCCCCACCTCTTAGAACTTTAAATACATATATCCAATTTCAAGACCATACCCACTTAATGAAATTATATCATATATACAAAATTCTCTGAGGAAGACAATCACAGTGGTCCATTTGGATAGAACCTCCTTAAAACTTTAAATACATATAATTTCAATGAGATTTAAACAATATGTAAAAGACATTAATTCAGAGAGTTTTCCAACATTTCAGTTTCTTCCAACAATATTATTTTATACAGTCATCCTTATTATTATTTACTTTTTATACAGTCATCCTTATTATTATTTACTTTTTATACAGTCATCCTTATTATTATTTACTTTTTATACAGTCATCCTTATTATTATTTACTTTTTTACAAATCTTGTGATTCCTTGTGACTCATAGTCAAAAAAAAAAAAAAAAAAAGGCAGAAATTGTTAAAAATAATTTGGATTTTGGAAAAGAGAAAGAAACATTTGTCTTTTAACAAAAAATAAAGTTTTTAAGCTGCACTTCAAGTAGGATTATTGTACGGCACGCACACACACACACACACGTCCACATGTGACGGTTTATATAAGCAAATAGAGTGAATAAGAGAGCGCAACAAAAACAAAATAAAGAATTAGTTAAATAGATGAGAAAGAGGGAGAGAGATAGAGTGGATAAATACAACCTCGTCAAAAAAGACGGCTTACCTGGACATCACTTTTCCTTTTAGTAGACTTGAAAATAAAATAAAATAAAAATAAAACGTAAAAATGAACAAAACTAATTCCTTGAGGATAATTTTTAAAAATTAAATTTTGCTTATGTATTTGTGTTTCTCCATTTTTCTTTTTGAAAAACATAAAAATCCTAGAATATTCCAGAGAAAATGTCTTGTTTACTCATACATATTAGCATGCGTCGTGTCGTGTCTGTTAAATACTTTTAATCTATTAGATGTAAGAAATTGTGCGATCCTCATCCATCACCATCCTAAAATAAAAAAATTTCTACATACTTTGGTAAAACATCCAACACCACTGGTTAAAGTTGATACAGTGCTACATCTAGCTACACTGATGAGTCCTAAAATAACGAAACAGCTGTTTGTGGACGATTAAATTATATATACACTAGTAGGGCTACCCAGCATTGCCTGGGAGGAAAGTGTAACACATTTTCCTTAAAAGTTCTCTCTCCCCATTTCTCTCTTTTTCCACCTTCTCCATTTTTCCCTCATTCTCCAGAACCTCCTTTATCCTCCGATCATTGCTGGACAAACATACACAGACAACTCTCTTATATATAATAGATTCGTCGAGGAATGAGCTGACATTTTCTTTCCAAATTAGTACATAATAACTATGAAAAAAAAAACAAAAAACACGCTCAACACCCTTGACAAAACTGGACCCAGTTGACCACAAGAGAATAAATAATTTTTTAATAAATTTTAGATATTATGCATCCAAAGTAACACTGATTACGAATATACCAACTTTGTGGGTCTTTGTTTTGAATTTTAGCTGGACATACATACATGCAGACAACTGCATGTATGTATGTGACACTCCAAAACCATTGAAGCCATTTTTTAGAAATTTGAAACAGATTTTATGCATAACAGTGAGTTTTATAGAATAAACATATGTACACACACATATATATATATATATATATAGTATAATTTCTTTATTTATACAAAAATTATTCGCTAGATATGTGCATACATGTTTCAGTTCATCTTTTTGGCTATTTTTACCATTTTTTTTCGTAAAAAATGTCCTGAAGAAGCTGGGTTTTGAATAAATTGCAGCTGGAACATGTATGCACATATGTAACCAATAATGCTTGCATGAATAACACTATTTATACCATAATAAAGCTCAACGTGTTATTGAGCACTATCTTATAAACACTAGAGTTTCATTAGATTAATATCTAGGAAACAACCATGCAAATATGAACATGAGTGTTTCTGTTAGCTATGTAGGATACCAGGATGATGAAGTAACGTGGCATATGAACTAAAACAGACAACCGAATGCCATATTTAAATTACAAATCTTCATATATTTATGTATTTTTTGCAAAAACTTTCACATATGAATCAATAAATATGGAATTACTCTTAAATGTAACCAGGATAGTATGATGTATTTGATAATTCCGAAAGTAAATCTCTTTCTCAAAAAGAAGCAAACTAGAAATTATGCCGTAAAAACGAAACATATTTTTGATTTCATTTTTTTTTTCTTTTTGAAAAAGAGAAATTTACTCTACCCTAATGGGGTGATAATTTCTTGAATACTGGCACCACAGAGGTAATTTTTGAGTCATCAAGGAAGCAAGATCCAACAAGACATTTGCTGTAGAGTTTGGAGAGGGCAGGGTCCAGCTCAGCAGAGCATTTCTTTATTAATACAACAAAGATCAGGCCCACATGCTGTGGAGGTATCAAGATTTTTTTATGATATTCCAAATATGGAAAGAAGTGATGATAAAACCATTACCTGTGGCTTCTGTTCGCAGTAGTTTTTGGAGTCTAAGACGAACCGATGGGAAAGCAGTTCAACCTTATCAGTTACCATGTAAACAGCATCATATTTGTTGGATAACAGGAGAATTACTGGGAAAGACAATGGAAGTGTTATGAAAACTTGTCCATTATTCATCACATTGTTATAGATTTTCCAGAAATTGCGAGTTCCTCATTTCTGTGATTATGCATTTTCTGGTCATTTGCTGGTCCCCTTGATATATTTATTCTTACTTGCGGCTGTTACATTCTTATGATTTCTTGATGCTATCCATTTTTTCTGTTTGTAGTTGACTTATGGCGGTTGAATCAGTAGAATGCTTTCTGTCTATGCACAATAGTAGCTGTACAGATCAAAGTAAACAATTGGGGAAAGTGGGGCTGGCTGTAGAATTTCTGTATGAGATCATGTGCTTCTATGTTTGCTTAACACATTAAACTACCTTATTTGCATACTGAACAGCAGTTTTAATCCATTGGATATCTCTGATGAATTCCCAATCATTTGTAGTATCTCATCATTTTGAGTAACGGCTCTTCAGGTTGAGCTAGAAAGTTAATAGTAATAATAATCATTATTATAAAGTGATGAGATATCTTGAGTGAGCTATGAGCATTCGTCACACAAACCTCGCATAGTGTTATCAAGAATAAGTCAGCAAATGAAGCTTGCTGATCCTCTCGATCTAAGACGCGGGTCAAGAAAATGACACTTTGAGAAAGGGAATGTGAATTAGAGAAACTATACATGTAGTTACCAGCTGTGTTTGTACAGCCCATTTCTGTGGTGAACATTACAAACCCCAAATACATGTACTTTGGTGCTCAGATCTAAAGAGAGTGCTGCATCTATCAGAAACATGGTCGAGCAGGTACGGTCAGGAGTTGAAGGAGAATGATAGATGAAATATAAGTAAATGTAAGGTTAGTCTGATCCTTTGTTTCTATAGAATAATGTTCTCCGGTCAAGGGGAAGGCATTACGAATATAGACCGAGTCCATGCATATGCTTGGCAGAGTGAGAGGAATCCAATCATGTCAAAGCAATTAGAGGAGATTGAGGAGTGCAAGTAAGTTTCACTTGCTAGGATATTGAGGGAGTTTATTAGGAGAAAAGATTCTACATCACAGGGTAAGTTTTAAGCCTTCAGATATATGTAAACACGATCCTCAAGAATTGTTGCTTTTTTGTAGGTATCCCTCTTATTTGAACTTATTACTCTTTCTTTGTAAGATCATTTTTATTTTGGTTTAGGATAAAATGGATTGAGCAAGGTAAGAGTTTGATGCCAACTAGACTATTATCCAAGTCTTCATCTATGGGTTGTGACTCCAGAGATAAATGCAGAATCCCTTTCACTGTATGACATGTCACTACAGTTATCCTGATATTATATAACTCTTAATGGAGCAATTGCTCTTAGTGTTACTTAACAGTTAGGGCTTCTGCACTACTATTTGGAAACAGCAGCCAGACAAGCTGTCAAACTGTACACTTATCCTGTCAGAGCAAGAGTGACCCAGACTAGTCATGTGAAACTGGGTGACAAAAAATTGTCCTCAAGATAAAGAAATAGAGATGGGACAGCATTTGTTGTCCTAGTCAGGAAACAACGCCAGGCACTGGGTGTCTTTAAAGTGTCACTGTGATAATACTCTACACCTTAAGTTAAAGAAACAGACTCAACTCAACCAGGATAAATTCTGTTGCAACAACAGCAACCTCGTACAAAGTCTATCCTGTTTTGTAACGCAAACAGTGGTGGAGCAAGAGATACCTGGTGGTGTGGGCTGGATGCAAATGTGATAACATATATGAGGCGGTTGATAGAGATTGTCCAAGATCGTTATACTTCGAGTATCATTGCTTATAAGTTGGGTGATATCGTGTGGATGATGAAGCCGGAGATAACATTTTTTTTTAATTCTCAAATTTTGAGAATATTTTTCACATTTTAAATTTCTAATCAATATTAATGCTTAAAAAAATGTAAACTGTCTTTTGCTCATAACTTCTATTATGTAAAATCTATTTTCAAACACTTTTCACTATAGTAATTGTTTTTAATTATTATTAAATATCCAAGCTATCCAAGAGGATGTAATGATTATAGACCCATCCTAGGGCAGGTATTTCAACTTGTATTATTTAAATACATGTGGATCCTTTCAAAATATTTTTATCAGTAACTTATTTAGTGTGACAGACAGAGCATTATCTAATTTTTCTTGTCTCTACATAATAAAATAAAGTCAGACAGTTTGTCAAGTTTTGTCATCGATAGCTTTCGTCCTAACAAATCAATGTTTGATCCTGGTTTGTCAATATTTTTGTGCAATATTTTTTTCAACAAGTAAAAATAAAATCTAATTCAATCCAATACATTTGAGAAAGGATTTTGTCCGACTGCGATAATTTTCAAAATGTCATCTTAAGAAAAATGGAAATTAACTCTATTCATCAATATAGATTTATGTTTTATTTGATCAAGTTTTACTATACAAAAAGGGACATAACTGTATTACAACTTCAAAGTTATCTCCCTTTGTTTGGTCTACGTTTCATTTTTTTTTAAAGATGGCAAAAAAATCTTTTTTATCTTTAAGTCAGGTAAATTATTAACAAGAGTAAAAATAATCTCAAGCAATACCTGTTAAGGACAGCTAATTATATTATCAATGACTATATTTTATAATAATCATGTATAGCAATATATGAAAAGATATTAATACTAAAAATATGAAAGTATGTCTTAATTTACTGAGTGTTGTAGAAGGATTATATCTGCTTTAAAAAAAAAAAATATTACAGTTTTCATGTCTTTTTGGGGTTCTTGTCCAGACTTACCCTATATTAAAATACAAAAAATAATGAAAAACCTGTATGATGTACATACCCATGATGTGACGAAAATATTGTATTCCAAAAATCATAAATGCAGCGAATAGTTTTATTTTTAAATAAAAATATAAAATTTTATAGCTAACCGAAGAGGGACTGTCTCGTTGCACTATTTTGAAAACAGGATGAAAAGAACAAGGTAGATAATTCAAAATAATTCAAACTTGTGAGATTCTAGTAAGCAATTCTTAACATGGGAGGAGGAGGGAGAACTTTTGCTTTAAACTGATTTTCTTTATAAAAATAAATTAATATGATTTTTGGAATATATTTTGTTTCCATCATGGATACATACATGATAAAGATTTTCTTTATTTTTGTTTTGGGGAAATTCTGGACCGGCATTTTTTGTTTCTGTTTTAGACAAAATGAAAGAAAAATTAAAAAGAAAATTGAAAAAAAAAAAAAAAAAAATGAATTGAAAACAAAAAAAAATTGAAGATAAAATTTAAAAAAAGAAAAAGAAGAAACATACAACAATTAAATATGAAATGAAAAGATAACGTTTAAAACAATAGAGTACTGGAGTTGCAAAAATTTACTATTTTAATGGCAGAAATGTTGATTTTGGGTTAAAGTGCATTAATTTACACATTTAACTTTTCCTGGGATGAAGAAATTTGGGTTTTTGTACAACTCCCTTGTAAGGGGCAGAATTTCCGCAGGGTCGAATTAACACAGTGAAGAAAAGGGGAGATAACCCAAACTCCTTCAAGTTAAAAGGAACAATGACTTGGCTCATAATATTAGGCAGACGATAACATAAAACTTCTAATCTTTGAAATATGGGAAAATTTATTTCTTGCTTTTGTTTAGTAAATAAACCATAATTTTTTATTCTTTCTTGTATACTTCAAATCAGAAATAAAATATTAAAATATTTTAGATGAGGAATCATAATTTAAGTTATTCAGACCCATGGCCTAATGATTAAAGACGTTGATTAACACTTCTGGAGGTGAAAATTCCAAACCTTACAACTACTTATTTGTACTGTATTCAGCCTGGAATAGTTGGGCCTGCTCCATCCAGAGAATTTACAGCATCCTGAACAAATGCTCACCAAACACGCTGGTCAACCGCAGTAGTAGATACAAGTGATAGCTAATCATGATTCCAGTCACAAACCCCATATAGGTGAGGACCCAGGATCAGCTTGGTATTGTGTTTCACAGTTTTAAGTTAGATTTTCAGCTGCCCTCTGCATCATTTTTGCCAACCCTGAGGAGGGGCTAGTTCAATGACCAGTGAACCTTACTACAGGATGGAAGAGTAAAATTGTCGCCCTAGGAAAGACAACATGATTCCATTTCCATTTGGTGAAAACTGGTTTTCTTTATTGCTGACCATCTACTGGTTGGACAGTTGTGTACAAATCCCAAGAGCAATAGGAGCCTTTTATCATGTCTGAAAGTAACACAATGGTCGACAATGTTTAGCGAGCAAGATCAGAGATGCTCTCTACTTCTTTTTTTTTTTTTCAATTTTCACCCCAAACAAGGCACAGTGCCACTTTGAAGCAGGGGGCTACTAGCAGGGACTTAATTAGCGGAGTCATTATGAAGGGAGATGAGTAGAAAGATGTTTGTTCACATTACACTTGAACTTCTGCATATCAGTACAGTTGGGAAAGCAGAATCCCGGAAGGGAGTTCCAAAGACCTGCAGTTCTGGGGAAGAAACTATTGGAGTAAAAGGCTTTCTTGCACCTAGGGATCTCTACTGTAAAGGGATGAGACTTACTAGCTTGTCGGTTTTGTCAGGTGTAGTTACGTCGAGGAGGTGCAAGTGTTTGCAGTTCGTCAGAGCATTCACCATTAAAGTATTTGTAGAACAGGCAGAGGGATGCAACATCTCGTCGATGGGACAGAGGCTGAAGCCTAGATGACAGTTCAGGACCTATCAGGTTGGCGACTTTTTTTAACCCTGTCCAGGAGCGAGAGACAAGCAGCAGATGCACCAGCCCAGATGTGACAACAGTACTCCATACATGGGCGAATGGTGGCCTTATAGAGGTACAGGATACTTTCAGGCGTAAGTAGTTTTCTAGCACGGTAAACGGAGCCAACCTTCCTTGCAGCAGCCTTGGCAATGCTCTCAATGTATCTATTCCAGTTCATATTCCCTGTAAACGTTAGGCCGAGGAGTTTAAAAGAAGTACTTTCAGGCAATGTGTTCTTGGCCATTGCTATTGGTGGTAGAGGTTTCTTGTAGTTATTGAAGGAAACAAGCTTAGTCTTAGCAGCATTGAATGTGACCATCCATTTTTGTCCCCATTCCACTACAGATTGGAGGTCATCCTCTAGTGATTCTGCCATTTCCTTGGATATGTGTTCATTTGTTTTCCCCTCATATCTGTTATAGAGAGTGGTGTCATCGGCAAATATACCCATCTCCGATACAATTTTATCAGGGAGGTCATTTATGAATATCAGGAATAATAGAGGTCCAAGGATAGATCCCTGAGGTACTCCCGCATTTATGTCATATTGTTTAGATGTACGACCATAGAGGACAACTTGGATTTTTCTCTTACTTAAGAAGGATTTAATTACATTATGAATTCTTCCAATGATTCCATATGATCTAATTTTCCTTAGAAGACCATCGTGCCACACCCTGTCAAAAGCCTTAGATATATCAAGGGCTACCGCTCTACCCTCCCCTGTTTTGTCCAATATGACAGGACCATTGCCAGCAGCCTCAAAATGCATCGCTGGATTGCCACGAATAACAGGGACATGTCCAGAGTGATGAAAACAAAGTTTTCAGCCACGATTATGGTCTTTGGTGTGGTTTCAAGTGAGGGCCACATCATGCCACCTCACATCTTCGAAGTTGGCTTGAAAGTCAACATCAAAGTATACCTGGAGTATACCTTGACGCCAGCCCACAAGGCTTGGCTTCAGAAGGAGTGCTACGACTTTGTATCCTTCTCCCCTTACCTGAACCCACTGGACTACTTCATTTGATCATACATCAAGAACATCACCAACATGACCTCCCACAACACCAAAGCCAGCCTGTCGCAGCCATCCACTGAATATTCGAGCTCCTGTTGGCACTTGTGGAAAAGGCATACTCCAAGTTCCACCTCTTAAATAAAAGGTTCAGTTTTAAATTCTGTATAGCTTACTGTTTCGACATACAGATCCCAAAGTTCAACAGATTTGCTACTGAAGAATGTCAGCCAAAATGTGAAAAATGGGGTGCTGGATATACATATTGTCCAAAAAAATTTTTTTAATTTTTCTACATCACATGTAAAGTCGGAACAGAAAAGTAAACATTCTAAAATACACAAAGTTTTTTGGTCTTTTTTTTTAATATATTTTCAAAATTATTTTCAATGTTTCAAACTTAATATTATTTTTTAAAAGCTGCTTTTTCATATATTTTCTTAGAGACTATGTGTACAACCAACACTTCAGTTTTGCCAAAACCCAAAATGATTTATTTAGAGACAAAGTCAATTAAAAACAATGTGAGTTTATATTGTTTTCTTTAAGCTGTAAAACATGTAATTTCTTCAAACAAGGTCAAATAAATACAGCTTCATGTTGAACTAGTTCCTTTTAAAATTATGCAGAACTGGGGTGCTTAATGTACACATTGTCCAAACCCCCTTGTTTTCTTTTTTTTTCTTTTTCAAATTAGTCTACAATATTACAAGCCAAGTTAGAACAGAAAAAAATGTTACAAAATACAGGATTAAAGTTTAAAAGTTAAGCAATGATGGTGTTGATGAAGGTTTCATATATGCTTTCCAGAATTAGTGAATTAATTTCAGAACTTTTTAAGACTTGTGAGAGTGATGTTACAGAAAAAAAATAGTGAAAATATATGGTAAAACATGTCGCCAGCAGTGGCAGATGTTTACTTGGTTTGGTGTGAAATATGATTGAAAAACGTGAAAAAAAAAAAGATATTTTCAAAAATTCCTACACAAACATGTAATCAATTTATTTCATATTTTGTAGTGTGAGAAATATATTATTTCTGCTGCTGGTATCATGTGACTAAGTACTATCTGGTTTTTATGTGTATATATATTTTTCATTCCCTCCTTTTCTTTCCCTTTTCTTATTCTTTCTTTTTCAATTATTTAAATGCCATTAATTTATTTTATTTTTGAATACCATATGACTGCCTTTTTGATCAATATCTGCTGTGAACTTTTTTCCCAAATATTCATTACATATTCTACTTTTCTATAAGCAGCATCGCCTGAAGAGATCCCTACTTACTTGTAACTGGCTGACTGAAACATGCACATGAATGTGTAGCAACATATAAATGCTAATGTAAAACAAATAACAAGTACACCTTGCCCTACTTTGGTATTGAGCATTCTTTTATGAACCTCATTAAAAATTCATTGATTGTTTTGCCTCTGGAAAATACATTCACTTAACTCTGAACAACTGGAATCATATATAAAATGATACCAAGGAAGAGGTTTTGAGCAATAATGTGCTTACATAAATTGATCTGAAAATATATTGAATGTTGACTGTTTTTTACCTATTTTTCTGGAATGCAATATCTTTTACATTATATAAGATAATATTCCAATGGATAATACCTTTTGACACGTCATAATAAATATGGAGATTCATTATTGCAAAAACATTTATACATTAATCTTTTTGTTTCATGCAGGATTCATAAACTATTAAAAAATGTTGTTTTTTTTTGTTTTTTGTTTTTTCAAATTAATAATATTCAATGCTTAATAATTTATTGATGTTTTCTTTTGTATCAGAGGAATTATTTCTTTCAAAAGCAGTCCTATTTAAAGACATTTTTTTTATAATCATACTGTTTGATTTTATTATACTTGTAACTTTAAGTAACTTTATTTGTTTAATAATTTTTCTTCTAGATTAATGTGTTATTATTTTATTGCATTAGGAATTATTTTAGAGTACTTGAATATATATATTAAATGAAATTTTGAAGTACTTTTGGATTACAGATTGTTTTATCCTTTTATTATTTATATATATATATATATATATATATATACACTGCTTTTTCTAGAAATGTAGTTGAAAACTTTGTAAGTAAAGATTTTTAGTCAGTTTCCTTCATTTGTTGTTACAAGCATCATCAAGTGCAAATTACAAGCAACAGTGCCAAATCACGCAGCGGTCATGCACCCAAAACCACCAACCTCCATTTTTTTTTTAATTTTATTTTCACCCAATCCCTCTGCATGCAAGTAAATGTTCGTTACTTAAATAAACATTTCAGCTTCTCAACGGTGAAATCAACAAAAGAAAACCCAACACCAAATGAAAGTGACGTCATGGAAGAAGAAAATGTTCCGATGAAAATATTATCCAGTTCTGCAATCAGAATCCGATTAAGACATAACGACACGTTTAGATGAACCAAATTAAATCATAAACAAGCTCAAGTACACATGTAAACATATGCTGAGCTGCATGTTTTAGTCCGCATGTTTTAGTGGTGCATACTGTGGCACAATGATAAAAGCTCTTTTGCAGAGAGCTTGAGCTCCCCACATTTAAATACCTTATGCCTACCTTTTTGTAGGCATAATTTAAATTGTGTTATTATAAACATGGCGAATTCAGGGTGTCGTTTTTATCCAAACTGAAATTGATAGTAGTTTATAAAATCGAGATTGACAAATGCTGTCAAAAGGTTAAATCAACTTTCTTTTTTTTTATGGAAATCACTCGAGACAAGGCAACAAGCCACTTGATGTAAGGAGCTAACACATATGAAAGATGATTATTGCAAAGACAGGAGATGCTGTTATTGACCTTCGTGTTGAGAAGACCAAGGTTGTAGGTAGGACATGCAGACTCTGTAAATGTAACAAATATTTCCTTGATTTTCTCTTCTCTCTCTCTCCTCTTTCTATATCTTATTTTTTGCAACAAGGGAAAATTTATAATTTAGTTGGAACTGAAACTCCATACCCATCAGTTGGAATTTGGATGCCATTAGCAGGGATTGCAGAAAGTTGGGATCTGATCTTCATCGGTGACAGACAGAAGGTGCCAACTCAATGTTTCAAGTTTTTTTAAATGTTCCTCTAATATCAAAATAAATTTCTATATTTGTAAAAAAAAAAAAAAAAAAATGTGTTGTTTGCTAATTTCATACAAATTACAATTCCAATACCAAAGACCCCAGCCAAAATAATTCTCTCCTAAGAATTAATGACAATGAAAACACTAGCACTAATGATGCCAAGAACTCAAAGACCTGTCAAACAGGCATAATGAATGTCATATCACCCACTTTGATTTAAAGAGGACGTGCCTGTAATTTTATTGAGTTTAACACCTGGGGTTGCAAAACGAGACCCAGTGTTTTCCTTGGAAGGACAAATAAAAAGATTTCAGACCTTCTCAACATCACGTTAGAAAGGATCAGAATTGAAAGATTCAGGATTCGACTAAAGGTCGGCATGATAGAGGAAAAATCCATGATCAACACAATCAGAATGTTGGAGTTCATTACTGAAGTTCAGAAGGTTGACAACAAACCAAGGAAGTAACTCAGGTTGAACATCAATGGCTATTTTTGTGTTCTAAGCAAAGAAATGAAACCCTGCCTCAACTGAGTAGCTGCAGGAAGATTGTATGTGTTGTAAAGTTTTGAAGTATTACTGAGTTCCACTCAAAAAGCAAATGGCTGCTTCCATCTGTTTTTATATAGTCCTAAATAGCAGATAACTCACTGGTACTTCCTGTGCCAGAGGTAGATAACTCACAAGTACTTCCTATATCAAGGGCAGATAACTTCTGGATACTATTTCAATGCAGGAGTAGATAACTCTTATCTATATGCGTGAGAGAGCAAGACACAGATGTCAGAGAACGTTATTGGCCACACTTCACCTAATATCTGGCTTGACTGCAACCTTTTTGATTTGTTTGTGTGGGATGCAGTGAAATGAGACATAAAGAGATCTAGCATCAAATTGAAGGACAAACTAAGGATCTGGACCATTAGTGCCTTTAAAGCCAAAAGTCAGGAGAAAGTGATGAAGGCCTGTGGCTGGTTCTAAGGCTGTCACCAAAGCTAAAAGAGTAGGTCAATGGAGTGAAATTGACAGTACAAGTCATCAAGACAAACTGATCCAATGTTTCTAAATTTTGGAGATAAGGATTGATAATTTGAATTGTTTTGATTATTCGAACTACTGCAGTGCATATGCTGGGTGAAGATCATCTACTAAGCAGACCTAGTATAGAATTTAACACAATATGCAAACCATTAATTATAAATAATATGTATATAAAAGAAATTTAGGTTTATAGGAGGCAGAACAATGCAGAGATGTAATGGATAGACTCAAACTGAAGCAACTTGATATTGAGATATATATATATAATATATATATTGCAAAGAATTTAATGCAATATGCAAACCATTAATTACAAAAATAATAAACTATAGTAATAAATATTGATTTATAGTGATCACATATTAAGTCTGTATATCTAAAAACAAAAATAGGTTTTAGAATTCATACTAGAATTATCCACATGGATGAATTACATTGTAAATTACACTCTTCTAGAGTTCAATCCTCAGTTCAATCGCAAATTACTTAAGACTTCTATGAGCCATGGATGATGGAGTGAGAACATGCTACTCCCATAGTAAGTAAAAGATTCTATTCAAAATTCTGTGTAGATTCTCTGAGTTCGACAAAGATTTTCAACAAGATACACTTTAAAAAGATCAGAGGTTACATTGGCTAAAATGTGTGAATAACAATCAAGTTTGAAGAATCCAAATAATACAAAACTGACCCAAGTTTGATAGATAAATCTCAGAAAATAAAACTAATGTTTTATTTTTTTCTGAGGCATTAACCTTGGAAACAAATATTGTCTGCAGATATATATATATATATATATATATATATATATATATATATATATATATATATTAATGAAAACAAACGGGTGTAGTGTTTACCTGATATACGCAATGGTAAACTAATATAAATAACAGTATTTATATATAGAAAATTTAATCCTAAACTGAATTAAAAAAGCTCAATATGCAATAGAGAGTAGAGCTTATTATAAGAGAAAGTTTTAATTTTCTTTCTCTTTATATATATATATATATATATATATATATATTGTATAGAATTTAATACAATATGAAAACCATTAATTACAAAAAAAATAATTAGTTCATAATAACAGTCTTCTGGAGATTAAAGGTTCAATTCTAAAAGCAGACAAAACTAAAAATAGAATTACGGCTGACAGAACAAGAGCACAAGTTATCTGAAATTATGTACAAATTTCTGGGTTTGATAGAAAGATTCCACAAGTCTGACAAGATGTAGCTGAAGAAAGTCAGAAGTTACATCAGACAAAACATTGTGAGAAAAGCATCCATGGTAGGAATAGTAATTCAAATAACACAAATCATCAATCCTTGTCTCAGAATTTCACAAATAGAACAAAATATGACTAATACATCAATAGAAGAGAAATGTATTTTAGGCTATTAGACCTAGGAATGTGAAAGTTAGTCGGCACGATCACTTACCTATGCAGAGTGAAGTTTATACTTATCATATCTCTCATAGGGGGATATCCACTGAAATTTGTAGTTTTATTTTTAACATTTTGCATGTTAAAAAAAAAAAAAAAAAAAAAAGTGTGTCTCATATTTTAAACCCATCCTATGATGGGTATGGCAACTCGTTTATATTAAAGTTTCTTTTTTTTTTATTTATTAAATCTCGATTTAGAAACAAGTTGACATTTCGGAACAATTTGGAGCTTTTTCCACAACTTGTTTGATGATTGTTTCCTGTGGTTAAATAGGAATGATGAAATTATTGGCAAACATAGATAACCTTCCCACCTTATAAAAGTAATTAGATACTGATCCAGAACCTGGCCCAAGGTCACATCAGCATCATCTGACAATCAGAAAGATTGCTGAAAAAAGTCGACGTGAACACTGCCAGACAATACATTCAAATGTTAACAGAAAGAAGATAAGACTTACTGTAAATTTATTATGAAAGAAATATTTTAATTTTTTTAAGAAAAGTATATTAAAAATTATTTTTTCTACATGTTCCAAATAAATATTTTTGTTTTTTTAAGAGGAAAACATGGAAACAACTATGAACAAAAATCAAATTGTTTTTATTTTTTCATGGAAAGTATCTAAGAAATTTTTTTTTTTTTTCAAGAAAAATTTCAATAAAATTTATTTTCTTTCTGTAACAACAAAATTGTTTTTTAAACAAAAGTATCAGAAAAGTGATGTTTTTTTTTTTTCCTTTTAACAAAAAACATTGGCTCCTGTCAACTGATTGCTGATTACATCATCCTTTTCTGACTACTTTCCCTTGAGTTAGATTCTGGATTAGTAACAAAATTTCTGACAAGGAATTGATTGGTTAATCTTGGCAGCATACCGTAAACTTCCTGAAGATGCCGACATGACTGAGTCAAGGTTCTGGATCAAATAATAATTACAGATTTTTTTTTTTTTTTTTTTTTTTAATTCTTCAGAATATTGAAATTTGAAAATAAATTTTAAGATTATAAAATGAAGAAATGTTGAAAAGATTACTTGTTCAATTTTTAGAAAAGAAGAGAGGGGATCAGTCTATGTAAGTTTAACATAAAATACCAGGAATTTCAAAAGGGAATTTGTAAATTGGATTTTTTTTTCAATAATGTGCACATTAGAGTAATATAAAATGTTACTGCTTGCCTTACTGAATCGAAAATTTTACATCCAGGTATATTTATATTTTCAAAGGTAAAACAGCATAAATACAGATACCAGTTGAAAAATTGAGAAGGAAGGGTACCCTCTTACTGAAAATTTGTATAAAGAAAAAATAGTTGAAAAACTTGGACAAAATTATCTTACAAGGCCAATAAGTCTACCATCATGAAGGTATTTATCGCTATAGGCAAAGACATTGTTATTTAGTTTGAAAAGTTGAAAATTTCAGCTTTCTTAATGGATTCAATTTTATTTATTTTGTTTAATTTTTTGATAAAGAGCAGAGAACTGCTCGAAATATCAAAATAAAACATAATTACGAAAACATTGTTTTTATGCTTCATGCATCGACTTAAAATAATCAAAAAATGATTGAAGTTAAAAGGTGCTTCACGTGCAACACACCTTTTTACTTGGTCAAGCGAACTAAAGTGGTTGTGGCAGAATAAGATGTATCAGTAAAAAAATAAAGGATCGCTCGAAAATAATGTCAAATTCTAAGATTTATGTTGCAATGCTTACAAATTCTCATTAATCACTTAAAAGTGATTTTCTTTATAAAAAAACTACTTGATCAATTTACAAGAGTTTTGGAATATGATTTTTTTTATTTTTTTTATTACATTTTCACCCCAAACAAGGCACATTGCCACTTTGGTGTCGGGGGCTACTATCAGGGGCAGCAACTACTGGGGCACTATGAAAAAAAAAAAAAAATGTAGGGATTTGGGCAGCAAGATGTCGATTCACGTTGCACTTGAACGTCTGCATGTCAGTACAGTTAGGGAAGCAGGAACCTGGAATGGAATTCCAGAGTCTAGCGGTTCTGGGGAGTAGAAAGATCTTTTACATCTAGGGATCTCTACTGTGTGGGGGTGGGATTTAGCTGCCTGTCGGGTTTGTCGAGGGTATCTACGTCGTGGGGGCACAAGTGATTGCAGTTCGTCAGAGCATTCACCATTAAAATACTTGTAGAACAAGCAGAGGGATGCAACGTTTCGTCGATGTGACAGAGGCTGAGGCTTAGATGCCAGTTCAGGGCCTATCAGATTTGCGACTCTCTTTTGAACCTTGTCTAGGAGCGAGAGACTAGTAGCAGATACACCAGCCCAAATGTGACAACAATACTCCATACATGGGCGAATGGTGGCCTTATAGAGGTACAGGATACTTTCAGGTGTCAGTAGTTTTCTAGCACAGTAGAGAGAGCCTACCTTTTTCGCAGCGGCCCTGGCAATGTTTTCAATATAATTGTTCCAGCTCATGTTTCCTGTGAACGTTAGGCCAAGCAGTTTGAAAGATGTACTCTCAGACAGGGAGTCACTGGCCATTGCTATTGGTGGCAGAGAAGGTTTCTTGTAATTATTGAAGGAAACCAGTTTAGTCTTGGCAGCATTGAATGTGACCATCCATTTATGTCCCCATTCCACCACAGATTGGAGGTCATCCTCTAGTGTTTTTTGCCATTTCTTTCATCACAAGTTCACATTATACAGATTTGATTTTATTTTTCTAATTAGGGAGAATTCCGGACAAGAACCGATATTTTAATAAAGTGTGTGAGAAGAGAGTTGGTTACATAATATATATTATCTCTTGTAACCTACTCCTAAAAAGTTCAGTAAAAATAAGTCATTTAGGAATAATGCTTGTAAAGTTAAAGTGGTTCTTTGAGCATTACTCAGACCCCAAATTGCTACAGTGCCACCAGATCTCAAACTAAAATTAGAAGAAACTTGCAAAAACAGTGCCCGTTTTTTTGTTTTTTTTCCTTGTAAGAATACAACCTAATTAAAAAAATAAAAATACAGAAAAATCTGATGAAAATCACATGAATTTATCAAGTATTCTTTTTTTTACTTAAAAAATAAAATTTTATGAGGAAGTGAAAATGGTGTGTTATGCTCAGCCATCTTTAATAAATAAAGGGAGACAACTGAAATCTAATTACTGAGATCAAAATAACAAATGATTTTCTAAAAAAAAAAAAAAAAAAAAAAAATACTTGATTAATTTTTTAAATATGGCATTTTCGTTCTGTGGCAGGAACATACACCATAAAGATTTTTCTGTGTTTTTTTGTTTTTTTTAAATTTGGTTGAATTCGGGACAACAGCAGTTTTTTTTTTTATATAAAGGATGTATGTGGAATACAAATTGGTTATATATTATGATTGTATCTCCCTTATTACTATCTTATTTTTTTAATTGTATTACTATCTTACTATCTTATTACTATATGATTTTATCTCCCTTATAACTATCTTATTTTTTTTAATTGTCTTACTATCTTACTATCTTATTACTATATGATTTTATCTCCCTTATAACTATCTTATTTTTTTTAATTATCTTACTATCTTATTACTATATGATTTTATCTCCCTTATAACTATCTTATTTTTTTTAATTGTCTTACTATCTTATTACTATATGATTTTATCTCCCTTATAACTATCTTATTTTTTTTAATTATCTTACTATCTTATTACTATATGATTTTATCTCCCTTATAACTATCTTATTTTTTTTAATTGTCTTACTATCTTACTATCTTATTACTATATGATTTTATCTCCCTTATAACTATCTTATTTTTTTTAATTATCTTACTATCTTACTATCTTATTACTATATGATTTTATCTCCCTTATTACTATCTTATTTTTTTAATTGTATTACTATCTTACTATCTTATTACTATATGATTTTATCTCCCTTATAACTATCTTATTTTTTTTAATTGTCTTACTATCTTACTATCTTATTACTATATGATTTTATCTCCCTTATAACTATCTTATTTTTTTTAATTGTCTTACTATCTTATTACTATATGATTTTATCTCCCTTATAACTATCTTATTTTTTTTAATTGTCTTACTATCTTATTACTATATGATTTTATCTCCCTTATCTTATTTTTTTTAATTATCTTACTATCTTATTACTATATGATTTTATCTCCCTTATAACTATCTTATTTTTTTTAATTGTCTTACTATCTTATTACTATATGATTTTATCTCCCTTATAACTATCTTATTTTTTTTAATTATCTTACTATCTTATTACTATATGATTTTATCTCCCTTATAACTATCTTATTTTTTTTAATTGTCTTACTATCTTATTACTATATGATTTTATCTCCCTTATAACTATCTTATTTTTTTTAATTATCTTACTATCTTATTACTATATGATTTTATCTCCCTTATAACTATCTTATTTTTTTTTAATTATCTTACTATCTTATTACTATATGATTTTATCTCCCTTATAACTATCTTATTTTTTTTAATTGTCTTACTATCTTACTATCTTATTACTATATGATTTTATCTCCCTTATAACTATCTTATTTTTTTTAATTGTATTACTATCTTATTACTATATGATTTTATCTCCCTTATAACTATCTTATTTTTTTTAATTGTCTTACTATCTTACTATCTTATTACTATATGATTTTATCTCCCTTATAACTATCTTATTTTTTTTAATTATCTTACTATCTTACTATCTTATTACTATATGATTTTATCTCCCTTATAACTATCTTATTTTTTTTAATTGTCTTACTATCTTACTATCTTATTACTATATGATTTTATCTCCCTTATAACTATCTTATTTTTTTTAATTATCTTACTATCTTACTATCTTATTACTATATGATTTTATCTCCCTTATAACTATCTTATTTTTTTTAATTGTCTTACTATCTTACTATCTTATTACTATATGATTTTATCTCCCTTATAATTATCTTATTTTTTTTAATTGTCTTACTATCTTACTATCTTATTACTATATGATTTTATCTCCCTTATAACTATCTTATTTTTTTTAATTGTCTTACTATCTTACTATCTTATTACTATATGATTTTATCTCCCTTATTACTATCTGGAAAAAAAAAAATCAGGAATCCTTTCCAGATTTATTGATTAAGGGCAGTTTTTAATCACCGTTTCACATGCACTAGTTAATATGCTATGACTAACTTATTTCATTTAATTAAAGCAAAGTAAAAATAAATTGTTTCAGAATAATGTTTACATTTTAAAATGGCTTGTTGATATACAGCATTGATAGGACTCCAGCATTACTGAACCATGGCTTGGAAGTGAGGTTGTGAAACTAGACACTGTTTTCAGAAACTCCCAATCCTATGGAAGCAAGTCCTGTTAGTCCAATATTTCGTTCAGCCAGAGAGCTATATTTCAGATATTTATTAATAATATTCCGAAGAATTAAAAAAAAAAAAAAAAAAAAAAAATTTAACAAAAAGCAGTAAAAAACTTTAATTTAAAAAAAAAAATTTTATTTAAAAAGCAGTTAAATTTTTTTAATTAAATTTTTTTAAAAGTTTTTTAAAAATTTTAATTTAAAAACGTTTTGAAAATGTTTTAATTAAAAAAAATTAAAAACAAATTAATTAAAAGGAAAAATTTTTAATTTAAAAAAAGTTAAAAAAAAATTTTTTTTAATTAAAACAGGAAAAATACTTTTTAATTTAAAAAAAGAAAAAAAATTAATTAAAAAAATCAGTCAACTTTTTTTTTTATTATGTTATAGAACATATTTTAAACAATATGTGAAAAACAAAAAACGAAAAACATTACAAAAAATAATGCTGTTAAAAAAAGAAATTGTTACATGGACATATGCACTTTTCACAAATTCTATGAATCTGCACAAATTGAATAATAGCAATTATTAATTTTGTCGAATTTCAATTTCACAAACATGCAGCAAATATAAAGAACCAATTGTACCAATCCAGTGTTGTCTGGGATGCAATGGAGTTATTTTACTTTTTAAGTTTTAGTCGTTTGTACATTACTTAACCTTAAAGTGGACGACTAGTTATCTCCCCTTACTGATTTCTATTTTTAGATGATTATTTAAAAATATTTCAGAGTAACAGTTGTCTTATATATTTACACACACACACAGTCGATTTTGTTTTTTGTTTTTTTAGAAAATAAAATCTCTTAAAAAGGCTCATTCCGTTTGGCATTCTTCAGAATAAAAATGTCCAAAATGACACCAATAAAAATCAAGAACATTGAATGAGTGGAAATTTACAAAACGGAATCGGATGAAAAGTGATTTAAGTGATTTTATAATGTTTATCTAAAATAAAATTGTATATCCCCCTTCTCTTTTCATTGATAAAGTTTCCTTTTAAGCTCATTCTATATTTCTGTTACGCCAAGAATCTGTTATACATACATACACCCACAGAGTCGGTCTTCGCCAATGCTTGCATGATCTGTAGTGTTAGTGAATGGACTTTCTTGTCATGACATGATGACTCGGGTGACACAGTACTCATTTCACATGCAAGTCACTCGGGTTTTGAATCCTGTTTAGATGTGTCCTACTGATGAGCTGAAAAGAAGGTGAAGCTTGAGTCTAGAGCTTCCGGTCTATGATTTTCGTGGTTTGTGTGGTTTGCTGTATTTTCTGATTGCAAGAATAAATATCTCACATTAAAAATCAGGTACATGTATATCCCTTCTTTTTTTCTTTTTTTTTTTTTTAATCTTCTTATCATTTCGTTTTTTTGCTGGAGATGGAGCATTCTGCAGGCTACCAGAGAGTCACCTGTTATCTCATTTTAAGATTTTAACTCTCCCTTAAAGTGCAATTGTCTGTATCTCTCTTGCACTTAATTCACTGGGTGTGTTTGACAAGTGATTTGTGAAATTCTTTTTCATGAGTCTAGTTGTTCTTATAATTACTGGAATGATGAAAATCTTCCTAAGATTCCAGTTTCTTTTCCTAGCATAGATAAGACCTTGGTATTTCATTATCTTTTTCCTCTCAGCTCTGTTTAAGCCAGCACCATTGGGGATAGTGACTTCTTCTAAGGTTGCTTCTTTCTTCTTGTCCCATACCATTATGTTAGACTTAATCACTGTTTTCTAGGTGCATAACTGTAGGAATTGCATAGTCATAGTGGATGGTGTATAACTTATTTCCAACTGTTCTTTCTGGTAAACATGTTCCCAGGACTTCCTGCTACATTCCATAAATATATATGTGCGTGTGCACACATACAGTATTAATAATACTCATATCATTACATTGAAATCTAACATAAAGTAATTATAATATTCATAATATTACAATGACATTAATTTTCACCTTATGGTCTTTTTAGAACTTAATAAGCATAGTATTTGCGATCATGAAAACTAAATTGTTAAAAATAGGTTTTTCATTTGTGATCTTTTGACAATAAGCAAGTTTTAATTTAATTAATATATACATACTTATACATTGGGCCCTACCTTAAAAATTAAAACCAAAAAAGATATTGTTGGTTGGGTGCAAAAGGACAATCCTGGGCATTGCAAGGTTTTCCTTAGTAATTTAGGTCAGCTCTGTCATTGACATTTTTTCATTGCATCCATTAAAACTCTTGTACATCTCAAAACTACACCTGACGTGTCACCTCCCCCATATACATGCACCCTTGCCGAATGGTAGTGCACCTGAGCACACAATGATTTCGATATCATGAGATCCAATTTCCATCACTGTTACCAATCGTCGTTGTATTGTCTCACCATCCAACTGGCATTCATTAACTCTTGTCTTCAAGTGGCCTTTTGGCCTTGATAAGTAGTGATTTGATTTATTAATTAATATTCCCATATTTTCAGGGGTTTTTTTTGAAGGGTTAGGTGTGGAATATAATATGATCACAGCCTCCCATTTAAACATTCAAATATTTCAGATTTGCATTATATCTGATGGCAACCTTCTGTCTCAAGGGACAATAGAGTTTTACACCTAGTCTAGTGCACTACAGTGTTTGCTTTGGCTGTATAGTTCAATTTTACATCTGCAGCTTCGTTGGCAGTTGGTACAGGTGTACACAGATGGAGGCGGCAGGGGTGAACTGTATCTTCTTTCGCCTGTGGATTCTCTTTTCTTCCCATTGTCTTTCTCTTTTCTTTTCTACTAATTTGATGTCGTCCTTGACCTTTGCTCTCCAGGCTGTGATGCATAATTATTAGACATCAATTAAGCAAGATTTCTTGAATTACAATTCATTCTAAAATCCCTTAAGCTGTAAATTTTCAATATTTTTGTAGAATCAAACTCATTTAATGGTTGTTGATAAAAATTGGAATAAGGATTCTAAGCATAAGGTTTACTAACATGTACCTTAAGGGAAATGAAATATTAATTTTTATTAGAAACATCAACTAGCAGATTACCAATTCTTATTGTAAAAACTCGTCTAGCTACAACCACTTTCAATAGTTGCCCAACTCCCAACAGTCCCCTGTTAGAAACGATCCCATATAGTAGCCCCTAACCTTCCAAACGGCAATACACCTTGTTTGGAGTGAAAAAGAGTAAAAGAAAGAAATATTTGCAAAATCCATCAATAAAATGGAAAACTTACTTTGTGGGTAGTTTAAAGAGATAACCTTTCCCTTCATTACTCCAGACGACAACTTTGTCCACAGAAATGAAGTCACCACCCATCCATCTTGTACCACAGCGATTTGACTCCGAGCATAATAGCGTAAAGTCTCCTGCATCATAAATCTGTAAAAATAAATGAGAATTTTAACAAGATACAAAGACTAATGTCATACGGCGAGTGTGATAGTGATACCACGTGGCACCCTGCCCAACAATCACAGATCCCAAAACTCTCTCTCTGTGGTTTTCTTCTCTTTCATCTTCTCTTTTAGCCGTGTCGTCACTTTTCACATTGGCGGATATCAAATGGGTATGCACGTGTTCACAAGTATAAAAATAAAGCAAAACAAATTTCCACATTTTATGTAAATATTAGTTGCACTCTTAGTTTTCTGTCGAGGCTGTGTTCATCAGTTGGTTGATCAATTAATTTCCCCAGAGTCATGGTCTGCCTTTAACCATCTAACTCGCAACTGTCCTTAACTGACCTGACGTCAATTGTAGCCAACTTAAAACCGTCCTTCACTGTTCCTAACTGTTTTGAACTGTTGCAAAACTTATAGCCACTCCCAAAGTGCCGGCAAACCAACTAACTATTCATTGTTCGGTGCTTTTGTTACCATAACTGACACACCTTGACCAACAATCCCATGCCAGTTTCCTTTTGTGTGCCTTTATGAATAACTTCCTATCCATTGTTCTGCCAATAAACCCATTTCCCATTTTTTTTGTCTTTTTTTCTCTTTCTAGACCACTTCCCAACCATTAAGGCTGGGGCTGGGGGAAGGGGGTGGTAACATGGTCATGATCAATCAAAGATATTATATCTTCATATCTTTCAAGACTTCTTTTTTTACTTTTTCACCAGTGAATACTGAACAAAAATTATGGTTCTGAATTTTGAAGATGAGAATTGATTATCATAATTTCGATTTTTCAAACTTCTGTTCTCATATTGAATGTTATTTGCACAATATTTCCGTCAATGTAACCTTTGACCTTCTTCAGATGTATCTTGTTGAACTCAGAAATCTTTCTGTTGAACTCTGGAATCTGCACAGAATTTCGGAGTTTATAATTTAATCCATGAGGGTAGCATGCTCTTGTTCTGTCAGCCATGGGTAGAAGTCCGAAGTAATTCGTAATCGTATTTTGGGTGTTGTCTGTACTGAAGATTAAGCTTTCAACCGCCAGAAGAGTGTAACTTTTATAACTGAATTTTACCAAGTACTCTATCCAATGCACCATAGGTCGCATCATCTGAAATATCAACTAGATGAGAACAGTAGTTTGAAGAATCCAAATAATACGACTTTTTTTTATTTTTTAATTAGTACACGGCGATTTGGTTGTCAACATCACAACTTCTAATTGCAAAGGTAAGAAGGTTAAATTAAAAAACACTTATAGTACTTATGTTTCCATGCCAAGCAAAAGTATCTCCTGATTAATGTTTACGTAATGGTTGCCACTTTTTCTTGAATTGAAAATTTAACATTAATTTTTTTCTCAGACTTTTTGTTAAAATAAGATACTGACGATGTGAATTATTTTAGATCTTTATTTTATATTACAAATATTTTATTGAATTGAGATTCAGTTAAATTATTTTCTTATGTAAAATTTTAAAATATATTTTACATAGGAGTCAGCACTTATTAAGGCCCGGAGGCCACTCGAGGATAAGGGTTAATGAATGTAGTCATTGGGACAATATTGTAGTAATCGTTAGGAGTGGGAATTTGGTAAATTGGATTACTTAATATTTTTTATTATATAAAATTCTTTTGAAAAAAGAAAACAAGAAACATTTCAAAGTAAAGATTTTTTTATGTAAACTTTTAAAATTAAACTGCAATTAGATAAGCATTAATTAGCAGACTTTTCCTTGATATACACCAGCATGTGTTCCTCTAAAAAAAGTCAAAATAAGACAAGTTCTTTTTTTTTTAATTTAACCAGTAAGAACTGCTCTGCCCTCTTATGACTTATGATCAGAGAAAAATAAAAATAAACTATCGACTTAATATTGTAATTTGAAATGTCTAAGTTTGTTCTGCGACAAAATCAGAGTACAAATAATTATGCATTCAGTATGGTTTGAACTCACAATGTGTTTATGAATAATGGATGGACCCACTAGACTGTCTCTCTCCCTCTCACATCAAATGTAGATCAGACAGTTATCAATGAGGGAAAATAATAGCCAACTAAACTGTGAATATGGAAAGACTGTATCTTCTTAAATTAACTTCAACCAGTGTTCAGGAGGACATTAGGAGTAGACGGAAGTGAGAAGTTAAAAATTCTCACAACTATCTTCATTTATAATAAAAACAAAACCATCAGAATTAAATATTAAAATCTATGAAATCAATCGAACATAAAATTTTATCATTAGATAGTTGATGTGGAGTAAATTTGAAATCTTCTTTCCAGTGCAAATTTCAAGGATAATTGTGTCTTTTCCACAAATATGTTATATATTAGGGACCATACATCAATGGCGATTAAATTAGCTGGTGTGAATTTTGACAAGGGTCGCACTGAGTGCATGATAACCCAAATCTGTAAAACAGAATCATTCGTAGAGATGAATGACAAAGCTGAGGCTGGGCAACAGGTTAAATGGCAGACAAAACAGGAGTTGAATGATAAAAAATAAGGTAATATTTTTTGAGCTGAGAGAAAACTAATGTTTTCAAATCAATCTATCTGTGGAAGCCATGTAAATGAGACACCACCAATAATGTAGAATAATCTAAACAGAATGTTATCTCAATGTCTTTGTCCATGTGCAGCATTCATTTCTCTAAGAACTAATTTGATAAGATAATATTAGTCTTTCTCTCTCTCCCAAAAGCATTTTCTCCAAATAAAATCTTGAAACTCCTAGTGTCCTTGTGTCATCTTTCTTCATTAAAAAGACTATAACAGAAGTGGAAAAAAGAGGCCACGTATAAACATCCCGCACACAAAGACATTTATTTCATTGTTGAAAATAAAACATATGGACACTAAAAATTGTCCATAAACAATTATGTAAAAAAAAAAAAAATAGAATAAAAATACAGTCACTGTTTTCACGAAAACACTGATTAAAAAGTAAAAAATAAAATTAGAAGTTGAAAAAATTACAAGCAAATATCATCCACATCCTGTAATATTATAAACTCTCAGTATTCATCCCTCTTTGTCCTGACGATTTGAATGAATACATAAAGAAGCAGATTTCTGTATTATCGGAGGTGCCTTCAATAAGTTTCCAAATTTTTCGTACAAGAATTTAAAATTGTCGTAGACTCTTAAAAATACAGTTATCTTATTGCTATATATCTTATGAGATGCCCGACCAATTTTTATGGTTTCAGGTTCAAATGAACAGTTACAGCAGGAATTAGAATATACCCTACTAAAACAGGGCTCTACAGACAAACTTATCTTTAGTAGATCTTTGACAACTAAATATTTTTGTTTACTAGACAAATAGGAAAGTTACTAGCCAAACTCATATAAATTTTAGAATATGACATGTTCATTTAATGACGAGTATGTACATCATGAAGAAACGCCTTCATTAAAAAAAAAAAAAAAAAAGTATAATGCTCTATTAAACTTTTATTGATTAAATAATTTAACTTTGTTCATTTTATATAAAAAAAGTTGAAGAGATATTTTTCACTCAGTAGTGAGCTTTGGAAGATTGTCAGTGAAAGAAATACAATCGCCAAAAAATAAGCGTTTCATTATTTCTAGTCGCCACTTTGAAAAATCACTCACAATGTAGAGCCCTGTAAAACCAGCTAGTGAATTTCAAAAATGCAATCTGCACGTGATGACACTTTAGAAGAACGATATGCAATAAAATTCTGTTTTAAACTTGGAAAAAAATGCCATAGAAACGTATGGAATTCTTCTGACTGCTTCTGGACCATCTTGCATGAATCGAGCATCAGTTTTTGAGTGGTATAAGAGATTCAAGGAAAATAGAGAATCTGTGAGGAATGATGAAAGGTTTAGGAGGAGTAAGGAAGTTAGAACACCAGAACTGATTAGCCAAATAAAGAATTTCATGGATAAGGACCATTGTGTGTCTATAGAGACAATAAGTGCATAGTTTGATGTTAGTGCGGGAACTGTACACAATTATTTGCGAGAAACTCAAGATGCGGAAGATTTGTGCAAAGTTTGTCCCAAGTGTGCTCCATCTTTGTCACAGAATATTTGACCAAGATATGCATCAAGACAGTTCCTCAACCTTCATATAGTCCAGACCTTGCTCCCTGTGACTTTAGTTATTCCCTAAGCTCAAGGAAAATTTTAGAGACTGTTGTTATGAGATAGTTGAAGAGATGAAAGAGACTGTGATGAGGATCATCGACATGCTCACATAAGAGGACTTCCATGGGGCTTCCAGAAGTTGTTGGCATGGTACAACAAGTGCATTGCAGCCGGAGGAGATTACTTCGAAGGGGACTAGATTTTCATGTGTGCCTATAAAAAAAAAAGTCTGGAAACTTATTCAAGGCACCTCATAATCATCTGTTTTAGTTAACTGTAATTGACGATAATCCAGCCAGATATGTGACCCCCAGAAATATTTATTGGAAGGTCCATTCACAGCAGAGTTTATGAATTGTAAATTTTTTAGGGTTTTCATGTCATCATCATCACATGTGAAATGAAAGGAGTATTTTGTGATTGATAGGACACAAATATAAAGAAATAATTTGGATGAAAACGATTCTGTATAAATGAGCAATAATAATAATTATATAAATTATATAAATACAAGTGAAAAGAAATTACTTTGAAATGAGGACATACTTAATTGTCAGTCACTAGGTGAGCATCCATTGAATATTTACGATTCTTGGCTTGCCCAATCCAGGGGCACATAACTCTGCTTTATTATATGAATTCCAACTGAAACCAAATTACTCAGAAAATGAGGAGGTATTTAATTTTGTGCCACTGAGTGAATAATCATTATTGTCTGGTCCCAAATGCAGGGACAGATAACTCATGCTTACAAAATGCTTTTTGGGCAAAAAGGGAGATAACTTTAAGGTAAAAGAGTTACTTCCATTTAACCACCTCTTTCATCTAACAATATGCAATTATTCTTGTAATGCTGTCAAAACTGTTTGGGAAACTAAATTCACAATAGTTAACATCATCAAATAAATATCCTGAATAAAAAAGAATAAATATGAATTTAAAATGTAAATCATAATTGGAGAGTCTTGTGTTCTCAGCATCATTACACGTGAAATAAAGTGATATTTTGTGACTGGTAAGATATGAATATGAAGAAATAAGTTTGATGAAAACGACTGCATGTGATCAACAGCAATTATCTTTATATGAATTACAACTGAAATAAGGAGCTATTTAATTATCTATCACCGTGTCAACATCCATTATTGTTTGGTCCCAAATGCAGGAAAAGATAACTCATATTTTTTTTTGGAGAAGAAGCAGGGCTTATCTTTAGTTGACCTTTGACAACTAAATATTTTCGTTTACTAGCCAAATAGAAAAGTTACTAGCCAAACTCACATGATTTTTAGAATATGACATCTTCATTTTGTGACGAGTATGTACATCTTGAAGATTTTTCTGTATTTTTTTTTAATAAGTGTAATTCTAAATATACAACAAATTTTATGATGATACTTGGAGGTATAAACATTCTAATTTCTTCAGATATTTTTTTTAACAGCCTTCGTTAAAAAAAAAGTATATTGTTCTATTAAACATTTATTGTTTAAATAATTTAACTTTGTTAGTTTTATTAAAAAAAAAAGTTGAAAAGATATTTTTCACTTAGTAGTGAGCTTTGAAAGATTGTCAGTGAAAGAAATACAATTGCCAAAAGATAAGCGTTTTATTATTTCTAGTCGCCACTTTGAAAAATCACTCGCAAATGCGACCATTTTACTCGCAATGTAGAGCCCTGAGAAGGGAGATAACTTAAGGGTAAAAAGTTATTCTCTTTTGTTTGTAATGCTACCAAAACTGTTCCAGCAAATAAAGTCACAATATTTCACATCATCAAATAAATATCCTGAATAAAAAAATGAGAATGAAGATGAATTTAAAATGTAAATTAAATAAAATCCAATTTTAAAACCGGAAGTGATAAATAAGCATGCTCAGTGGCTAAAACTAAAGTGGTTATACCTATTGTTCCAACTACTATACTACTACTACAACAACGAAGTGATCCGTGACTGTGCATAACATGCAACATTGACTGCTTTGATCAACCATGCTAAACATTAAAGAAGGAACATATTTCATATGTAAAAAAATTTATAGATAACTAACAAAAAATAAAGGATTCAATTTATTTTGCGCATTCAACAATCTTATAAACTAAAACAAAAAATACATTACTTATGTTATAATTTAATTTTACACAAAAAGAAAATATTTATACTTTTTTTTTCTTCAGTAAAAATTGCAAAAGTGTTTAAGACACAATTTCTTAATGCTTTGTTTTCTGAAGAATAACATTTTCTTTCTTTGCAAAGATCGACTAAAACATTTCCTTATATATATATATATATATATATATATATATATATATATATATATATATATATATATATATATATATATATTACAATAGAAAAATGCGAGCATGAAAAGAGATATAATTAAGCTTAAACATGGAAAAGTAAAGGACTAATTGTTAAAATTGGAAAAGAAAAGGACAAGATATTCTAGTAAAAGATTTAATAAATTTATAACTTAAAATATTGCAGCATTAAGAATTGATATATAAATAATAATTGATATATAAATAATACTGTGTTTGAATGATAAAAAAAAACTTCTTCGTCGCATATATATATATATATATATATATATATATATATATATATACACACACACACATATATAAAAAACTTTCATCTGCTACACACACACACACATATATATATATATATATATATATAGAAAAGACTTTTTCATCAGCTATATATTCAGTGGCGCCAAAAAGAAAGTTCTTTTTTTAAAACCGCAAATTTAAGCTATATTGAATGTAACTGTTTAAACAGGTTATACTTCATTTGATTCACCTTTTATTCCTCTATAATTTTACCTGTTCATATTTGACTTTTAATTGAAGTATCCTAGTGTTCACGTCAATTTAAAAAAATAACTTCAAATCAAGAAGACAAAAAGAACCCCCACCCAACAAATCAGCATAAAACCAACTTCAAATATTCACCTTTTAAACAAAGCATTTCTACTCATAATTGTTTTTGTTCCAGGTTATACAACGTAACATTAGTCCATATGCTTCAGCTTTCTCTTAGTGATTGTCAGGAGATCATTAATCTCCACCTATCGAGAAATCGGCTCCAGATTGAAATGTGATGAGAAAATAACAAATAACTGTGAAAAACACCAAAACACTGGCAATGTTCGTGATGTCCCTAAATCTGGTCGTCCTAGACTTACTTCATACAGGGAAGACAACGCTATTAAGATCTGCAGCCTCAGAAACAGATTTGAAATGGCTCTCCAAATCCAACAATAGTATAATCTTGTTAAAGAGTGCTTTCTTTCCACAGTTAACAAATTGAAGTAATTTAATTTGCCAGGCTACGTTGCAAGAAGGAAGGACAAAGAATTTAATCCTAGGTGCACAGTTTCAACCTAGGTTGTAGTTCTGTTTTGGTGTGAGGTATTATTAGTGCTAATGATCCAGGGCCTATAGTTTACTTCCATGGTCAAATTAATTCGACCAAGTACATTAATATGTTGACTGAGTATTTTCTGCCTTACTTTCATCAGAATTGGGATGATTATCTCATCTTCATGCAAGATAATGCTCCCATTTTCACAGCTGGCAACATCAAACGTTGAACATGATATTCCGTGTTTAGATTGGCCTGCACAATCTCTAGACTTCAATCCTATCGAAATCATATGATATTACACCAAGCAACAGGTACACAATGATAAAATTTCAAATCTGGAAGAACTTTGGACAAAAAATGAAGAGAAGTTGAATGCCCTTTTACCAAAGTAAGGAATTCCCAAAAGATTGCAGGCTGTCAAATCACAGAAAAGCTATGCTACAAAATATTAACTAGTTGTGTTCCTGTTGTATTTGTGTTGCATTAATGTTCTAAGGTTACATTTAAATAATTTTTTTTTTTTTTGCCTTTTTGATTTGAAGTTATTTTTTTAAATTGACGTGAACACTAGGATACTTCAATTAAAAGTCAAATATAAACAGGTAAAATTATAGAGGAATAAAAGGTGAATCAAATGAGGTATAAGTTGTTTAAACAGTTATATTCAATTTAGCTTAAATTTGCGGTTTTCGAAAAAATGACTAGTGCAGACTTCCTTTTGGCACCACTGTCTGTATATATATATATATATATATATATATATATATATATATATATAGAGAGAGAGAGAGAGAGAGAGAGAGAGAGAGAGAGAACTTTTTAATCAGCAAGATCTATATATATATATATATATATATATATATAAATTTGTATTCTTATTTGTTTGCTTGTATGTTTGTTCACAATTTGATTAATATATACAAAAGGTTCATTACTTTACTGAAAACTTACTTGCATAAACTTTATTTAATTTATTTTTATATAGTATGATGCTTGCAAAATATACACTGAAGAAGTAACATCATTTGCATATTACAATAAGGAAAATCGATTTTACTAAATAGCTGTATGTTAGTTACAGTTTATAGCAAGAGAACTGTTTTAAGTGTTCCATTTAAGATTGTTATTTAAAGTTGATTTATATTGATAATATATTTAATTTATTTTGAATTATTATTACCGTCATCAATTTTTTTAGAAACCAGTTTGGAGTTACTTCTCCTGCGTGCCACCTGTTGGATCAAATGTAATATTTCCCTTTGAAAACTCTTTAAACTGTGGCAAATTATGTTTAATACATATTAGAAAGTCTCCTTAAGAAAAAAAAAAAAAAATCCAGTGAAAAAAGTGCCTTTACAAAAAAAAAAAAAAAAACAAGCTAGTGAAAAGAATTCTATTTTTTCTTAAACTGCTCACCAAATCATACCTCTGCTTAAAAATACATTTTCCCCAGCCTCCGAAAACTCTTAACTGTGGCAAATTATATTCTACACATATTAAAAAGTGCCTTTACAAAAAAAAAGTCAGTAAAATGTCTTTCCGGGAAAAAAAAAAAAAAAAAAAAAAAAGCCAGTGAAAAAAGTAAAGGAATTCCATTTTTTCTTACACTGCTCATCAAATCATACCTCTGCTAAAAACTACTTTTTCTCCAGCTATGATGAACCAGAAAAGGCGTTACTCACTCGATCAAATAATATTTCCCTTCGAAAATTCTTTAAACTGTGGCAAATTATATTTTATACATATTAGAAAGTGCCTTTACGAAAAAACACAGTAAAGTGCCTTTATAAAAAAATTTTTAAAAAAGCCAGTGAAAAGTGCCTTTACAAAAAGGAATTCCACTTTTTTCTTAAACTTTTCGCAAGTCACGCACACCTATCAAACTAAAACTATGTTTAAAGAGCTTATTTTGTAGCATCACAATGTCATAAGCACTTGTGGCCGTGTGGCCAAAATAGTGTATTCCTAAGTTTTTGCTTTCTTTCCCTTTTCACGTTCAAGCCTAGACACCGCGGTTCATTTTCTTTATTTGGTCGCATGAGTACTCCTTGCTGTTTTGATTGAAAGAAAATTTGTTTTTATTCTATTAATTGGGGGAGGGGGGTCCCAGTACATAGGCAACAAAATGTGCTCAATATCCAGAGAACAGCTTCTTCTCTTTGTATCCCTCCTGCCAGAGAGGGTGTAATGTACTTCTTTTTTGGGTGGTTACATTTTACTGTTTTTATCCGTTCTTGTATTTTTGAGATTGTTGTGGGATTTTTAACTTTGCTCATGATGAAAGTGCTCAATATCCTTAGTATAGTAGGTGTGTTCCAAACAGAACTTCATGTCAACCCAGGCAATGCCGGGTATCCATGCTAGTGTGTGTGTGTGTGTGTATATATATATATATATATATATATTGCTTCTTTTCTATCTTGTATACAATGTTCTGAAAAGACATATTGTTTCAAAACGATTGTAATTTAAACGATTAGATTAGGCAAAAAACGCTCTTTAAAATGATATCTAAGGTAAAGATATAACGCAAACTTATTTGAAAATACATCATTTGAAATCAAAATTTAAAATTCCACAAGAACTTTCTTGTGAACCTACTATTAACAATTTCAGTCCAGGTTAATAAAGTTACAACTAATTTTTATTTTTTGCAGGAGTTTAAATATGAATAACATTACCAATGTGAAATGCCAGAACAGGCATTAATTAATAAAATTTTTTTTTTTCAATATACAAATAAAATATGGATAAGATATATGGTTATGATTAAGTTAAAAAGAAATTCTTTTAAAAGATATAACATTTGGTCACTTGAATTTAGTGCAATATTGTTTCTTTGTTTTTTTTTACATAGGCATCACCACTTATCAAGGCCAAGAGGCCACTCGAGGATAAGGGTTAAAGAGTGTAGAGTAGAAATTGGACAATATAGTAACTGTTAGTAATGGAGATTCTGTAAATTTGTTAATTTATTTATCAAAAACTTGTTTATGTTGGACTTGTTGAAGACAACCATATTCTGGAAAGCAGAAAATGTATGTGCTCTGTTGTTAAATGCTAACAACTATTAAGCTTTTACTTTGATTAGCTTGCCCTTATAGAATAAGAATATATGCACTAAAAGGTTAGAAGAAATTTAGGGAACTGCTGATCCTCTTAACAAATCATATTTTCTCTCCCAAACTAAAAGGAAAACTATGTAGTCTGTGTTGGGAGTGTTAAGATGCATGGTAGTCGGGCTTGGCCCCTTAAGTAGGAGGACATTACTGCATCTCAGGTAGTGCTCTGATAGGTACAGCTTGTTGGCTCTGTCGATTTTGAGAGATCATGAAATTACACGTCCTTATTCAGTTGGGGGAGGGGGGGTGCAGCTAATATTATATAAAATTAAATGTCTTTCACTATTAATTGGCCTATATATTTTTTCAGACAAATAAATAAGTAAAACTAAACAAGTAGTTTGTACTTGGTAATGGAAACTTGTTTTTATCATCACAGAATATATATATTAACCCTTTAACCCTTATCCTTGAGTGGCCTCTGGGCCTTGATAATGTGGTGATGCCTTTGTAAAAAAAAAAAAAAAAAAAAAAAATATATATATATATATATTAGTGATGGGACGATTCCAATATTTTTCCAGATTCCAATACAATACCTATTCTGATTCTTTATAAATCTCTTAATATTTAACTATGGGTCGTTATTTTATTTTTTTTTTCTCAATTATCATAAACACACATTTGAAATGTGCAAATACTTTCTCAAACATAAGAATCCACTTGTGGGAGATAGTCTCCAGATTTTATCTTTACTGGTTCTTTAAAATCAATAAATATTTATTATTTTAACATTATTACCAACAGTGGAAGATTTTGTTTTAAACTAAATCAAATAAAGAAAAACAAAATAATTGTTTTTGGCATCAGAAAATAAGCATAAATTTTTCCGATTCCGATATCCCAAAATGTTCCAATTTTTCTGATTCCCGATTTCGATTAATCGTCCCAACACTAATATTATATGTACAAGGACCACAGGACCTAAAAAACATGCACGTTAATCAAATCCAATACAGTGACTTCCTCATACAAAACAAATATGCTTTTCCCTTCTTGAATACAAAACATCACTTGAACAGTCAGCTGTGCAAATAAAAAACGAAACTTATATAATGGTAATCGCTATTCGGTTGACAGTGGCTAAATGGTTGACAACGTGGACTGAAACCCTGGCTGTGCAAAGTTCAAATGCAGTTCATTCCACAGAAACACTTCAACCCACATTTGACCTTGAAATGAGGATTAACAATACTTGAATTATTATACATTTCAGATGATATAACTTTGTTGTTGAACTTGGAAATCAATTGTGAATTTCACACTGAACCTTTATTTCATTCACATGAGTAGATTGTTTTCGTCACATTAGAAATTTTAGTATCATTTTATTCTTAGTATTGCTTGCAATGAGAATTGAAAGCAAATTCGAAGTGACAGTATTCTGGAAGTCGAGGGTTCAATCCTAACTACAGTCAATAAGAATTAAAAGTAAATTAAAGTTTCTTAGAATGTCTACCCAGTTATAATGTACCTCCGTACATTAAATAATGGATCTGGTTTGAAAAAAAAAAAAATATATATATATATATATATATATATCAAGTGGTTGAAAGTCATTGTATGCCTTATGTCTAATTCAGAAGCAAGTTCTCGACCATTTGTTAATTGATCGTTGTCAACATTCAATGGCTGACCACTACGATCATCATCTTCAAGACTTTATGCCGCCACAAAATTTCTTAAACCACCATTGTACTGTGCATTCCGTAGTTGTTACTCAGCTGAATGCTTCATTGATATCACGAGCTGTTTCAGCAGTGTTTTTACCTAGTTTGACTTGAAATAAGAAAATTATGCAAATTTGCTTCTTTTCTATCTCGTATTGTTTTGAATAAAATATTGTGAATTTAATTCTACAATATCATGACGTCTATTACTTTATATATATATATATATATATATATATATATATATATATATATATATATATATGTATTAGAAAAATAATAATTAAAGTTAGATTAGAACATTATTACATCATGTCAAAATGGATGGGGGTGATTACAATGAGTGAAAGGGGCATGAGTGGGGAACTTTTTGAGTCCATGGCATTTCAAAGTTAAATGCTTTTCATCAGAAAAAGGGTAAGGGCAGAGAAGACAATACTGATTTTAAATACATTTAAGATTAGAAATGAGAAAGTTCAGGGGAAGAAGTAATGAAAAAGAAGGGGAGTGGGATCATGAGTAATTCCAAAGGCGAAGAAGAAGGAGGAGGAGTACTTAGTAGGAGGGGGGGCTGGTACAAGAAGTAATAAATAAGATGAAAACGTGCGGATTATGACTAGGGAAAAGTAAGAATAGAAAATGAAACATAGGAAAATATATGGGGCAGAAGATATAGGGCATAGAATGGAGTGGGAGTAGAAAATAATATAAAGACGAGAAAATGAATGGAAAAAAAAAACATTTATTTTATCCCCATTTTGATAGGTCTTCCCCCCCCCCATTTATTTTCTTATTATTTCTTCTTTATTTATTTTTTAAATAAAATTCCGGCTAATTTGAGTGGACAAAACCGGAGTACTTTTAATGAATTTCTAAATGTTATATAAATAAATAAATATATATATATATATATATATATATATATCCAAAACATGATGGTTAAAAGATCAGACTTGTGACATTTTTATTGTTTAAATAAATATTTATTTAAAATTTATAATTTTCGGCTTATAAGAATGTCCTTATCAGTAAGGTTTAGACTACACTTTTTTTCTTACTTGCTATGATGGTGTTTGTCACAGTCTCTAGTTGTCGAAGATAGAGGTTGTATCGTCCAGTTCAATGTGTTAGCACACGACCATGTGCACATGTGTAAAAATTAATACAAATCCACTGCTCATGAGGGATTTGAGATAAGCCGAAAATTATAAATTTTAAATAAATATTTATTTAAAAAATAAAAATATTGCACGAGTCTGATCTTTAACCATCATGTTTTGAATTTCATTTTCACTGTGCTTATAAACAGTGGATTTCTATCTATATATATATATATATATATATTAGCATGGGTGCCCGGCGTTGCCCGGGTGTTTGGAGGTGTATGTTGAGCAAAAAAAAAAAAAGGTCAATTTTTTTAACTTTGACCCCTATTATGACCCCTTAACATTTATTGTTTTGGGCTCAAATCAACTTAAGTTAGATCCATGTTCAAGGAACCTATATCTAAAATTTCAAGTGTTTAGACCCAAAATTGTCAGAGGAGTTTGATATGTTGTAAAGTTGGAGAAAGAAAAGTCAGTAGTAAAGATCCACGCGTTGTCTCTGAGTGGTTGTAAAGAAAGAAGAAAAAAAGAAAACAACATACTGAGGATGGAGTTTGACTCCAAAATATATTTAAATTATAAACTTCAAACGAGTAAAATATTTGTTTATTTCTGTAATATTACGTTGCAATTTGGCTTTCAAGTGCACTTGATGCATATTTTATTCAAATTTAATCAATGCTTCTATAACGGAACTCACAACTTTGACGTCACGATTAACCAGCTGACGAAGGCCAGAGGAATAATTGGCCAAAACATTGTGAAACAACAACTAGATGAAGATAATAGTCCACAAATAATTAAAGTAAAAAAATTACATGTCTTGTTTACCGATACATGGGCAAGAAGAGGGTGCTCATTTTACATTAGATTTATATAGGAAAGTGATCCCCCTACTCAAAAATGTAAAAAATTTATTATTTGTAAAAAAGTCCTTCTTTTATATTATCTTTAAGGGCCATTGAAACATATTAGTGAAACAAACAAAAGAAGTAGATTTTGATTTCTTTTTACAAGGTAAACTATGCTGAGTTAGGTTGTAAAAAAATACTAAATATTTTTAAAAAGTAAATTGATCAAGTAGTTTCTTGTTTTGTCTTCATTTTTTACATTAGAAAAACATTTGTTTTTTTTACATTAGAAAAACATTTGTTTTTTTTACATTAGAAAAGCATTTGTTTTGTTTTTTTGTTTGAAAACAATTCCAACTTGCAATGAAAATACAACCAAAATAATCCTTTTAAAAATTTGGGATACTAAAACCATAATGTTTTTCCCCCCGTATAATCAAAAGTATCCATGAACAAGCTAGGCGTGCATGGTCCCCCTCCGGTGCTGCATGTGAGATGACACCACAAAAAATAGCAAAGAAATGATGAATGTGAGAAGTGTGAAGGGCCAACATTGCCTTCATATTTTTGCAAAGTTTCAGAAAAATCTAATGTTATGGGGTAAAAAAATGTCATTTTTTTGCAATTTTGGGGCATTTATGACCCCTTTTGAGCTCCTAGGAATGCCGAATCTCAGTGAAAATAGACAAATGGTGCAGTTTCACGCCTTAAGACATGTAAATTTGAATTCAGCACCATGGAAAACCGCTATATAGGCATACATATCAGGTTTTTGAGTAATATGAGAAAAGAGCCCTGAAAAGGCATTTTTTTTTCTAAAAGTCCCAGAGGGATGCAAACCAGAATTTTGCCAGGGTCAACATACTGAATTTATATTAAGAACAATGGCCTCCACATTTTGGCCAACTTGCAGGAAAATCTAATGGATGGATTAAACACTATGGGTCAAAAGGTGTCATTTTCGGCCATTTTGGGGCATTTTTTTTACCTCTTTTGAGCCTCTGGGGATGCAGAATCCCAGTGTAAATGGATAACGGTGAAGTTTCAGGCCTTAACACATGTATATTTGAGTTGACCACCATGAAAACCCACTATATAGTCAGGCATATCAAAGAAAAGAGCCACAAAAAGGGGCATTTTTAACACTAAGTCTCCGGGGACGCAAACCAGTATTTTGCCAGAGTCATCCATACTGGATTTATATTAAGAACAATGGAGGCCACATTTTGACCAAGTTTCAAAAAAATTTAATAGATGGATCAAAAGTTATGGGGCAAAACATGTCATTTTTTGCCATTTGGGGGCATTTTTGACCTCGTTTGAGCCTCTGGGGACTCAACAGGAATTTTTGCAAAAAAAATTTTTTACTGTGCACATCTATTTAATGAAATAGAATTTGTGGCAAAATTTCAAGAAAAACTAATGGACAGTTATCTGGCAATCGTCCAGACTCACGGATGCCACTAAAAACATAGGTCTCTCTCCAATGAATTAGGGGACCAATAATATTTGTTAAAAAAAATTCTGTTTATATCATTTAAAATTAAAAATAAAAACGTTTATATTGTATAAAGTTATAAAAACTTCTATTTATATTGTTTCAACAACTGGGCAAGCTGATCTGAGTAATTTTAACGTCTTTAAACTGTCAATTACAGAATATATAAAAGACTTTAAATCGTAAACATTTGTTTTTGTTTGAAAACGATTCCAACTTACAATGAAAAGTACAAATAAAATTTGTAAAATGCTGATAAAAAAAAGCAAAACAGATTTAGTTTTGTTTTATTTACATATTTTAAATGGAAAAAAGTTGTCGATTAAAAAAAAAACTTACAAGGCTTTGTTTTTATGTAATTACAGTTTTATAATATAATAGATAACTCTAGAAGACTAAATCTCCCTCCCCTATTGAGCTTCAGTATTGAGAGCAACTGGTGCAAAATTCATATACTTCACTCTCCTTCATAAGTGGTTACTATAAATTTATTTATTTATTTTTTTTTTTTTACATGGGGGTCATCACTTATCAAGGCCTGGAGGCCACTCAGGGATAAGGGTTATTGCGCGTACAGTAATCAATGAGATAGTATTGTAGTAATCATTAGTATTGGAGATTTGATAGAGTGTCTTACTTAAGGGCGCAGTTTGTCAGGAATTTGTTTATGTTGGACTTGAAGACATCCAAGTTGTAGTCAGATGGGAAACAGGCAAACGGAAGAGAGTTCCACAATCATGCACTTCTGAGAAAGAAGCTCTGCTCATGGAATCTACGTTTGGATTTAGGCACAGAAAAAGAGTGAGGAAAAATATTGACAGTAGTTTCAGCCAGATGGGTGTTTCTGGTGAAAAATTGGCGAGGGGGGGGCGAGAGATTGGAGCTCAGACAAGCACTTTCCATGGAAATAACGATAAAACAAAGACAGGCTCGCAACGTCTCTTCTGTGGGAGAGAGGCTGCAGGGAAGAGAAAAGAGCATCCCCCACTAAACCACGAAGTCTATTTTGTACTCTGTCAAGGCAGGATAGGCTGTTTTTAGCAGCTCCTGCCCAAATGTGGCAGCAGTACTCCATCCTTGGACGTACTTGGATTTTGTCTTCTCTGCCTCAGAATTCAGACCATTTTTACTTATATATGTTCATGTAACCATAAATGTTGAGGACAACAGTCCAAAGATAAAATAAAAAAATAACCAATTTTAAATAGACAATACCAGACACTGATGGTCAGAAACTTTAAGAAAAAATATTGATAATAAAATAATAGAAACAAGAAAATAAGAATATCCAAAAGTGATTTAAAAAGTAAACATAAAAAGGTCAACAGATTAAAAATATTTGACCCAAACAATGATCCCATCGGTGGAATCCAATCACATTACACAAAAAATAAACCGAGTGTATTTCAGTGTACCAATTATGCAAGCATTTGAAAAGGATGAGTTTAGCATGACACAGTATCAAAGGCTTTATTAAATGTAAACAACGAAACACACATTCAAAACGGAGCTTTAATTTTTTTCAAGCCCAATGCTCTGCTCCTTATTTTGTCCTAATTGAAATGAATGGCTCTCGTCTTAAGGAAGCACTTTTACAAGCTTAACAATCTTCACTCGTGACCTGAAATAGAAAACTTACATAAGATCCGTTGCCAAGTTCACTGGAAAGATGGTTGGATCATTCCACTACTCCAGAAAGTATCTTACTCCCAACGCAACCCTCTACTTGTACAAGAGACAACTGTGCCCTAAGATGGAGTACTGTTGCCAAATCAGGAGAAGAGCTGCTAAGAGTACACTTTCCTGCTTTGATAAGGTACAAAACTGGCTTTGAAATCTAGTGGGCAATATCTTTTCTTCTTCCTTACTTCCTCTTTATCACAAATAGTGCTCTATCGTTATTTTGATGGCAGGTGCCAACTGGCTTTTGATAAATGTTACCTCCTATAAAACAGTTACAACAATCACTTGTCTAACTACAACCACTGCCAACAATTTCCCTTACTCTTTATCTGTGCATAAAACTAATAAAAAAATCCATGAGCAAAATTTCTTTCCTTCTATGGAACACAATATCGCTAGGTTGCTTCCTAGCTGACTATAACATAGTTGTTTTCCAGTCTAATATAAGCAGGTTCTTGTTGAGCTATCTTTTTAAATAATTAAACCCTATACAATTTCAGATCCCCACAGTGTTGTTTCACCAGCCATCTGGCACTCATTAACCCTTGTCCTTGAGTAGCCTTTGAACCTTAAGAAGTGATGATACATATAAAAATAATAAAAAGCATTTATTTGCTCTAAGTATGTAGAAAGAGAGTGGAGTGCAACTCAATATTTTGTCATACTTCGCAGCGTTAGGTGTACAAGAAGTACAGTGGAATTACAGGTAGGTTGAGAGATGCTAAACAGTTTGTGTGCACATGAGCTAGTGTGAATTTTGATAAGGGTCACACTAAGTGCAGGTCATAATGACCCAAATCTGCAAAATAGAATAATTCCCAGGAATGAATCAAAGATGGGTGACATTTAAGGTTAAAACAAAATGAGAGGTCAAACATAACAGGAAATTTTGTTTGAAATGAGTGTCTGTGGAAATGATATGAAAGAGATCGCCAATAATAGGAGTCTGTCGATGGAAGCAAAACTAGAGATATTGAATAATGCAAGTCTGCCATGGGTTATATGCAAGGCAGTTGACCAATAATGTAGAAAGAAAACTTTGAATATTACCAAGAGTGAAATACCCTCCCAAGATCTATTCACATGTCACTCAAAGATTTATGCAAGAAGATAGGTTGAATAAAATTAATTAGCAAAGAAAATGTTAGTTTCTTTCTCTCTCTCTCCTGTGCGAGTTAATTTTATCCAGAAAGAAAACCTTAGAAACTCTCAGGAATGTCTTTGTATTTCTTTTTGCATGAAAAGTTTTATTTGTCTAGCTAAACTGATGACAGATCTGTGAAAAGGAAAGAACTATAAAGACATTAAAAATATTATAAATTCAAATGGATGAAAATCCAGATGTGGAGAAAGTATATTTGGATGGTGAGTCAGTTCAAAGTTTTGTGTTACTTTCATGATACAATTAAACAGAAGGAGAAGCAGATGGAATAAGTTTAAGAAACTTCTATCTTTACTAACCAACAAAGAATTGCCATTGTTGACCAAAAGAAGAGTCTCGTACACAGTATGATGATGTATGAAACTGAAACATGGGCAATAAGGGTTAAGGATATGCATAGATGTGTAATTTTATTTCTAAAAAGAAAATGGGTTTAGATCTGATGACCTCAGAGGAAAATTTAATCTCGACAATATAGAGAAATATGTGCAGACTTTGATGGTATGACCATATTGAAAGAATAGATGAAAGTTCTTGGGTTAGTTGATGTAGAACAGTCAGAACAGTACCAGAGTCAGTTCACAAAGGAATGGACAAGGAAAACATGGAAGGAATTGAGAAAGATAGACTTGAGAGAAAGATGGATAAATAAAGACTTGGCCAGAGATGATAATAATACAAATAATCCAAACCATGAATACAGTTATGCAGTTTTGCAGAAATAAAGACAAATACTCAAAGATCTATGTGGCTCCATTACAAGTTCTTAGATATAATGAAAATAACATTTTAGGACACTTATGAGAGGCATTCCAAAAGTAATGCCTTCTATATTGCAAATTGCATTGTTATGATGACTGAACATATGCATTAATGAGCTGAAAGTTTTATCTCCTTGTTGCAGATATTGACGGTCTAAGACACTAAAAGTAACATGTGTAATTGATGCGCATCAGAGGCAGAGATGCATCACTGAATTCTTGGTAAAACTGCATTGAGAATGATAGTGCCTATGCAGAACAATAAATTCTGGAGCACAAAAGGTTGTGGTTTAACTGGTACCACTCCCGTCTTTGTAGCTCTTCAACTTCCCGAGTTAAAAAATAGGAGACTTTCCTTTTGGAACGACCCTTGTATGACAAAGTGTGCTCCGGACACCCATGCACAGTCATTATTCATCACTGGCAAAAGTGCATTGAGAATGGTCGCTCATTTTAATGGTACCACTTTCATCTTTATAGCTCTTAAACTTTTTAAGTGAAAAAAAAAAAACAGGAGGCTTTATTTTGGGAACCACCCTCATAATACAAGTTTGTTTTGTTTTATTTCTTTTATTTTTTTACTTATACAGTAAAACCCTGGGAATTAAAAATTAGTAACAAAATACAGTACAGCATATAATACACATGTATATAATCAAATCATATTATAAGTAACACTGTAATGTCTAGAAATACCATGAAAAACATGATATTTCTCATTATAACCTGAAAAAAAAAAAACTTATCCTAGGGCCACCGTAGGGCCATCAGGGTTCTACTGTATTAATCCCAAAGAAATTGTCACAGACAGAAAAGGTTACTGTGAATTTGGAGCCAGTTTTCTATGGACATTCTAAATGAGTTGTTGTTTCTGTGTTTAATTTGTTTTTCCTTTGTCTTTTTTCACACACAATACATGAAGTTATCTTGTAAAATTTACACAGACATCATTGATTCTGAATAACCAAATTTCATTTTTTTGATTGTATCAAGTTATTATCAGCACTATAATAACGTGATCGAGTACAGTTTGTTTAAAAAATGATAAAGTTCCACCTAGACAATGAGTAAATTATGAATGAAAGCTAAAACCAGCAAGAGGAATAACTCATATCTCTAATTAAAGAATATAAAAAAATAGTTGTCTCCCTTACAACTAAATTTTTATTTATTTTCTGAATAAGTTCTAAAAATGTAAAAACTATTAAAAATTTAAAAAAAAAGTATTTTAATGTATCCGAGGCAATGTCAAGTAAGTACAGTAGTATGACACAATCACATTGACACATTGGTTCTTACAAGATCACCAAAGTTAAGCAACGATGAGCCTGGCTAGTACCAGATGGGTGACCATTTGGGAAGGCTAGGCACTGTTTGTACTACACCAAATCATAGAAATTTCCAGGTTGGTATCTGGGGTGCATTAATTCTGGGAGAGATGCACCTCTAGTCTTCGTTAAAACTCTGATGTAAAAATCTGCAGTCTATTGTATGCTCTGTCTTGTGGCAATCATCTGCACTGACAAAGCAGTAATAGCAAAAAAAATGTGGCTGGTTCTACACAAAGCCTTCACCACTATAAACAAATCATCTGTGTGGATTTCCAAACAACTTAGTTGTTGTGGCGGAACCTCATGCATAGAAATCGATGGGAGAGTCCATTTTTTTTTTATATATGACTGAAAATTTGCAATTAAATTTTATAAATTAAAAAATTTACAACAAATTTATTATTCAACAAAGAATACAAAAATGTTACGGGGGTTTTTTTTATCCATGGATTTTCAATAAATGGCTCATCTCATCAGAGGAAATGTTTTTAGCAAAATAATGTTTATAGACAGTCATAAATTTTACTATTTAGCACACAGATTGAAAAAATAAAAAGTTTGCATGAAAAGCCTAAAAGCCAAGATTAAAAAAGGATATTCCATAGTGTAGTTCAGTTCAATGAAGAAAAATAGAGGCACAACCGTAAAATCCCAGGGATTGAAGAAAGGCAAAATCTAGACCAAATGGAAAGTTTTTTTTTTTAGTTCAAATGTTTGCATATGAAGTTATCCATAAATTGGGTGATAAGGTAAAATCTATTGCAGATTGCAATATTTCCACAAACGAAAGGTTTTTTCTGAAAAGTGTTAGATAATGTTTACTGAAAAAATTTTGGTAATCTCCAAAAATACCGTTAGGGCTTACAACATGGCCGCCAGAAGAGTCACGTGATCTGGTTGATCCAAAACATGAATCGCCGTATTACGAAACCGGAAAACGCAAATTTAAAGCAAACTTTGACAAACAAGCATAATAATTAAGTACAAAAACAGTTTTTCAATATCATAATAATAAATAATTTATTTAGAACGGTCATTTAATTTTTTGTTTAGAAACAATCACAGTTTGTTTGTTTTTTTAAAACAGTGTTTATAAAAAATATTTTATTCAGAGTTTTTCATAAAAATGGTATTTAAAACAAGGTGTTCATTTTTTTTTAAGATGTAATGTTATAAAAATATGATGTAAAAAAAAAACAGTTTATATTTTTAATTTTCATTTTATAAATTTAGACAGAATAGATGGAGGCGATGCAACAAATTAGCTCACAAAATTTATTTGGGCCGACTCTTTCACGTGCATAGACATTTTGTAAACATTGTTTTTAAAAAATAAAAAATAATACTTCTATTATGTTTTAAACGACTGTAATAGTTTATTTTGGAAGTATATTTCATAAAGAAAATTGACAACCCACTTTAAAAACAGAAATTACGAGTTTTATATATTTTATTCGCAGTTTTTTGTTGGGGGTGTCAAAAATTCCGCCTAAAATTCTGATACACCTAGTCGACCACTTGTTTGTTCTGAATAAAATACTTTTTATAAACACTGTTTTAACTAAAAACAACCTAAGATTGTTTCTCAAAGTTTGCCTATTTTTATAACAACATTATATCAACAAAAAATTAAATACAAACAAATTGTGATTGTTTGTCAAAGTTTGCCTTCAAGGCTGCGTTTTCCATTTGCACGATTCATGTTTTGGATCAACCGGATCACGTGACTCTTCTGGCGGCCATGTTGTAAGCCCTAACGGTATTTTTGGAGATTACCAAAATTCTTATACAATTAATATATTTTAAATTGATATATATTTTAAATTAATATATTAAAAATATTAAATTTATAATAGAATATAAGCCCATTATGAGAAGGAAAAAATTCCATAGGGTACCATCTATAAATATAAAAGGGAAAATGTTTGTGTGTGTGTGTGTGTGTTTTCGTGTATGTCCAAGAAAGGCTTCTTTCCAAGAAGCGATCGGTCGCCTCACAACTTCTTAAAACTTTTAATATCATGCCTAAATGATAATATCTATGAGTTAACAACCGAGGTCGCCTGTCTATTTAATTTACCCGACTTTGAAAAGATAATGATTCAACAATTTTCGATCACCACATGTGCATTAAGTTTTTTCATATAATAATAAAAGTGAAACGGAGCTTCCAGGAACGTCCAATTAGCTTTGATCAATGTGGAGTTTCTCATCTTATATCAGACAATTGCTACTCAATTTGAACAATCTCCTTGTTATGGGGAGCTGGTCCCCCCCCCAACATCTTGGGAAAACAAAAAAATAAATAAATAAAAAAAGTGTTTCCGCAGTAAATAAAAACTGCCCCGCAGTCAAAGTTGACCTCATTAAGTCATTAAAACGGGCACCTGCCAATTCTAAATAATTAAATAAATTCAAACGTGTTTCTGTTAGTATTTCGTGATGGCCCAGTGGTTAACGTCACACGTTTTTTTTTTCACACTTTAATTTCCAACTTTGCCTCAAGGGTTCGGGTTCAATCCTTCATACTTGCCTACCAAAACTTTTTTATTTTAACCCTCCCTCCGTCCCAACACAAACACCCGGGTGACCACACAAACCTCCAAACACCCGGGCAATGCCGGGTACCCCCCCCTCACTAGTCTATATATATAAAAGTAAAATTAAGTGCGGATTTGACCGCATGCACTTAAAAACTGCGGAATAGCGGGATGGTTGACCTCAATTTGAACTCATTCACTTTTTAATCATGAAATTTAACATCTTACATTGCTTCCGTTGTCGTAGTGCAGGTGTATGTTGTCAGCCTATTGGCCTCAAGGCTCCGGGTTCGAGCCTACCTGTCACCCGCCTCCTTTTCTTTCTTTTACACCTACAAAAGTTGGGGTTTTTTTCCATTTTTAAAATCGGTGTTTTTTTTTGGGGGGGGGGGGTTAAGAAGTTTAACATCGTTTTTTTTTTATAGTTAAACAGGGTTAAGTTTCCTTTTTGTCCTGCTTTACTCCCCCCCCCAACACACACACACGCCTACAAACACCCAGGCAACGCCGGGTACCCCCGCTAGTCTATAATATAAATCTCACCTGTCTGTTTAAATGTATGTATGTTTGTATGTCTGCCTAAAACTTTCGACAGAGGTGACAGATTTTCACGAAATCAGTATCGTTTTGAAGCTCTACCCTTTGGACAACAAATATCGAAAAATTGGCTAAAAACATTCATTTCTTCACCCTCAACTGAGCATTTTTCTACAGGGAGAGGTCACTTTTTTTTCGCCGATATTTTCAAAAAATCATTTTCGATAGACTAGCCTTAATTTAAACCTATCTCAATTCCGGTTTGATGATGGGCGCAAAGACGTCACATTTTTTTCACATTCTTTTCCTCCTTTGCAGTACAGGTTCGAGCCTGCTTGCCTACTACCACTTTTTTTTTTTGCTCAACACACACCTCCAAACACCTGGGCAGCGCCGGGCACCCAGGCTAGTCAAATATGAAAATATAAATGAAATATACAATAGTTTATTTAGACTAATTAGTGATGGTAATTAGATTATGGTGGACACCTTAATCTAGACATTTCCATTCGGTTGATATTAGACCTAAGAGAAAGAGAGAGAAAAAAAATAGCAGAAAGAAGGGAAAAGAAAAGAAGTCACTAATACAAAGTTTAAAATTTAGAAATATAGTTTGACATGAGCTGAAAGGTGAGGAGGAGGGGGAGGATAATGCATGCCTGTCATATATACACCCTGGCACAAACTGTCAAACATGCAACGAATTGTTATTTAAACATGTATGCATTTTCAGCTTTAATATTTATATGAACTTATTTTACAGTCTTATAAAATTTGTAATCTGAAAGTATTTCAAAATTTAAGTTATCTACACACACACACACACACACACATATACATATATATATATATTACAAATTAAAAGGAAGACCAAAATACTCAATGCTTCACTCTTGCTATGTAGTTTCTTCAAGAGCAAAGAGAAAATAACTAAAAATGGTTCATGACAAAAGGATTGATTATTAGGGGGTGGGGGGATATATATATGCAGCAGAAGTGTTCATGTATGGATTGGCAAAACCTGGACAATGAAAATAAAAGAGACATAAATACTAAGAACACACTCAACGCCATTTTTTCTTGCATTATAGAGTATGGTCATCACTTAGAAAATGCAAATCTTATTTAACCAATTTAAAATAAATCTATACGTCATCCAATTGAATCTGCTCTTATAGCTCACTGCACAAATAAAACAAAAGAAAAGCTTCATTTTGTCTCTCCATAAAAACTTTTAGTGAAAATAACATGGACACTGGGTTATTCTAAATTAGCTCCTTCGTATATAGTTTTTGTTTTCTCCTCTACGGTGTGTGTGTGTATATATATATATATATATATATATATATATATACATACACACACACGCTATGAAAATATATATGGCAATTAAGTTACATAGAATATTCTGCATTTCATTCTCATGAAAATGAAACGCAGAATATTCAGTGTAGCTTAATTGGCATATATATTTTCATAACTTACTACCTAGCTCTACCTATGTATCGAGCACTGTTTAAGTAAATACTGAAAAATTTACGCATAAAATTATATCTTCATATGTGATTAAATGAAGTAATCATATATATATATATATATATATATATATATATATATATATATATATAGAGAGAGAGAGAGAGAGAGAGAGAGAGAGAGAGAGAGATAAATAGATATATATATGCACACTCATGTATTTTCCTTTTTTACATAAATTTTCACCCTCACTGCATATATTCTCCCAAAATAATCGATCCTCTCATAATACATAATTTTTAACTAATTTTTTTTTGGCTCTTAAAAAAGCCCACATAACAGGTGAAACGTTGAGTGATTTGGTCTTTTTCCGTTTTTAATTAACCTATGCTCCATACATACATACATACATACATACATACATACATTCAAAGGCTTGAGAGCTGAGAAAGAAAGTGGTCAAAATTTAAAGGTCATGTGATCATAGAAATTTGTTGAGGAGTTTGTTTTACTATTGCTTCTTAAGAGTTTCATCTTTCAGTTATAAACAATTTTTAAAAATATTCTGTTTGTAAATTGTTATATTCAGTTATTATAATGGTAGCTATGTGTCTTTTTATCTTTTTGTGTAATTATTATTTTGATAATTTTAAAATATTTTTTTAAACATTAACTTAACAAGGCCAAAAGCCAATTGAGGATAAAAGTTAATGAGATTGATGAATTGTCAGTTGAATGATGAAAAATATCATGATTGATGAAATAGATAAATGATGGTTTATGACAAGTATTTTTTTACATTGGATCTGAAGACAATGTTGTAGTATGTCAGGAAGTAGTCTGGGTATAATATGTTGCAAAAATGGGAAGTTGTTGGAAAGAATCTCTGTTCATAGAAATAGTTGTTGGAAAGAATCTCTGTTCATAGACACATGAAGAATAGAAAGTTCTTCTTAGTTATGGTAATAAGATGAATTCTTGCTGTAAAAGTCTTCCAAGGAGAAACCAAAAATATCAAAGCAAATAATATTCCTGCTGTAATAAAAATAATGTACGTTCTGAAATAACTGATGAACACTGCATAGATATTTTACTGTGAATGGAAATGTGGAAAACTTAAAAATTCAATGTTTCACCCACTATTCCGTAGGCTTTATCAAGCAAGAAAAAAAGATATATAGAACTTAAAGGATACCAAAATGACCAAATTTGGCATGAAGTAATCTAAAAAGGGTTGATATGGCATAAAACAAAAAAATATCAACCAAACACCCATCATGGATAAATATTTGAAGATATAAAGAACTTGAAAAAGAAAAGGTTTAAAGTGGCACATAAATGTTTTCAAATATTTTAATGGTAAAAAGCATTATTCTAAAACCAAATTAAGTTGAAAACATACAAACTTTAGTTATGCTTAAAAATAAGTTTTTTATGACATCATATACAGTGTCGTGCTAAATCATTCTTTTCATCTGCTAGCATAATAGTGGTGCTACATCTACGCTTGGTCTCACGTAAAAAATAAGAAAAAGTGGAAGGGGACACAGGGTTTACAGCCACAAAGGAAAGAACAAAGCACAAAAAACGAGCTTGCTAGTTGAAAGTCTAAATGCAATCACCATGTCATATACATACTAGCTTACCAACACACCACACATCAACTATTGCTGGCTGCTTGTTACAATGCGGTGCTTACCAATGCATCCCTTGCCGCACACAGTCCTGACGCCAGATCATAGCTATAGACCTTCAAAGATTCGGATAGACACAACATTAAATGGAAATTGCAAAGCCTCAAACTTTTAAGCAAGCGGGTTATGGAAGGCATGAAATGGAAGAAGTTTTGGCGGTGGGGGTAGATGTATGAAAAGTTTCCAGCAGTCGACTTATAGAAAGCAAGAAAATTATAAATAGGACAAAAGACTTTTGAGGGAGAAAGCACCTGGAAACTTTTGCAGACACCAAAATATATTGTGTGTGTGTGTGTGTGTATGCATATGCCTTGATAGTAATAAAATAAGATTATGAAATGCTGATATAAATCAACTTGATATTGAATTCTATTAATTTGATGCTTCTGCAAAAAAAGTGGGATTTGAAAACAAATACATTTCAGGTAAAAACTTTTTTTTTTTAATTTTCTTCTTTTGAAGATTGTAACGCTGAGTATGGGGCAGTCAAACCAGCTGCCATCATTGCCCTGCTTTTTATTGAAACCAACCGAGAGCTCTTTTTAGTATCCTCATTGTTCCCAAGTGCAATTGTCTGAATCTCATTTGCACTTGGTTCACCAGGAATATTAGTTAGGTAGGACTTCAGGTTTTTCTTCATAAGCCCTGTAGCACCTATGATAACTGGTATGATTGATATCCCCCTAAGATTCCAGTTTCTTTTCATATCATACATGAGACCTTGATATTTGGTCTGTTTCTCTCTTTCAGCTCTGTTCAGACCGCCATCATTAGGAACACTCACTTCAACCAAGGTTGCAACTCTCTCTGACTTATTCCATATAACTATGTCAGGTTTGACAGCAGCATTTTCAAGGTAGGTGGCTGTAGGGATTACATGGTCGTAATCTATGAACATTAGTATGCACTCACGTGTGATGTCAAAATTAGTATCAATTCCAAAAAATTATAAAAAAATGATTGCATAGAAAAATAATTAAAATGGTCCAGTACAACATGTGTTAGATTTAGTTTTTACAAAAAAAAAAAAAAAAAAAAATCATAGATAATACCGGATCGATATTTTGTATTTTGAAATGGTAGGTTTTAATTGAAAGCAAGGGAGATAAGTTAGTTTGTTGTATAGAATTGCTTGCAAAGAACTGCTTCACATTAAAACACTATAAAGCTTGTAATAATTTTTCTACTGGATCATTTTCTTTTTAGAATTTATACTAAGTTTGCAATAACACACAAGCATATAATAGTGTTTTTACCTGAAATGTATTTGTTTGAAATTTATTTTAAATTATATATATATATATATATATATATATATTTGTAATCATGAAAGGAAGACTTTTATTATTTATGATTAAAAGTGAAATACGTAAAGTATGTTTAAAAATAGAGAGGGAAGAAGAAAAAAATAAAAGGGGGAGTAAGCTGACCGGTTTCACCCTCGCTTTTTCAAAGCTGTATTGAGGCATTTAAAAAGGAAATATCAAAAAACCAGAGAAGCGATTAAAATAAAGCAATGTTATATTTTTAAAGATCCTAGAGATTATTCACACTCAAACCTAAGAGACATTCCCTCTGTTAATTGTTTTACTGTTTCCTCAACCAAACATGAATAGTCTCCAAGATCTTTAAATGGAATGTTGAGTGAGCACCATCTAAAAATCTTGGAGACTATTCACGTTCGGTTGAGGAGGCCTTCTCTCTGTAAACAGAGGGAATGTCTTAGGTTTCAGTGTGCTTAACCTCTAGAATCGTGAAAATATAACGTTGCTTTATTTTAATCGTTTTCCTGTTTTGTTTTGTTTTTTCACCCATAATAGAATGCAAAGTAATTTTATTTTAATAATCTACATATTTTTTTATTTTATTTTTTTAATCCCTCAATACAGCTGTGAAAAAGCGAGGGCGAAACTGGTCAGCTGACTCCCCTCTTTTTTAAACGTGTTTTACATATTTCACTTTTAATTATGAATAATAAAAGTCTTCCCTTCATGATTGCAATATATACATTTGGTATCCCCCAAAGAATCATGAAGTGTGTGTGTGTGCAAACATTGTTGAAAATAATAGAAATCTTCTGCCCAATTACACCCTTTTATTTTTTGGATTTTTCTTAGGACGTCGTTTATGTTAAAATTAAAATAACGCATGTTCCATATTTATCATGAACATTTTCAATTCTTTATCGAATCATCAAGTGAAAAAGAAAATTAATAAAAGAGTTTGAAAAAAGAAAACTTCAAAAGATAGTTGCGAAATAGGCCATGAAGTTAGAGGCAAAAAGAATGTTTTCACACTTTTCCAAGAGAAAACAATTTGAATAAATAAACTTGTATTACGTTAAGCATTTTAAAACTGGTTTCATAAGTAATATTATTAATTGTACGTTGCTGGGTTTTGATGAAGATAGTTTGGAGTATTCTTTTAATTGCTTTCAGAATGTATTATTTTAGTGTTACTACCTTTTGAAATTCTCTCCCGATACGACTTTTGTTTTTATTGTCTATTTCGTTTTTTTTTTCTTTTTGTCAAGTGTCGGTTGTTGCTGCAACACTATACATTGAAGGGGTGGGATTTTGCTGCAACACTCTTTATTATGGTAGACCATCGTGGATATGATTTAATTACAGCAACAGTTCTTTAATCTTTGATAAGCCGCCAAGAGAATAAGTAATGTTCAAATTAATGCATAACATTCTCCCATTAATGGAGAAATTTTTGTAGGATATTGAGAGACAAAAAAAGAAAAGACATGAATATTATAAATTAAAAAATACATAACAGAGTTGATACAATTCTGAAACTTACAACACATTATTCATGTCCCAACATTGCGCCAAGTCTAATGCCCTTAAGAGACCATCGTCAGATATTGTTTATGTGAAAAAAGAATTAAACCACAGCAGAAACAACATCACGTTATTCTCTCTAAAGGTCATTAAAACCTGGTGTAATATTACCACATTTGATTGCAATTGTAACATTAACAATTTTTTGTTTATCTCTTATATAATGGGGTATAGAAGGCTCTGGAAGAGGTAGCACCTTTGTAGCTTGGCTGCTGCACCCTCCGGGGGTTGACGAGTGTCACTAGTCCTCAACCATCTCCTAATTTCTCACATGTGGCTGTAGATTGCCATACCCTGTTCCTTGGTTCAGCAGGCAAGTTAAACCATGTGAGAGGACGCCACTGCTTTGTGGCTAACTGTTGGCTCAGTGAAAGCCAGTGGAAACAACCCCTATAGAAAATTCAGAGTGTAGCCCTGCAGGAAGGTCAGGGTGGTATTTCTCACTGTCTCTGGCAGCTACTGTGGTCCAGCTGGCCCCAGACATACTGGTCCTACCATTCCTCTGGAGTACATCAGAGGGGGGAATATTAATGCTTGGGAAACTCAACTTCTCCAAACTAATGACCAGGATTGCATCCTGGAGAGACAATTCCAACTACACATCTTATATAATGAAATGATGTTGCTTTATTCTGTGCAACTGTAGTAATTATAGGAAAAATAAGCAAACACTATGTAAATCTTTAATACTCACCACTTTTTGAAACTCCTAAAGAGTGTCTCATAAAACTATGCTTACATTTCATCACTGTTTACAAAGTATTTCATTCATTGAGACTAAACTGACTCTCAAATACATATTCTCGCAAAGAAGCTAACAAAGAATTCCACTTTCCTACAATTAATTCCTCCCACAAAACTCACGAACACCAAGTAAATTCCTTAATAGGTATAATTTTCATAAGGCCACCATTTATTATTTCATTTTTTTTAACCCATACTATTTCCCCCATATCACAGAAGATTTTAAAATAAAATAACAAACGCTCCCTGATTTTGACTTACATTCTATCTATCTTCCTAAGTATAATCAAAGAATAACAGAATATTAGAATGGTTGCATTTCAGCAGTTCCATCTAGCAATTCATAATACATAGGATCAATCTTCAGAATATTGGAATGAATTACTGAACAACTCAAATTATATTCAAAATGGTATCTTATCCTGATGCTAAGCCAGATTATAATTAAGTTTGTTTTTTTTTTTAATTAAAATTTTAAAAAAGAGAAGAAAACTAATAACAGTTCTCTTTTTAAATAATCACTTCTGTTTAGACTATAACAAAAATATTGTCTTATTCCGATTATTCGGACTATTGTTCTCATCTTCAGTGTTAAGTAATTATAAATACTAGGTAATGGTTGATTAGTTGTATTTAACAGCTTATCAACTTCTAAAAAAATCGTTTTCTCTTTATCATTTTGTTATCGTTTTACAAAACAAAATGTTGTCACTTTTTTTGAAAAGTTTGATTTCAAAGTAAAATGTTGTCACTTTCTTAAAAATGTTGTATTCCAAAGTCAGGTAATTAGTATCTTCTGACAAGGAAGTAGGGAGAAAGAAAAAGAGAGGGTGTGGGGCATGATTGTTGTTTTTGCCTTTGCAGAACATTAAGTTTTACAAATAGATTTTTTTTTTAAATTAATGTACAGTGCATTTGAGTCCGGAAGCTAATATCTTCAAACAGCCTCATCTGGTAACACCAGAATAACTAGATAAGAAAATATATATATAAGTTTCCAGTCTTTTTCCGTATGAACACTTTTATTGATAGTACACACATGAAACTCTAGTCCCCTTTGAAGTAATCTCCTCCGGCTGCAATGCACTTGTATCATTCAAACTTTTGGAAGGCCTCATGGAAATCTTCTTGTGTGAGTGCGTCAATGACCCTCGTCACAGCTTCTTTCATCTCCTTAATTGTCTCATAACAACAATCCCTAAGATTTTCCTTGAGCTTAAAGAATAATCAAAAGTCACCAAAAGTGCCCATTTTCATCAAATAGTTTGTGACAAAGATGGAATTGTGGATTGGTGCATTGTCCTGGCAGAAATATCACTGATTCAATTTGAAGCGTGCTGGCCTCTTTCGACAGAATTTCTTCCTGAGCTCCTTAAAACCTCAACATAGTATCCCTTGTTAACAAAAAAAAGATCATCATAAGTTTCTGGGTGGATTTGCTCTGTCTGGCTGCCTTGGTTCTGGGAGAGCCAGCATGCTTCCACTGGAAACTCTATCTCTTCATCTCTGGATCATAGCAGTAGATCCACCTTTCATTGCAGATCACCAGAACATCACGGATCCGAATTGATCAGCTGAACCATCTCCCTGCTGTCATCACAACATCTTTCTTTCTGATATTGGGACAAACTGTGTACAAATCTTCCACATCTTTGGTTTCTCGTAATTGTGTGTACAGTTTCTACACTGAAATCAAACTGTAAACTTATTGTCTCTATAGACACACAACGGCTCTTATCCATGAAATTCTTTATTTGGCCAATCAACTCTGGTGTTCTGACTTCTTTATTTCTTCCAAACCTCTCATCATCCATCAGACTCCCTGCCTTCCTTGAATCTCTTATGCCACTCAAAAACTGATGCTGGATTCATGCAAGATGGTTCAAAAGCAGTCTAAAGCATTGTATACGTTTCTGTAGAATTTTTTTAAACTTAAAATAGAATTTTATTGCAATTCATTCTTCTAAAGTGTCCTCATATCCAGACTGCATTATTGAAATTCACCAGCTGTGACACTCGGGCTTTAGTAGGGTGTATTCCAATTCTTGCTGTAGAATTAACTTACACCATAGAAAATAATACTGCTAATAAAATTTTTTAAAATAGATAAATGAAAACAAAGAAATACTTTCTTTTTTTTTTTCAATTAAAAACCTAACATTTTGAATTCTAACAACTATATTTATTCCAAAAAAGAACAGAAATTGCATCATATCTTCTTAAATTTCTAATGGTTGTGCATCGTTTGAAAAACATCCTACTCACTCCATGCAATAAACGCCATACACATTTTGAATGCTAACAGCTATTTTTTCCATTCAGAAACAGAACAAAGACATCCAGTTTACATTACAAGCAACAAGTATATTTTCAAATATTGTACTGATATTTTATTTCTTCAAATCAATCATCTCGTTGAAGTCTTAAAATAAAATCCCATTGATAAACATAATTTTTGTTCTTTTTCATATACATACATACATACATACATACATACATATTATATAATATGTATGTATGTATGGTTTCTCGTAAATAATATACAAACACATATACACATATATATATACACAATCACATATATATACACACACACACATATATATACACACACACACACATATATACACACACACACATATATATATACATATATATATATATATATATATATATATATATATATAGAGAGAGAGAGAGAGAGAGAGAGTGTGTGTGTAATAACATGTAATAATCAATATATTAATATCATAGTGTGTGTCACGCTTACATGCGGGTCATTTGTTATGTACTTCCATTTCTTGTCATAAATACTTTTACCAAGAATTCTTAATAAGTTTTGGTTTCAGTTATAGCTGATGGCATGTGGTTTCGATTATGACTGATAGCATTTAAATCATCTATTTTTTTTATAAATAATTTTATCAAGAATTCTTCATAAGTTTTGGTTTCGGTTATGACTGAAGGAACTCGAGTTATATATTTTTTCATAAGTTTTTATTTCAGTTCCGATTCAAGCTAATGTACCCAAGTTATATAGACATTTTTTTATTTTTGAAATCGCAACTTTATAACATAAAAATCGATAGAACATTAACTCTATAATAATATATACAAAATCTGCAAGAATTAAAATATCATATTTAAGCATACTTTATGACCGGGCTTTGCCGGGCGTTTGTGCTAGCTTAGATAAATACTTTTGCAGTTTTAAAAAAAAAGCTACAATCATATCAGAGCGTCTCCATTTACACTGAACATCTACAGAATGCCAACATCAATATATTACATATGAAAGAGTCCCCTGTGGAATTTCCGCAGGTGACTCTAGTAAATAGTAATATATAAGTAGTAAGAATGTACTTCTAAAAACGAAAATAGATTAAAGCCTCCTAAACTTCATACTAGAGTTGAATGCAACGACTCATGGCATAGTGGATAAAGTACTTGGTAAATTTAGTTGTAAGTTACGCTCTTCTGGAGGTTGAAGGTTCAATCCTCAATGTGAATGACACTCAAAATGTAATTGCGAATTACTTAGGACTGTACTCAGTCATGGCTGGCATAACAAGAGCAAGCTACTTCCGTGGATTAAAGTGTTCCATTCAAAATTCTGTGCAGATTTTCAAGTTTGAAAGAAAGAATCCACAGTTTGAAAAAATACACCTGAAGAACATTGGAGATTACATCGACTGAAACATTGTGAAAATGAAATTCAAGATGAAGACAATAACCCAATACGTATGACAACAAAAAATACAATTCAGTCATTTTTTAATGAAAAAAGTAGTAACTTAACAGATAAGCATTTTTGTTGAAATTATAACAAAGTAAATCGATTATTTTTGTTGAAATTATAAAATAAATCGATTATTTTTGTTGAAATTATAAAGTAAATCGATTATTTTTGTTGAAATTTTAAAGTAAATCGATTATTTTTGTTGAAATTATAACAAGGTAAATCGATTATTTTTGTTGAAATTATAAAGTAAATCGATTATTTTTGTTGAAATTATAAAGTAAATCGATTATTTTTGTTGAAATTATAAAGTAAATCGATTATTTTTGTTGAAATTATAAAGTAAATCGATTATTTTTGTTGAAATTATAAAGTAAATCGATTATTTTTGTTGAAATTATAAAGTAAATCGATTATTTTTGTTGAAATTATAAAGTAAATCGATTATTTTTGTTGAAATTATAAAGTAAATCGATTATTTTTGTTGAAATTATAAAGTAAATCGATTATTTTTGTTGAAATTATAACAAAGTAAATCGATTATTTTTTTAACATAAAATATTAAGATTGTGTTATCAAAAAATAACTAGGTTGCATATTTTTTATCTAAAACAAAACTGATTTACTAACATAAAACTGATTATTAACTTGATACTTCTTCAGGACTGTGTTATTTCTCAGACAGGATTTTCAAGTTAATTTGATTTTAATGACATATTTTGTTTATTAAATCATTGCATGCAAGTACAGAATAGTTAATCAAGTCCTTCCTTCCACATGTTCAAGTTTTTAAATAATAGCATTATTATTTCAGCACTGTTTAAAAACTGCACAGAAACAAATAACTTATGGATTAACACCCTACTTGAGAACTCATCGTTCAAACTCCTTGGCTTAGTATTCGCAAGCAACCGGAGTTGGAACAAATACTTCCATCATTAATTATGCAAAAAAATAAATAAAATGTTGATTTAGTGTTTCAATATGCTTATAAATTACGATAAAACTTGCTGAGTATGCACTGTTTTACGGTTGTTGTAAAAATGGAACGGAAACTTAAATTTTGCTTCATTTTAATCTTTCTTAATTTTTTAATTGTGCCCCCCCCCCCAAACGAATATAATCAAAACAGTAACATTCAACAATTGTACTTTATGTATATAAAACACAAAATATTTATTAAAAAAAAAAATTTTTTTTTTAAAAAGTTAATAACGAAAGGGAAATAATTCCATTTTTAAACGAAAAAGTCAGTTTACCTAACTTACTGTATTAATGCTATTTTTTTTAAGCAAGAAAAAAAAAAGGTAAATATCCAGATATGCTACTACAGAACACCGACCACTCTAATTTGTTTTTTTATAGGTAATTGAGGTCGCTGACAACGAATCTGATAGTCAAACTTGGGGCAAATTTACCGTTTGCATGGTATTTACCCCTGAACCCACGAACTTCTTTCCACCATTTTGCAGCATCCGTTTATGCTACGCACATGCACGCTGTAGCATAAACGACGGCTTCACCAAGCAAACTATGTTGGGGGGAGGGGATTTTTTTTTCCAGGACATAGAATTTTCTCATTTTCAAAAATACATTATAGCGCTTTTTTGGGTGGAAAATTTAAAATTAGCTGAAAAAGAAATAAAATAAGAAAAGGAAAGCACACCAAGTTGGAGTGGGGGGGGGGTAATTTATCTGGGTTTTTTTTTTTTTACCTGGAGCATTGAATTTTCAAATTTTCCGTAAGTAACGCACCGACATTTACCAATTAGAACACCATTTAACATTTTCCGAAGATTTTACTTTGTACATTGGGGGCGCGAGCGGGGGGGGGAGGGGGGGAGCGGATGTGATGTTGGCGCGCGCCCGCCCCAACATCACACCCCCCTCCCAAACAAAGAGTGGTCGGTGTTCTGTAGTAGCGTATCTGGATATTTACCAAAAAAAAAAAAAAAAAAAAATATTTAGGTTTGGCTATAAATTCCTAAACTCATTTCACCCTAAATAATTTAGGTGACTGAAATAGGAATCTAATTGAATCTTTAATTTCCTGAATAGTATCCGATAATTCATTTTTCTTCGAGTTATATCGAATACATTAATACGGACTTTAGGGGCATTTTTTGTAATGTTACTGTAAAAATTATTTTTTATTGTTACAAATTACGATGCTTTAAAAAAAGCAAAAATAAATTCTTGCGTTTTTTATTTACTACTGAAAACCATAACTTTAGTAAAGGTATTTTTTGTTTAAACAAAATAAAACATAAAAAAATACCAAAATTAGTTCATTATATTCATAATACCAATTAGTTCATTATATTTTGCGATCATTATTTGAAAAATACTGCAATTTTCATTAAAATTCGTTAATTTCCTGATTTTTGGTGAATTTTTAAGTAAAGGGAGGAGTCAAAATGTGTATACACTTTGAGCGTCGGCATTCATTTTGCGACCACGTGTGGTTAATTTAAATTAAAGTTCAATCACATGGTTACATTATCAATAATCATGTAATTAAACCCATTGAAAATTTACCGATATTGTAAACACATTTTGTTTACATTAAGCCTGTGGTGTTTTTTTAGTGATGCAATGTTGTCAACTGAGATTTAAAAAAAACCCGCGAGATCAGGAGAAAGAAATGTCCAGAAAATCGCTAGCCAGTTTGGCAGAAAAGTAACTTATCTTGCCTTTGATAACATTTATTTGTTATATATTTGTTTTTTGAGAACTTTTTCAAATCTATGTGTACAGTAATACAAACCCGTGTACAGTAATACAAACCCCTTCGGGGAGATTGGAATGCCCCCCCCCCCACCTAAAATGTACTTGGAAAAATCGATTTTATAGTGAGATTTAAGAATGGTTAGTCGAAAAAAAGGTGAAAAACAAAACAAATAATCAATAAATAATTGTTACCAAAGGCAATAAATGCTACTTTTTTTTACTTACATGAATGAGTTTATTTTATGTTTTAAAGTATTTTCAAGCAATCTAATGCGGGTGTCTCTGGGTGCCAAATACCTCCAGATTTTCTAGAATTTCCCGCTAGATTGTAAATGAAATCTCCAGATCTAGCAGGAAAACCGCTAAATTGTAACACTGGTCAGGTGACAGGAAGCGGTAATAAATAATTGTCCCTAAATAAAAAAATGGCCTCTCGGTACAAAGAAATCCACCTATTTATCATAGAAAAATTAAGTATAATGTTATAATTAAAAAGGAATATATAAAAACACACATGGATATAGTAAACATATTGTACCAAAACGTGGAAGCCATCTGTCCAGTGGTTTTTTAGACAATTAACTCCGAACGAACCAACAGTTACATTTTTATATATATAGATTTGTAGAATTTAATAGAGTTGTTTTAAAAAAACAATTTTTATTCAAAAAATGTGAATTGTTAAAATTGCTCATAATAAAACAGCTTTCCTAATGTAAACGTAAACTTTGTTTGTTTACAGTTTTGTAGAGGAGGAGATAGTTTCATCATTTTTAAAAGCAAGCAAATTTTTTATTTTTAAGTTGCAAAAAGACATGCAGATATTAACATAAAAAACATAAAACTAAATATACCAGTGATTGTGATCTTGGACCTTGGCTATGCCTGCCTCAAGAGCCATGTAATTTTATTGTTGACGTTTTTAAAAAACGCTGCAAAATCTGGGATATTATGTCCTTATTTTCATTGTAGCTTTCCAGAGGTTGATTCTATAGCATTGAAAGTGGTACCAAATGAAAGCTAATAAAATTTTCTTGCATATGGTAGTAAGCACATGAACACCTGTGTTAATTTTAATTAATTTTAATGCACAAACATATATATTTTTTATGCTTGGAAAGGATGTCATCATATAATACATAACTTTATCTCAAAAATGTTACTCTTAATGCATGTATATAATTTATTATCACTAAGTATGTTTTATCTCTTCATTTCAGATTGTAAGTTAAAGCTGATTTGTTAAGATTTGTGAACTGCTGACAACATGGCATCTGGAAGACAACTACGCTGTGAGAAAGTGGTCAGCGATACAAGTGAACGGGATGAACCAACTGAAAAGAGAAGAAAGGTGGCAACTCCTGCCACAAGGTCATTCAGTGATGTGTATCTCATTGGGCAACCCAGCTCCAGCATCAGGGGCTCTCAACTTCCTACTAATCGCCAGGTGTTCCAGTATTTCCTGCATTTGAGGAATGATAATCCCAACAGTGACAATAGGTCTTTAGCCCATGATACAGTGGATGTCGTTTTGCCATTCTGGAATATGGCAAGGATTAAAACACTAACTAGACCAAATGCAGTCAACCGTTTCATGATCCTCCATGAAAAGTACAGGAAAATTGTTAAAAACAAGGGAAGAAATAACAAACCAGAGGAAGAGAAACGAGCTAACTTTCTGAAGGACTTAGACAAGTTATTTGATATTGGAGCAAAGGATGTTGTGGAGGAGATAAGAAGCAACAGGCTGCTCACAAAGGAGACCAAGGAAGAGGACGTCAATTTCTACTTGGACCAACAGACCACTCGCCTGGCACACATGTCAGGTCATGATAAGGTGTTCGAGAAGAAGTCTAGAGAGAAAAGTTTCCGAGAAGAAAGAGAAGAGAGAATGTTATCATCAGTGACTGCTGCAGCAGCAGAAGTTGGAAAAGATCCAGAGAACAGTCAAGGCTCTGGTACTAGTGAGGGTTCAGAATACACTGAGACAAAACCAAGCTGTTCATCAAAACCAAGTATGATAACCTTACACTTTCCACACTCAGTTATGACCAGTGAAGAGATTTGTAGCACTGCAGATCGGTTGTCACTCTCTGACAACCAGACTACAGCCATGGTGTCTGCAGTGTTGAAGGCAGGATGCGCAGATCTTGATGACTTTGTTATATCAGCCTCTACAACAAGACAAAATAGGATAAACACTCATCATAACTTGTGCCAAAGTTACATGAATAACTTCAAGGAAAGTCCGCCAGATTACTGCACACTACACGGGATGTTCTTGGTGAAAGATACCCAGTGGAAAGTCTTGCAGTGCTCGTCTCTGGTACTCCACAGTATGAAGACGGGAAGCTGCTTGGTGTGCCCTTCATAGAAAGTTCCACAGGAATCCAACAGTGTAATGCTACATTGGAACTGATAGAAGCATGGGGTCTCACAGACAACATTGTAGGCTTGGTATTTGATACCACAGCAAGCAACAGTGGCATCAACAAGGGTGCAGCGAAGCTTATTGAAGAAAAACTAGGGAAAAAGGTATTCTACTTCACTTGTCGCCATCACATATCAGAGGTAATAATTGGAAGTGTATGGGAGGCTGTGTTCAGCAAGGTCAAGAGTCCTGACAACCCAATGTTCAGCAATGTGAAAGAGAAGTTGGACAAGTTGGTTAAGGACTGCCCAAGAGTTCTGAGCCTAGTTGAACAAGACTTGAAACAGAAGAAGACAAGCACAATTGCAGTCTTAAGCAATTTCCTTGAGGAAGCAAGTCCGAGGGCAGATTACAGAGAGGTGGCAGAACTGTGCCTGATCCTGCTTGGTGAGGAACCTCCTCGAGGTATCCACTGGGCCAAGCCAGGTGCCATTCACCAAGCCCGCTGGATGGTCAGGGACATTTACTGTATATAGATGCTCATGTTTTCCAAGGAACTAAAATACAACACGGACACTATCTTCAAGCTGGAGAGTTCTTGGCCTTATTCTACACCAGCCACTGGGTGACCACCACATCTGCAGCTGATGCACCTATCCATGACCTCCAGCTTATGAAGAACATGCTGCAATACAAGCAGTATGACTATGAACTGGCAACCTCTATTCTCAAGAAAATGAACAACCACCGCTGGTATCTGACCCAGGAACTAGTGCCATTCACCTTGTTCAGTTCACATGCCAGCATGACCAAGTCTGCAAAAGAGAAGCTCGCAGTCAAGCTGTCAGAAACAGAGAAACCTGAGAGTTACAGGAAAGGCAAGCCAGTGTTTCCTGTCATCAATGCAGCTACAGTTCTCACAGACCTGGTAGGGCCAGAGTCTCACTTTCTGTTTGATGCTCTTCGAGTGAAATGTGACTGGCTCACTACTCCTGCTGACACCTAGGAAGACAATGACAGCTACAGGAATGCACAGAAGTTTGTGAGGTCAGTGAAAGTGACCAATGATGTGGCTGAGAGAGTTGTGAAACTAATGAGTGACTTTGCAACTCAGATCACAAGTGACCCAGAGCAAAGAAGCTGCTTACTACAAGTTGTGGAGTACCACAGGAAAAAATTTGACAGTTTCGAAAAAGCCACATTGAACAAGTGATAATACATGTATTGGTAACATCCTATCGGACAGTTTCTTATGCAATATATGTGTCAGTGCAGTGCTATCATACTACCAAACTGATTTTTTTGTAGTTAAAATTTACACAGGTGTTCATGTGTTTTATTGTGCTTATTACCATATGCAAGAAAATTTTATTAGCTTTCATTTGGTACCACTTTCAATGCTATAGAATCAACCTCTGGAAAGCTACAATGAAAATAAGGACATAATATCCCAGATTTTGCAGCGTTTTTTAAAAACGTCAACAATAAAATTACATGGCTCTTGAGGCAGGCATAGCCAAGGTCCAAGATCACAATAACTGGTATATTTAGCTAATTTAGACCTTGGAGAATGGGAATAATAGCAGTTTCCATATGCTTGAAGAAAAAGGTCAATTTTGAAGAGGTCTAATCCTGTATATAAAAACAAATACATACACACATCTAATTCCATAATTAGATAAAATTCTATTGTGAGATTTTAAAGTTGGACTTGAATAGCATTTAAGTTGACATATTAAACTTTGATTTCATTTTTACTTGTTATCGTTTATAATGTTATTAGCAGTTGTCATGGGATTTTAATTTATCTTCCCTAAATATAGAGATCATTTTAGAAAGATTTTCTTTCACAAAAATCCACAACAAAAAAGGAAATAGAAAGATTTAGAAAAATCTTAAAGACTCCAGTACCTCCAAGAAAGATTGAGGGTCTTAGAATATTCTAATATTGGGTAGCACTCTTTATTAAATAGGTTTTCATGTTTACTCGGCAGTTGTTGAAGATTGAGGGTCTTAGAATATTCTAATATTGGGTAGCACTCTTTATTAAATAGGTTTTCATGTTTACTCGGCAGTTGTTGAAGATTGAGGGTCTTAGAATATTCTAATATTGGGTAGCACTCTTTATTAAATAGGTTTTCATGTTTACTCGGCAGTTGTTGAAGATTGAGGGTCTTAGAATATTCTAATATTGGGTAGCACTCTTTATTAAATAGGTTTTCATGTTTACTCGGCAGTTGTTGAAGATTGAGGGTCTTAGAATATTCTAATATTGGGTAGCACTCTTTATTAAATAGGTTTTCATGTTTACTCGGCAGTTGTTGATCTGTCCACATAATGAGTTCAACCCTAGCTCCGACGTGATTCTAAGATTATAAATTTTATCTCTAACGAACTCTTCAACATTACTTTAAATTTAGCATTTATATAAATGAAATCGATATCATTTAGAAGTGTAAAAGATCAATAATGATTAATCAAAATAATCAACAGATAAATACTGAAATGACAAACTTTCAATATAATGATGGAATTTTTAGATTCAGCTCAACCTTCAGAATTTGGAGGTATACATATTCTATACACATTGACAAATATATTTGAAAATTATATTGGTTTATATAGGGATGCTGGCCTGAATATAATAAGGGACTCAAAGAAGGTCAAAAGGTAAAAACTTCAGGAAAAATTATATGTAATGAAATAAAAAAATTAGGCCTAAAAGTTGAGGTATAAAATCAACAATTCGCTCGGATATTATCCTCAGTTTAGATCAAATTAAATATGAAGCATATATAAAAGAAAATACCAAACAACATATGTACACCATCAATCCAACCAGTTCATCTATATATATAAAAGCGAAAATGTATGTGTGTATGTATGTTCGCTTTTCCTCGATGTCCACGAAAGGCTTCTTTCAAAGAAGCGCTTGCTCACTTCACAACTTCTTAAAACTTTTTATATCATCTATAAATTGTAATATCTCAGAGTTATCCATGGAGCTCGCCTGTCTATTTAATTTTATTGACTTTCAAACGTTAATTATTCCACATTTCCCGCATCGGCACGCTTACATTCGGTTTTCGGTATAAAAAAAAAGCGAAACTTGACTCTAATCACAGGCCGAAAGCCAGTTGTCTCAAGAGAGCTAAGTAACGTTTGTTCAATGTCGACTTTGTCATATCAGACTGTAGCTTTCATTTCGCTCCTCCTAATAAACAGGGAGCGGGATTTTAAAAACAAACAAACCGATTTATTCACCTCATTCAAAACTGTCCCGCACTAAATGCTTACTGCTGAATACCTATCCCTGTCACGTCAATCAAAAACGCGCACCTGTTTTTTTTTTTTTAACACTTTTCCAACTGCGCGTCGTGAAGGCTTCGTTTTTTTTTCACGGGTACATGTCTTTTTTCACATACCCCGAAAAACACCCGGGCAACGCCGGGTACCCCTCGCTAGTCTATATATATAAAAGCGAACATGTATGTATGCATGTATGTATGTATGTTTGTGTGTCTGCTAAAAACTTTTGACCGACGGAACAAAAATTCACAAACTTGGTATCATATTAAAGCCCCACCCTCCGGACGAAAAATATCGAAAAATTAGCCCAAAAGGACCATCAGAAGTGCGTCAACTGATCGATTTTCTGCAGGGGGGGGGGGCCAAAAAAAGTGACATTTTAATGTTTAACATTACATATTTTTAAATCGATTTAACTGCCCAAAAAAATATGGGCGCCAACTCTTCTACATCTACGGGGCCATTTATTTTGGGTCAACTTGTATTTAAAACCCACTGAGTCATGTCATGTAATCTTGATGTCAGCAAGCTCTAATGGCAGTCTGAATTTACAAAAACATGTTATCGGTAGAAAAAAAATTAACCCTTACACAAGCTAAACTATGAAATTCTACGCTATGGCAACGTTACCAAAGTTATTAGCACATTCAAAATAGTTAGATACGATAGTTAAACGAAAAATAACAAGCCAAAAATGTGAAGTAAAAAAAAAAAATACGCTTACAAAAAATATTAACGATCAAAGTTTTTACAAAAAAAAAAAAAACAGCCAGACGCCATTTAGAGTCTTTAGAGTAAGGAAGACGAAGTGAGAGAGAGAGAGACACACACATACACAAACGCAAACACAGAGAGAGAGAGATGTCTAGACAGGAAACGAAATCTACATCATCTCGTAACGCTCCCGCGATGACCTCATTTAGTGGCTATCTGTCAATTTTAACGCTATAATCAATTCCTCTTACTCTTAGCCTAGACAGTTAAGTGGTTGAAGTTAGTTTCACCTCCGCGTTCCGGGTTCAATCCAGCTTCACGACCAAAACTATTTTTTTTTTATTTTACATCTTTAGACACGCGGGCAACGTTTCTTTATTTTTTTTACTTCGCTTATTCTTTAGTTTACTTCCCCCCACCCCCTATACACACAGCATTTTTTTTTTCGCTGTTTTTTTGGGGGGGGGATTTGGTTTTTCCAATTTTTTAGCATCGTTTCAGGGTTATTACTTATCCCCCCCCCCATATACACACCTAAAAACACCCGGGCAACGCCGGATACCCCCCCCACCCTGCTAGTCCATTATAAAACATTTCTAGCTCTATTGAATTTAATAATAATTGAATTAATCAAAAGTATTTCATAAATTAAGTAATGTTTATAGATCTAAAAAAAGCTTGTAGGTATGTTAACATTGAAATTAAATATAATAAGGATACTAAAACTAATAAAATAGGAGAAATAAAAATAGTATTTCATATTTCACATAATTGTGAAGCCAGGGTTGTGTAATCCCTAACTACACCCTTCCTGAGTTGGCAGTGTCTGATTCCAGTGGCAAGGAGAAATCCAGAACAAAAAGAAAACTAACATAAACAGAAGGCACATACAGCACTTGGTATTCCAAAATGGCCACCCATTTTAGTACTGAGCATGCTCAATGTTGCTTAACCACAGGGACTTAATGTAAGCCAGTCTGTGTCAACATGATTACGCCATATATAGCAAGACTGAACACCCTCCCATATTAACCAAAAGATCCAGGCATGAATGTCAGAGAGTTTTGTTGGTGACACAGCTCGGCTGACATCTGGCTCGACTGACATTGACCTCTTTGTGTGTAAGGTGCAGTAGAATAAGACACCAACAGATCTAGCTGTAACATAATGGATGAGCTAAAGGTCAACATCATTAGCTTTCTGGAGGCCCAAGTAAGGAGACAGTAATAAAGACCTGCTACGAGTTCTGAAGTCGCGCCAAGGTTGTCACCAAAGCAAAAGTCAAGTTCATCAGGTGAAATCAACAGAATAATAAGTTGTAAAGACAAACTGAATGTATTTTATCCTCATCTTTTTAGTTGTTGTTGCTTCACGACGTTTCAGCCAACAATTCCTCTGGCCTTCGTCAGGTCAGAGGAATAGTTGGTTGAAACGTTGTGAAACAACAACTAAAAAGAGAAGGATAATAGTCCGCAATAAAAAAAAATAATAAATAAATACTCATCTCAATGATAAATTCCAATTAGAATATATAAAAATAAACTAATCCACATTTAATGAAGAAAATCTGTTATTTTTTTTAGACATTTTTGCAAACAAATGTTGTCAACACACCTGGGCAGATGTTTTGCTTACAACATTTATATTAGTTCCATTTTTTTGTCGTCTTGATACATGCTGAGATTATACGTTTCGTGAATGACTTCCAACTTCTCCTCTCGATTGTCATTTCGATTTTGCCATTAGCTAGAATCAGATTATCATGAACCGATTCCCCTTCCCCAAATCTTAAGTGGCCTACTCTATGGCTTTGGGTAATCATCATCTTTGCGGATACACTTTGGATTGTTTCAGGTTGTTACATATTAGGGACACTATGTCAATGACAATTATGTTAACTAGTGTGAACTTTGAAAATGGACACATTTAGTGAATTTGATGATAACTTAAATCTGCAAACAGAATCATTCCCAAAGATGAATGACGGAAAGTTGCGGCACGGAGCAAAGGTCAAATGGTAGACAAAACAGTCAAACAATGAAGAATGTTTACAAGTTGAGAGAAAAAGAGTTTAGTCTCTTTGTGGAAGCCGTGTGAATGAGGCACTGCCATTGACATAGAAAACTGATAATCTCAGCGAATGTTACCGACGTCTCCGTCCATGTGCGTTACTCATGTCAGTTTAGTAGAAAGTAAATGATTAGTTAAGATAACATTAGTCTCTCTCTATCCTGAATCCATTCTCTCCAAATATTTTGTTATTGAAAGCGTTACAGAATTACTCACAGCAGATGACAATGCTGTCTCGGTTGAGACCTTGTCGTGTAACACAATTTTTTATGGAAACATTTGCAATGAATCTGGCAGTTTTCTCCATCCGATGTGTGGCAGCCAGAATCTTGACATTTTGTTGTAGACATCTCGCAGCCTAACATGAGTACAGACATGTATGTTTTATGTATATATTCTCCCATAAAATGAGATCCCTGCATGATATAAATTTGTTCGTAGCTGTTTTTTTTTTCAACAGTGTTGCAAAGATAAGTGAATTTATTGAATCTTTGACATTGATGAGAGACATACTCTAGAAACATTACAGATGCCATCACATCAGTTGAGACGTCACTTTGCAACACAATTTCTCATGGAAATCTTTATAATACGACTACCAATTTTATCCATCTGATGTGCAGAAAGCAGGATCATTTTAACATTTCGTCATAAATGTCTCACAGCCTTACCAGCCGGACATGCGTTTCATGCTGCCACTTACCACCCTCGCATACGATGAGATCCCTGCCATTATGTAAAATGGCTTAAGACTCATGTGGTAAATAATCATGCCAGTAGTCAATTGTGTTTCCATGGTAATTAATTTTTTTTTTTTTTTTTTTTTACAGAAATCGTCTAAACAAGACGTGAAGCCACTTGATGTAAGGAGCTAATAAAAACAAAAGATGATTATCGCAAAGACAGGAGATGCCTATTGACCTTAGTCTTGAAAAGATCAAAATTGTAGGTAGGCGGAAAACAATGAGTAGGAAGGGAGTTCCACAACCTGATAGTTCTTAGAAAGAAGCTACTTAAATAAAACAATTACAATGTGGTATTAAAACAATGAATTGATGGCGACCACTAGATCAATACGTCAAACAAGCTGGAACAAAGGAAGCAAAGAATAAATAAGACAATTCTGGAGAACACATGCCATAATAGTATTTATAGAAAAGACTGAGACTAACAACATCACGTTGCTTAACGTTAACAGCACATTAACATGATTTAAGTGTAAGCTAAAAATATCATAGACATTAAAAACAATTTTAAGCAGAATTTTGAATTTCAACGTGCTGCAAATGAAATTTGTTGCATCTGCCATATGTAGAATTTAGTGTTTACAATTTTATTTTACCATAACCTGTTCGAAGTGATATTATATTAGAATAATTTTCAAAATTTTTTAAACTACGGTTGATATTTGCATTAATTTTTAAACTACAGTTGATATTTGCATTATTTTTTAAACTAGGTTTTTTTTTTTGTTTTTTTTTTTTTACATAGGCATCATCACTTATCAAGGCCAAGAGGCCACTCGAGGATAAGGGTTAAAGAGTGAACAGTAGAAACTGGACAATCTAGTAACCGTTAGTAATGGAGATTCGGTAAATTTGTTAACTTAGATGGAACGGCTCATCAAAAACTTATTTACGTTAGACTTGAAGACAACCACATGGTAGTCAGCTGGAAAGCAGAAAAACGGAAGACAATTCCATAGGCGTGCAATTCTAAGCTTTGCTCATGGAATCTATGCTTAGGTTTAGGCACAGGTAAAGAGTAGGGGAAACTAGTGATAGTGTTTTCTGCTAGATAGAGTGTTTCTTGTCAAAGTTTGGCGAGGGGGGACCATAGAATGGAGCTCAGCTGAGCACCTGCCATGAAAATAACGATAAAGCAAAGACAAACTCGCAACATCTCTTCTGTGAGAAAGAGATTGCAAGGAAGAGAAAAGGACATCCCCCACAAGGCTACGAAGTCTATTTTGAACTCTATCAAGGCAGGATAAGTTCTTTTTAGCAGCTCCTGCCCAGATATGGCAACAGTACTCCATCCTTGGACGTACCTGGCTCTTATATAGATAGAGAATTGCATCAGCAATGAGATATCTACTGGATCAATAGAAGAATCCCACCATTTTTCCAACGGCCTTGGCAACAGATTTAATGTATGTGTTCCATTGAAGATCAGGAGTAAAGGTCAAGCCCAGAAGCTTGTCAAAATATGAGGCCTCCCCAAGACGAGAGTCATTCATTTCAATTGATGGCAGATGGGGATCAGAGTGTTGATGATGTAAAGATAAAAGTTTGGTTTTAGATGCATTAAAAATAACAAGCCACCTCTTTCCCCATTGTACCACTTGCTCAAGATCAGAGGAAAGAGAATCAGAGAGAACTTGTCATTTACTGTCTTAGATGTGCTACCATAGATAGTAGTGTCATCAGCATAGATGTCTACGAATGATGTAAGGATGTGATTTGGAAGATCATTAATGTAGATCAGGAAGAGAGTTGGCCCAGGATGGACCTCTGAAAGACTCCAGCATTAATACTAAGAGCTTCTGATTTCTGTCCATCAACCACTACTCAGTTGATATTTGCAGAATTTTTTAAACTACGGTTGATATTTGCATTATTCAGATTACTTTATTAGCTTGGATGTTATTATCACATTTCAGTCAATATAATCTCTAATCGTCTTCAAGTGCATCTTATCTGTATGGAATTTTGAATAGAACCGTTCATTTAATCCACTAGGATAACTTACTTTAATTTCATCAGCCATGACTAAATAAAAGTCTTAAATAATTTATAACTGCATTTTCAGTATCACAGCTGAAGACAATAACATCCAAAATAAAAACACTATTCTGAATAATACAAATAATCATACAAATTATTTAACCATTTAATGACGAAGTGCTTTAGACCAAATTGATCGTTGAATATGATTAAATTTTAATCCTTATTATTCCCTAACTGTGAATCGAATGGATATCATAATACTTAGTTTGCTGTACCTTGTTATAGCAAATGATCATAAAACATTTTAGCCAGATTGGCACAGTAGTTTCAGAGTAAATGTAGCATTGTAGTAACTAATCCCTATTAATTCCTAACTGTACGTCAAACGGATACCATAATTCTGAGTTCACTGCATCTTCTTATAATAAACGTTCATACAAAATTTCAGCCAGATCGGCCCAATAGTTTAGAGAAAAAGATAGAATAACAAAAGTGTGATACAAATGTAATCATTATGTTTCAGAATTTTTGAGATGAGGATTGACAATTTGGATTTAGATTATTCAGATTATCATTCTCATCTTACATGTTATTTTCACATCCAGAGTGAGAACACTAATCTAAATAATCCAAATTAGTAATTCATTTGCCTAAACATAATCTGCTTGAAAGTATACTAAATCAGAATACATTAGCTTATTTTCAGTAGTCTCATGTAAGTATTGACCAGGTTCAATGTTGCTTAACTTTAATTGTGCGTCAACACGATTTAACCATAAACTGAAAAGAATTTTTTTTTTTTTTAAATAGCGGAAACATTTCCACACATATATTAAATGAACAAATAAAACATCATTCAAGCCTCCCACGTGTCAATACCAACAAAGTGTTGTTTTTTTTTAATTGATATCAATAATAGAAAAAAAAAAAAAAAGGTTTTGTTGATATGGACACACGGAATGTTTGAGTTTATTAATCAAGATAACTTGGGATTTGGAACTCCAAAGAAAGAAG